>NW_020944374.1:1996453-2236610 GCF_900497805.2 Vombatus ursinus | reverse complement strand
GGAGGGAAGGAGGGAGGGAAGGAGGGAGGGAAGGAGGGAGGGAAGGACCAATCCTATGGGTTATGATCAAGGCAATCTTTTCTTTTTTTTTTTTTTTTTTTTGGTGAGGCAATTGGGGTTAAGTGACTTGTCCAGAGTCACACAGCTAGTAAGTGTTAAGTGTCTGAGGCTGGATTTGAACTCAGGTCCTCCTGACTCCAAAGCCAGAGCTCTATTCACTGCACCACCTAGCTACCCCCAAAAGCACAGTTTCTTGATAAAGAACTAAAGAATATTTTTCAAAAGCTTGTGAACTCAGTGCCAAGCAGCATAAAATAAGTAACTGCAACAAAAGGACATAGTACGTACTAAATGTTTTTTTAAGCTATAAAAGGTTATAAGGTTTACTGCATGTAAATAAATTAATTAGTTAAGAAAGAAGAATTCTAATCAATACATTGACTAACCACAACTCTCTCCAAAGGTCTGAGGATGAGAAAAGCTACTCTTCTCCTGCCAGAGAGGTGATGGATTCAAGGTATAGGAAAAGACATACTCCTGCTATATGTAAGGTCCAGTGTTAAGATATACAAGACTTTGTCCCAGCCTTCAAGGATTTTATAGATGTAGCATGAATGAGGATGACATATACAATAACTGTACGAACTCGAAGATTATTAGACTCTAAATTCCTATCTTAGCTACATTCTTGTCTCCACCCTCCCCCCAACCCTACACAGCTGGAAAATGTATACAGGTAGTGCTTACTCAATGTTTGCTGAAATTTAACTGAATATGAAAGCCTGTAAGAATACAGAAAGGAATAAAGTATCTTGAAAGAGCTAATGTTGATCAAACATTGGATACATTTCTACTATGTGTAGGGTAGAAAAAGGCAGCTTTTTGTGTATTATGGGCTTCTCTGACAGTCTGGCAAAGCCAATGGACTCCTTCCTGGAATGTTTTAAATGCATTAAATACAAAGGACTATAAAGGAAACCAATTATATTGAAATGCAGTTATCAAAATAGTTTTTTTAAAAAGTTTCCAGACTCCAGTTTAAGAACCCCTAATGTATTCCAACCCCTTCTTTCTTATAGAGGAGGAAACTGAGGCCCACAGAGGGGAAGTGACTTGCCCATGGTCACATATAGGATCCTGGCTCTACAGCTGGAAGAAACCTCCGAGGTCATCTACTCTAACCTCCTCGTTTTACATAGAAGGAATCTGAGGCCTGGGAAAGCAAAGTGACTTGCCCAAGATCACACAAGTGGCGAAGCAGGAATTTTTAATTTCTACATCCAGCCTAGTTCCCATTGTACCACACGCTGCCTTCGGAAGGACTAGCTGCTGACAGAGGAAAAATGTGTTTGTATCCCAGTACTTAGCATAGCGCTTTCACCAAAAAAGTGTTTACCAAACGCTTCATTCATTCATTCATTTATTTATTCATTCATTCTCTCATGATTTCCTCCCCAGTGCTGTAACACGCAAGTGCATGGGCACATGCACCCCACACACTGTGCAGTAAGTAGTAATGAGTTGCTTAATGTCCCCTGCCATCCCTGGCTCCAGGGGACCAAGAGCTAATCTCTCTCCCACTCCTGCTGACACAGTCACATAAAAAAACCCAAAGTCTGAACTGGGGGCTGCATGGAGGCTTAAGGTTACTGGAGGATTAGAATGGAAAGAGGGTAAAGAAAAAAATGAGTAAGACAGGCAGACTGAGAGAGGGCAAAGGAAGAAGCAAGCCAAGAGAGGGGAAGATGAGAGATGCCTGCAGCAGAGCTGAGGTTAGCTTCAAAGACCTGTGTCACTGCCAAAAAGGGCACAGGTGTACCAGCACAATGTCAGCTGGGGTGACAGGTCTGGGAGGCCTTCGGGGCCAGCTTGCTGGGAGGGCTGACACATGTTCTTCCCCAGACTCAGCCACCCCAGAACTACAACTACACGAAGGGGGAGGGGTGGGTTTGTTCCCCAAAGTAGTTTCAGAGATGTTAAAGTAGGTAAGCAGCTGTATTTGATGTCACAAGTTACCAAGGGCCAGTAGGGAAGGGTGACAAGAGGTGACATGAAATATGGCCAGACTTCATTGGGTTCTATAATAAAAGTAAACTGAACCCATTGATTCAATAAATCCCAATTAAGCATCTACACTAGGCAGAGCAGTGTGGCCAAGTCTAAGAGATGAGACAGTCCCTGATCACATGACTCCAGTGAGATAAGACATGCACTCGAGTAATTCTGAAGCCCGCTACTGCATAGTAAGGAGACGCTGGCACCTCACCCTGCTCAGACCACACCTGGGGTGGCACTGTCAAAGGCACTGAACATCATCCTCTAATAACTGCAGGATGTCATTTTACGATAACAAGTGAGCAAGGGGAAAAAAAGTCGTGATCGATGGCATGTTTCCAGCCCTTCGAAGTTGGAATCGGAGACCTAGAGCTGAAAGGGACCTCCGAGGCCATGTAGCCCAACTCCCTCATTTTACAGAGGAGGAAAGTCAGGCCCAGGCAAGAGGAAGACTTCATTCAAAACCTGACAGGTGGCCAAAGCAGGAATTCAAACTCTACATCCAGTATACATTCCTCTACGCTGCACTGAACTGGAAAGGATTTCAGGCGGCTGGGGAAAAATTCCTATGACACCTTTTCCTAGACTTCCAGTGCCCGCCAAGCTCTGCACAAAAAGGAGCAAGGCACTCTGTGTCCCACTGCGGCTCGAGGTCCCCTGCCGCCCCTGGGGATGAAGGGGTTAACATACAACTATGTCTCTCTCCTTCAAGCTGACCCACCATCACACACAGCTGGGCCAAAGCTAGGACAGAGTGAGTAGAGCACTGGAGGATGAGAATGAAGAGAGGGGTAGAGAAAAAAATGACTGCTATGGATCAAAGGAGAGAGGACAAATGAAGAAGGAAACAAACAGAGGGGGAGGTGAGAGGATCATAAATAAGGAAATTGAAGACCCAAGATGTTGAGAGACTGGCCCAAGGTCACGTAGGCAGCAAGTGAAAGACCCCAAATCCTGTCCTCTTTCTACTTTACCAGGCTGTTGGAAGAGGCTTTCCTCAGAACAGCCCTAGAAGGCCGGGGTGGGCCAGCTGGAGCTATTCTATCCTTTCTTCATGGGAGGGGATCACACAGAGAGGAAGGGTCCAGGTGTCCTGATCCCAGGCCCAGTCTATGCTCTTTCCACCACAGTAACCTGGCTCCTTTCAAGAGGTGCCAAGGAAATTTGACCTCACCTAGAGTGGAAAAGGGCCCAACTGAGACAGCCAAAAGAGCTCCCACTTTAGATAGGGCTAGGGACAATCAGAAACCAAGAGTGGTTTATTCAAGGTGATCAAAGGGCAAACTCAGAAGCCAAAGCACAGCCATGCTGGGGAGGCAGAGCAGAGGGAAGGCCTATAAATGCTCTCCCTCAGAACCAATACAAGTAGACAAGTGCAGAGCTAAAAACAAACAAGCAAACACAAACACACACACACACAGACAACCACCTTTTAGTTAATGTTACAGAAAGGGCCCCCCTACTCTTTGCTCATTGAACAAAGGAGCTCATTTCCAACCCCCTCTTGGGGGAGGGGAAGGAGGGAACCACCTGGATGGTAGTTATGCTTCTGAAGGGAGGAAAAGGAAGCAGCTAGCAGGGCCCCATTCCCTGCCTCTACCACTCCCTCTTGCTTTTTGCATTCATTCTCACCAGACCAGAAATGAATCTCCACAAATTGAATGATAATTGTTAGCATATGTGTATCTCCTGAAAGTTTTAATGCCATGCTAGATGGAACCCCTGAGGTCTTCAAAGACACCCAGAGATCTGGACCTCAAATGCCTTTAGTCCAAACCTCTCATTTTACAAAGCAAAAAGTAACTTTCCTAGGAAAGTTAAATTACTTGCCCAAGGTCACATAGGAGAGCAGGTATTGAGGTCCTTTTTCAGTTGTGACCCCAGCCTTGTAACCGTGGGAGTTCCCTGGGGCCTCTTCATCGCCTGGGCACCCAAGCCTTGCAGGCTATATGCAGCGGCCTAAATGTCTGCTTTCATTCGGTCCAGAGACTCACCTGGGGGAAGTGCTGCCTTCTGAAGATTCTCCCCAGTGCTGAAAGAGTCCTTTCCTGAGCACATCTTTCCACCTGAGCCAAATCTACCAACACGCACTGATCTAATATTGGCAGCTGGTGAGTGGCAGCAAGGTTCTCCCTGGCCTTGAACACGGGGAACCTGGGCTGAATCACTACACCTTTCAGACCTAGGCCCAGGCAATCAAACTTTGTCTCAATTTCCTCATTTATAAAAATCATGCTAAAAATACTTAGGGAGACGCAGCATGTCATAGCAGTAGGGAACAGGCCATGGATCAAGAAAACTTGGGTTCCGTTCCCAGCTCTGATCCGTTCTGGCTGTGCGAGCCTGGACACTTACACTAGGCAAGTCTCTAAGACTAAGTTGCAGGTTCGTTCCCAGGCCTAGAAATGGGAAGTGTTAGCCGTCATTAATGAATGGTTCTCATGTTGGAGCCTTGAGTAGAAGTTGCAGAGGCAGATTGAGGTTTCCCATGTGGACAAACTTCCTAGAAGTAAGAGTTATTACCCCAAAGTAGAATGGGCCACCTGCAGCAGTGATGGATTCCTCCTCACTGGGATGCTATAGAGGTGATTCCTGTATATTTAAGGGGTGGATTAAATGGCCACATAAGGGCCTCCCAACTCTGCTATAAGACAGCTGTTTTATTCCTGAATTTGCCCCTTGCTCTGTTACCCTCTTACTTTCTGTGGTTCCCACCCAGCTCAATGCCTACACATTTTTATTCCTCTTGCCTCTCATTCCATTTGCCTGCTCTACTGAGGAATCTAGATCCTGTCTCCACACTGTCCTAGTTTCAGAATGGGTCTCTGAAGACCACCTGACCAAATATCTCATCGCGGACAAGTTGACCACAATCTGTTGGGCAGTTTCTACCAACTCCCTTTTGGGGGATGGGGATAAAAGTCCCATAGCTACTATGTGGGTATGGCAAGAGGAGAATGTGCCATTCTTGAGACAAGTCTGTCAACTGAATGAGGAAGAGCTGGAGACTGTTAAAATGTCAATTCCTTAGGGCAAAACTACAAGGTCGTGGGATCACAGATCTTGAAATGCAAAGGACTGAGAGAATATCTAGTCAAACCCTGATTTTACAGATGAGTGTAAAAAGGGGGGAGAGGATGTGACTTCCCCAAGTTTACACATAGGACCATAGGATCTAGAGCTGGAAGGTCCCCAACAGGGCTATCTAACTGATGTGACTTGCCCAAGGTCACCTTTCTCTTCCATGTGAAACACGTCCTTTCACACTAACAACAGCTTCTATTTTAGGTATTATGTAGCCCTCATATCTATCCCAACTCTTCTGGCTGTGCATGACTGCCTCGTTGAGCCTCAAATAAGGCTGGTGGGAAAGGCAAGGTGGTCTGGTAGGCAATCCATAAGCAGGTACTGCAAGATTGAGAACAGATGTGTTGGTCCCCTGCATTCTCCTAGTAATCCTGTGTGTATGCATACAAATGAATGGATATATACATATACATATCTATATAACAAAGTGGTACAACCCAAAAAGTACCCAAGAGAAAAGGAGTTCTAGGAATGAGGGTAATCAGGGAATATTTACTAAAGGAGAGAAAGTTTAACCTGAAATTTGAAGGGAGCAAGGATCATAGATGCAGAACTTCGACCTCAGAGGCTGCTGAATCCAAACTCCTCATTTTACTTTTTTTTTTTTTTGGTCCAGACCAGAAATCGAATATTTCATCATGTCAGTCTTAAACATAGTAACATTGTTCTAAGAGCGAATCGATTTTGTAACTGGGAAAATACACGTGTGCTTTTTGGGCAGGTGTGGACTCGAATTAAAGAAAAAACAAAAACAAAAACTGCGGACCAACAGATTTTTGGTATTCTTCACCAAACACTCATTTAGCACTTCCTGTGGGTAGGGTACTCTGCTAGGCCCTAAGGAGATAGATAGTTTAGCTAAATGACTGACTAAATGGAAAAACATTTATTATGCACCAGGCACAGTGGTCGATAAGATGCGGCTCTCACCTTCACTGGAGGATACCTGTGATACTTCATATGCTAGGCCAAATGCATCAAAGAACTACACCACGTAAGGACTGCGGGGCTGAATCATGGCCCGATGTGGGGCGACCGCTTGGATCTGGGAAGAAGGTGACCCAGCGATAGCTCTGTTAGGGGTTGGAGAGTGACCTCAACTATTTCCCAAAGACTCCATTGTCTGCCTCATTAACCTCTGGGAACTTTTTAAAGGTTAAAGTGTTAGTGTTTAGAGACCTTTCACCCTAGTGGGGGAGTGGCGCAGGGTGCCTGCCCAAGGCCAGACTGAGCCCAAGGCAGTTGAGAAAGTCCTCGGAAACGCGAGCCAGGTTTCCTGGGGGGCTTTTTCCCGTGACCCAGCCTTTGCCTCACGAAAGGCCTGATGAGAGGGCGTTCCTCCTTCCTCTCCAGAGCCCAGTCCCCATCGGATGCCAGCTCCTTGCCTTTGTCTCTACGTCTCTTCTCTCCCACTGTCTCCGTCTTGGAAGGGGGCTGAGGTGGGCCAAAGTCCCGAAGGGACAATCATTAATGGCGACCTCCTTTACCCATTAAAAGGAGAAGCTGTGGCCCGGGACGACGTTTGAGCGGCCCAAACAGCTGAGAGGGTCTTTTGGCTCAGGTCTGGGCATGCCCTGGAGCATTGTGGGAAATGACGGTGCCCTCTAACGACCCCTACTGGTTCTCAGACGTCTATGAACCCTTTAAAAAAAACCTAACATATTAAAGCTTAACATTAAACATCAACACAGCAAGTTAAACATAAATCGCCACTATTTGCTTTTAAATGAATTGATTACAACACATAAAATGTCACCACGCCTTTTCATTCAATTTCCTCTAAGGTCCTGCCTTTTGTCCGTGTATTCTTCCACCCCTTCACTTTCCGTGTCAAATGCCTGAATGTAATTCCTGCTTTTTCGGCTCTACTTTTATTCGGATTTAAAAAAAAAAATATGGACATCCAAGGTCATCTAAATACAACTTCCTAGTTTTACAAAGGAGGGAGGAGGAAATAAAAAGGCAGGAACCCCGGGAGGTTAAGCGACTTGCCCAAGGCCACAGACAGTGGCAGGGTCAGGAGAAGGGCAAGCATTGATCTTGAGTCCTCTGTGACTCCAAGACAAACTCTTTCCGCTGGTCCATGCTGCCTCCCGAGAGGCAACGTGAAGTTTCGGAGAGGTCTTTCCTGCTTTCTCTGTATTCGCACCTGTCAGTGTCACTTACATTATAGTATTATATGACACAACGTTATTTAACCTCTTCTTATAGCTAGATATTTCAGTTGCTGACAGTTCGGAGGGATTCTGCTATGTTTTGTTTTTACAATTCACACGCACACATTTGTTTATTATTTACTTGTTTATTGATCTGGCATCCAGGTAGGGAAATCCAGTGTACAAAACAACTCATCTCTAAAAGAGATGCCTGGGGCACAGAGAGTTTAATTGACTTACCAGGGGTCACACAGCCAGTATGTGTTTCCGGCAGAACTTGAGACTGAGTAATTGATCAATCAGTCAGTCAGTCAACCAACAAGCATTTATTAACTGAGGCCTATGTGTGGAGAACAGTGATAGACTCTGGAGATGCAAGGACAAAAGTGAAACACTCTTTGGCCTCAAGGGGCTTACATCCTATGAGATAGACAATATATCCCTCAGTCAGTCAACAAAAATTTATTAAGCACCCACTATATGCCATACACTGTTCTAAGCACTGGGGAAACAAAAACAGTCTCTGCTCTCCAGGAGCTAATGGGGGTTTAATGGAGGAGACAATGTGTAAACAATTATGTACAAACAAGCTATATACAGGATAACTGGAGATAATCAAGAGATGGAAGGCTCTAGCATGAAGGGGGATTGGGAAAAGCTTCTTGTAGAAGATGGGATTTTAGCTGGAACTTGAAGGAAGTCAGGGAATCCAAGAGGCAGAGATGAGGAGGGAGAGAATGTTATACACATGTATGTATGTATACACATGTACACATATGAGAATATACAAAATATATACCAAGCAAATACAAGGTAACTTTAGAGAGGGAGGTACTTGGAGCTATGGGAATCCAGCAAGGTGGTGGTGCTTGAGGAAGCTAGGAACTCTTAAGAGGAGAGGTAAGGAGGGAGAACTTCCAGGCATGGGGGACAGCCAACACAAAGGCCCAGGTGGCTATTGGAGCATCCTGTGTGAGGGACAGGAAGTAAATCAGTTTGGCTGAATTGTAAAGTGCGTGGAAGGGAGTGAT
This sequence comes from Vombatus ursinus, assembly GCF_900497805.2. NCBI lineage: Eukaryota > Metazoa > Chordata > Mammalia > Diprotodontia > Vombatidae > Vombatus > Vombatus ursinus. The sequence goes on along the minus strand of NW_020944374.1, from coordinate 2,228,281 downwards.
GTGTAATGATGCTGGAAAGAAGAGAATGGATCCAGGTTGAGAAGGTTTTTAAATGCCAGTGATAGGCACTTATATTTGATCCCCCCAAGGAGAAGTATCCTTTTGGCAGCTCTGTGGATGATGGATTGGAGAGGGCAAGGAGATCAATTAGGAGGCTAGTGCAGTACTCTAGGTGAGAGGTAATGAGGGCCTAAACTAGAATAGTATCCTAGTGAGTGGTGAGAAAGGGACAAACATGAGAGAAAAAAAGTGTTTGAATTTAAGCTATTTCTCTTTTTCCCAAGATCAGATTGTTTTGATAACTTTTTGTAATATGGTTTAAAGTCTGGGAGTACAAGGTCCCTTTTATCCACTTTCCTTTTTTCCCCACTTAACAGCATTTTTCCCCAATTGCACATAAAGACAGTTTTCAACGTTCACTTTTTTATTTTTATTTTTAAATTTTTATTTATTTTTTTTCATTTTTGTTTTCACATTGGTCATATGGTAATGAATTAGAACCAATGGGAGGAACCATAAGAAAGAAGAAATAAAAAAGAGTGAGAGAGAGACAGAGCAAATAGTATGCTTCAATCTGCATTCGGACTCCATAGTTCTTTTTCTTCTTGTGGATAACATCATGACTCTTTTGGAGTGGTCTTAGATCCTTGCATTGCTGAGAAGAGCTAAGTCTATCAAAGTTAGTCATCACACAATTCAACATTCACTTTTATAAGATTTTGAGTTCCAATTTTTTTTCTCCCTCCCTCCTCTGCCCCCTCTCCAAGACGGCAAGCAATCTGATGTAGACTATACATATAAAATCATATTAGACATAGTTCCACATTAGTCATGTTTCTACTTTCCTTTGCAAGTATGACTCTTAATGTAAATATTATTTTGTCTTCATCTATAAAGAAACCCCTTGATACTTTGATTGGCATTGCATTAAATATATAAATTAACTTGGGGAGTATTGCTATTTTACTGTATTAATCCAGCCCATGAGAAGGCCTCATGATGGAATGGATAAAGAGCTAGCCTTAAGGCCAGGAAGACCTAGGTTCAAGTCCCATCTCTAATACATACTAGCTATGATCCTGGCCAAGTCACTTAACCCCCAAGCCCCTCAATGCTCTGGGCAGCTCTCTAAAGCTCAAAGTAGCAGAGAGGATGCTGGTCTTCATTGGTAGAGGAAGTTTCTTCATTACAGTTCCTGTCCCTGTCCACCTAATCCAACCCATGCATAAATATTGAGGGTCTAGCCAATAATTTCTCTGGTTCAGTTTATTTCTAGGTAGGTTAATTCCCAAATATTTGATAGCCTGTGATTTTACCTGGGGCTTCTTTTTATGATGTTTTCTTAAACTTTACTGCTAATATAAGAATGTAAATCGTTTTTGTGGATTGATCTTATATTCTTCAACTTTGCCAAACTCATTGTCTCCATTAATTTTTTGGTTGAAACAGTTGGAATTTCTGGGTACTATCATGTCATCTACACATAGCAATCTTTTTTACCCCTTCATTTCCAATGTCAAGCCCTCCAATATCATTTAGTCCTTTTATTGCAATTGCTAGAATACCATAAAAGCAGTGAAAGGTGACATCCTTGTTTTTGCCCATTCTTAGTGGGAAATTTTCTAATGTTCCTTCATTGCATATGATGTTGGCTCTCATTTTAAGGTGGATTATTTTATACTGTTGAGGAGAAATAATCACTGTTCCCTGTTTTTTAGTGATTGCACCCACGAATGAGGGTAGGGTTTTTATCAAAGGCTTTTTTCTGCACCTTTTTATATAATTATATGGGTTTTTCTGAGTTTTAAGAAAGTTACATATGCTAAGATAAGGTCAAAATGGGTACATGAGCCAGGGGTGGGGAACCTGCAGCCTCAAGGCCACATGTGGCCTTCTAGGTCCTTGGGTGAGGCCTTTTGATTGAGTCCAAGTTTTACAGAACAAGTCCTTTTATTAAGGGGATTTGTTCTGTGAAGTTTGCATTCAGTCAAAGGGCTGCACTTGAGGACCTAGAAGGCCACATGTGGTCTTGGGGCCCCAGGTTCCCCACCCCTGATTTTTAGACATAAAGGGCAATACCATAAGCAACTTAGGGGAGCATGGAATAGCTTACCTGTCAGATCTATGCAGAAGGGATGAATTTATGACCAAACAAGAGATAGAGAGTAGTATGGGATGTAAAATAGATAATTTTGATTGTGTTAAATTAAAAAGGGGTTGCACAAACAAAACCTATGCAGCCAAGATTAGAAGGAAAGCAAAAAACTGGAGGGGGGAGAAAATTACAGCAAGTTTCTCTGATAAAGGCCTCATTTCTCAAATATATAGGGAACTGAGTCAAATTTATAAGAATAAGTCATTCTCCAAATGATAAATGGTCAAAGGATATGAACATACAGTTTTCAGCAAAGAAATCAATGAAAAAGTGCTCTAAATCACTATTGACTAGAGAAATAAATTAAAACAACTCTGAGGTACCACCTCACACCTATCAAATTAGCTAATATGACAGAAAGGGAAAATGACAAATGTTGCGGGGGAAATGGAAGAATAGGGACAACGATGCACTCTTGGTGGAGGTGCAAACTGGTTCAACCATTTTGGAAAAACTATGTCCAAAAGGCTGTCAAACTGTGCACATCGGGGGCAGCTAGGTGGTGTAGTGGATAAAGCTCTGGCATTGGAGTCAAGAGGACCTGAGTTCAAATCTGGCCTCAAGACACTTGGCACTTATTAGCTGTGTGACCCTGAGCAAGTCACTTAACCCCGATTGCCTCATAAAAAAAGGGAAACAGTGCACACTCTCTGATCCAGCAATAGCACTACTAGGTCTGTATCCTAAAGAGATCAAAGCAAAAGGAAAAGAGCCTATATATACAAGAATATTTATAGCAATTCTTTCTGTGTTGGTAAAGGATTAAAAATTGAGGAGATACTTATCAATTGGGGAATGATGGAACAAGTTTTGGGATAGGATTGTGATGGAATATTATTGTGTTGTAAAAAATGGCAAGCAGGAAATAGGGATTGTTTTTTTCTTTTGCTTGGTAGCACAGTACTTAGCACATAATAGGTGCTTAATAAATGCTTGTTAATTGATTGCCACCCAATCTGTGATGTCATAATCCCCCACTAGTCTTTTGAGAAACTGCCATCATTCCCAACTCCCTTCCGCACTAGCTGATCTGACACTACAGGCATCTGAGCTGCTCACATAACTGGAGGATATCTGATACAGACCCAATGACCTGACTTCTCATCTCCAGACTTCCTGAGACCTCTACTGGCTGGAAAGAATATCCTTCCATAAACTTCATTAAGATAAATTCTGTGTCCGTACCCAGTTCCTTTCTTCTCTGGGTATGGTGATTAATCATAAAAAGTTGTCAACAAGCATTTATTAAGCACCTCCTGGGGTTTATGGGGTGTTTAGGAGGATGAGCACCTCTGGTGTGGGGGCTTGTCGAACCCCTTTCAGGGCCGCTCATCCATCTTTGCCATCCACCTGCCATTCAACTCTCATCTGTGGCTCTAAAAAGCTGTGGCATGCGCAGAGGCCACACCCTGGTAAGCCATTTCAGCGATGAGTTAAACCAGGTTGAGTGTAACTAACAAGCCACAAACCTGTCAGTGAGAGAGTGGGGTGTCTACCCCAATCATGTGAAGGCTTCCCCTAGCAGAATGGTTGGATGAAAGCAATTTGTTCCAACGGCCATGAAGGTTGCTGAAGCAGGTGCTGTGGAGGGCTTAGAGCTTGGTCAGACATCAAAGATGCCAAAGTCATCTACTGCATCCTGACTTTTGTCTTGCCACTGAATTTCGAAGACTCTGGAAGAGAGAGTGAGGCTGGCAACTCTGCCTCACTTAAATCCAATTCATTCTCGAATCAAGATATCACCCTAGAATCACCTAGAATTAAGGTGGATTAGGAAAAGTTTCATGTAGGAGATGGGATTCTAGACTTCAAAGAAGCCAGGGAAACCAGGAAGCAGAGAGGAGGAGGGAGAGCATTCAAGGCCTGGAGGACAGTCAATGAAAATTCAGAGTTGGGAGATGTGGTATCTTATGCTAGAAACAGCGAAGAGGCTAGTGTCGCTGGATCACAGAATATATATCAGGGAGGGGGGGGGGGTGTAAGGTTACTAGAAAGGTCAGAAGTTAGGGAGAGACCAGGTTATGAAGGGCTTTAAAAGCCAAGCAGAAGATTTTCTGTTTGATCCCAGAGGTGATAGGGAGCTACTGGAGTCTATTGAATAGGGATTAGATATGGAGAGAGCTGTGTTTTAGGAAGATCAATTTGACAGTTGAGTGGAGGATGGACTGGAGTGGAGAGACACTTGATGCAAGAAGACCAAGTAGAAGGCGACTGCAACAGTTGAGGTTTGAGGATATGAAGGCCTACACCAGGGTGGTGGCAGTATCAGAGGAAATAAGGGGCTATATTAAAGAGATATTGTGAAGAAAAAAAATCAACAGAACATGGCAACTGATTGGCTACGGGCGGTGAGGGATAGTGAGAGATTCACACCTAGGCCGTGCATCTAAGTTAGGGGGAGGATGGATGGTAGAAGAATTTATTGTAGATGGCCTTCTCAAAGAGTTTAGCCACAAAGGGGAGGAGAAATATAGGACTATAGCTAATATGGATGGATTTAACAGGTGAGGATTTTTTGAGAAGAGGGGAGATAAAGGAATGTTTGTAGACAGTAGGAAAACAACCAACAGACAGGGAAAGATTGAAGATAAGAGAGTGGAAAAGATAGTGGGAACAATCTGTTGAAGAAGACAGAATGGAATAGGATCACTTGTACATGTTAAGGAGTTTTCCCTTAAACATATGAGAATGGGATGAAGGAGGAGATAGTAGAAAAAGGCATCCAAGTGATGTGAAGTGAGGAGGAGGGGAGAAAAGATACATCTCGGAGAATGGCCTCAATTTTTTTTAGTTAAATATGAGGCAAGATTCTCATCTGAGATGGTGAGAATAGGGAGAGCCATGGGAGATTTAAGGAGGGATGAAAAGGTTTGGAAAAGATGCTGTGGTAGAATGGGATAGTGAATAAATTATGGAGGTGTAAAAGGACTGTCTAGCAGTAGTGAGGGTCCAGTTGAGGTTATGTAACCTAAAGTTATAGTGAATACCGTTAACACACCTAATGATTTTTCCAACTTGGTTCAGCAGCACAAATATGAACAAATGTTTGGAGAGGCCTCTGTAATGAGTAGGATAGTAAATTAGACAGTAATTGCCCACATGTGTAGGAAACAACAAAACTAAGAAAATCTATTCAATTCCCCTGTTCCATTATTTTCTATAGACCCCCAAAATAAGATTATAGTATCCTAGATCTAAGACTGGAAGGTACCTCAGAGGGAATTCAGTCCAATAATCTCATTTTATAGAGGAGAAAACTGAGGCCCAGGGAGGGGAAGTGACTTGTATAAGGCCACATAAGTAGCAAAACCAGCATTCTTTCCCCAGGACTACCCTGCTTCCTTGACTCATTTGGAAAAAGGAGTAGGGCATTATTTCAGGTAATGTATCATCTTTCTCTATAATTATGAATAATACATAATCACTTCCCAGCCACAATCACCTCCACTCCAGCCATAATCCTTACCTTACAGCCAAAGTAACCTTGGAGTCCATACTGAGAAACACCCTGTGCTCCATTCTATGAGCTTTTGTCTTTTCTTGTCCAGAAAGAGGACTCCATGACACTTCCTAGTCATCTCCACACCAAATTGCCACTCATACCCAATTCCCACCTTCCACTTTCCAGATCTTTTGTATGTCTTTTCCCATTAGAATGTAATTCCTAGAAGGTAATTGCCTTGCTGACTTGTATTTGTATCCCTGGTATTTAACATAGTGCCTGACACATAGTGTTTATTAAATATTCTGTTTATCTGTTTATGAAATATAGAGATTATTTATTCTTAGAACATTTGAAATCATTCAGCTACAAGTCCATTTGGGCCAGTTTTTTATGTGGTAATTATTTGATAACATCTTAATTATTCTTGGTCTATTTAAATCACTAAATTCTTACTTTAGTTTTGGTCATGTGTATTTTTGTAAAGAATCGTCTATTTCCTTTAAATTCTGCAATTTGTTACACTACCACTATGAGTAGTATTCCTTAATGATATTATAAATTTCTTTTGTATTTCTTGTGGTTGCTACATTTTATTTGCAATTTTGTTGTTTTCCATTTTCTCTATCTTTTTTTGTATTAAATTTACTAATGGCTCATCAATTATATTGGTTTAAAAAACAGCTCCGAGTTTCAATTCAATTGTTCTTTCTTTTTCTAGTAGGTACTTAAGTAATACTTTTTGGATTGAAAAGACCTCAGTTCTAAAGTGGTTGTTCCATACAACCTTAAAGGAACATAGTGATTATGTAAAAGTAAGAGAAAGTCTGTTCCTTTCTACTTCGATTCGACTGGACAAACACTCATTTTTACATAAAAATACATGCAATGAAAGGCTGTAGTTTAATTCCAGGGTTCGGATATTTTTTATTTTTTAAAAATCAGATGTTATTCATCTTGAAATCCTCATCTCCCAATGAGAAAATATGTTTTATGTAATTATGAAAATAAGATCCAAACAATTTCAACTGCCGTCTGAAAATGCTATTTTCAACTTCCTTTGCATTTTAAGCTGTAAATGTTTTCTGTATTCAGAAAACGCTCAAAAGTAGCAGCCAATAGTAAGGCCTCCCCCAACATCCCAAACTTAAGAGGATTTTGAGCTTGAGAATCCTCTAGTTGCAACCCCTAATTTTACAAAGACGGAAATAGGCTCCGAGAAAGGGACTCGACGAAGATCACTTAGGTAGTAAACACTGTGCCTTCCTCACCAAGGTTATCTTCTAGCTGCTTCCTTTGAGTCTCTGTACAGTCATCTGTACCTTAGATGTTAGAATGTGAGCTCCCGAGGGCAAGGACTGTATCCCTTTTGCCTTTGTATCCCAGTTCGTAGCACAAAGTGCCTGGTGCATAAAAAGTGCTTGTTAATTGATTGACTCCCCAGGTCTCTTGATTCCAAGTCCAGGACTCTTTCCATCCTGCATATGTACCTCGAAATCTCGGAACAGAGAGAGGGAGGACAGGGGGTTGAGGTAAGCTTAGGGGAAAGGTGAGGAAAAGAGTACTGATCTTTGCTCAACTACGAAGGAGACCTGCCAGCAAAACTGTGCCAGGATAGGGCAGGCTCCTATCATCTCCCCTCTCATCTACAAGATGTGTTCGTACCAAAAGTCAAATCCCAAGATCAAAATTCAATAAAGGGGATTAAGGTACCTACTGAAAAAGGAGAGTTGGAGAATGTGTTCTGAGCTATTGGTGAGTCTGAGAAGGCCGATAGCAACAGAGCTATCCCAGTGCTAAATGAGGACAGATCTGTACACAACACTTTTTGTTTGTTTGTTTTCATATGAGGCAGTTGGGGTTAAGGGACTTGCCCAGAGTCACACAGTTAGTGTTATGTGTCCCAGGCTGGATTTGAACTCAGGTCCTCCTGACTTCAGGGCCAGTGCTCTATCCACTGCGCCACCTAGCTGCCCTATGTACACAACACTTTTAAGACAGATGTTCTCAACCTGGGGTCTATGTATAGATTTCAGGGAGTGTGTGAACTTGGATGGTGAAAAAAAAATTACATCTTTATTTTCACTAACCTTTGGTTTCTTTTGTAATCATCTGCATTTTATTTTATGCATTTAAAAACACTGTTCTGAGAAAGGGTGCGCAGACTTCATTGGACTGCCCAAAAAGTCCACCACACAAAAAAGGTGAAGACCCCTTGCTCTAAGGTCGCTAGCGCACATCCAGAAGATCAGGGCTCACACAGAGGATCCTACATGTAGAGCTCATAGGGACCTCAGAGGCCATTTAGTCCAACTCCCTCAAAAGAGGCCCAGAGAGAAATTACTTTTCCAAAGTCACACAAATATCAGAATTTGAACCCAGGTCTTCTGATTCTGAGTCAATTCGCTTTCCACCTGCCCTCATAAAAACCCTAGCGCAAATGTTATCCTCTCCATTCTACATATGAAGAAAATGAGTCACAAAGTTCATAGTCATCATTTGGACTCCAAGGGGACCTTGGCAGTGGGTTCACAGACAGCCCCAGAAGTCTCAGTATCGATAAGTGCCACTTACTATGAGGAGTAAGGAAACCAGGTGGATGTGGTTTTAGACTCATTTTTGAAACTAATTTTTTTTTTAGACAGGCAGAATTTGAAGCTGTGAAAACAACACGCTAAGGAAGATGTAAGAAGATCACGAGCTGCAATCACTCCAAAACTGTGGTTTAACTGCAGCTGAAAAGAGGCACATCTCTGTTTCTTGGAACTATCACCCGAGGTAACAAATGGTAATTGTGTGTGTGATATACTAGGCCCACTGAAGGCCCACTTGCCTCACTCCCTCCACAACTGTAGGGGTGGGGGTGAGGAAGAGGTTGCAGACCCCAAGACAACATCTGTTCTTCCCAAGTAGCACACAGCTCCTCTTGCCCACCCAGCAGGATACACTTCTTTATGGGATACTACAGTTGGGCTTTGCTTTCAGAAACTCCAAAATACGGCCATATAGATGTAGAAAACAAATAGATGGCAGCATTTTGAGCTGCCAAGGAACTTTTCTAGCCCACCCCCCTTGTTTTACAGAGAAAGAAATAGAACTCAACTGACTTTGCTAAGGATACATAGGCAAACCTGGGACCCAAACTCAGACCCAGGATTTCTAACCTTAAATCCAGTACTTTCTCCACTCTGGATTAAGAGAGGAATAGTCCACATTATAAAAGGATTTACCAGCAGCATTCCTTTTGATAAGAATACTAAGTATTGATAAGGTTAGGAATATGGCAAAGGAACTGCAAGGTCAAGGGTGAGAAGACCACACTGCTGAGGCCACTTCAGAACCAACAGGAACAAAGGACAGTTCTCTGGAAAAACTAGGATCATAGATTTAGAGCTAGAAGGGACTTTGGAGGCCCTCTAGTCCAATGGCCCCTCTTTTTATACGTGAGGAAACTGAAGCCGAGAGTGATTCAATGACTTGTCCAAGGTCACATAGGTAATAAGTAGGCCCAGGGGGATTTGAACCTAAGCCTAGAACCAGGGCTCTTTCCCCTACAACTCAAAGTGAAAATACGATTCGATTTATGAAAAGGCAATTGACAACATTTGCACCTTCTCAGGCATGTCTGCTGACTTAATGATAACCTGTAAATGACATCAGGCAAAGCTTCCCGTCCAAAAACTTAAATGGGTCACTTCTGAAAGTAGTGTGTTCCTCTTCCGTGGAGATCAAGCACTTAACGCATATATTGAAGAGAGGATTCTAATTCAGCTATGGGTCAGACTAAATAGCTTTTGCAGTTCCTCACCGCTAGGAGAAACTGTTAACATAGCAAAATCTATTTAAGAGCTCTATTATTTTGGTTCCCAAGAAACCTCCTATCATGAAAGAGTTTACATTTACTGAAAACTACTAATGTGCCCACGCAGGTGGGCTGCAGAGCCACCAACTGACCAAAAAATTTCCCCTGCTTGCCAGTGCTTGAACCACCACTCAGTCAGTGTTTGGGGTAAATCCATTCTCTTTTGTCTCAGCAATCCCATTCTCTGGCTGCCCCCCATATGCGGACCCCTCATCCGTTCCAAGTACTGATGGCCCTGCTTTCCCATAAGTCCCAACTAAAATCCCACCTTCCACAGGACAGCTTCTCTAACTTCTCTTAATTTAAGTGCTTTAACCTCTTTTACACACACACAGACACACACACGTTGTTTTCCCTATTAGACTGTGAGCTCCTTGAGTGCAGAGATCATCTTTCGCCTTTTATATTCCCAGTGCTTACCACAGTGCCTGGTACCTAGTAGATGCTTAACAAATGTTTACTGAACTGAACTGTTAAAAAGCAAATGTAATTTGGAAAAATTAGCATAGTAAGCTTTTAGAACCTCTCACCATCCTAACAAACTAGATTTGCTAACAAGAGAATGGAATGCTAGCTAGATTTCAGCATGGTCTGAAGCAAAGAACCCAGCACTTAATTCAATTTTATTTTCAGCTCTGAATTATCCCCCACCCCCACCCTGAAGGCAAGAAAGACGAAGCCTATCACAGACATGTATTCATACAAAATAAATTCCTGCATTATCTATGTTCCACTCCCCCCCCAAAAAAAGGGGGGATGGGGAATGAAAATATGCTTAATCAACACTCCTTTTCTGGCGGTGGGCAGCAAGTTTCATCAGGAGTTCTTTGGAATTATGGTCAGTCACTGTGTTGATCACAGTTCTTAAGTTTTTCAGAGTTGTCTTTACAAGAGTTATTGTATTGTTCTACTGAGAACCCAGTACTTGGGATTGGAGTCCAAATCAAGGCCACTAGGCCTCTCCAAAGTCTTCCCTTATCAACAGAATAGCTAACACTTAGTGCTTGTAAAGTGCTTCACATGGGGCTGGGTTGGTTCCACCTCACAACAATGAGGAGAGTGCTGGCTACTGTAAGCTATTATTACATAGGTATAAGAAATGTCCAGAGCATGAGCTGGTTGGGTTGGAGGGGTATGGTGGAGGAGGAAAGGAGTCAAGGAGATCAGAGTACTACAGTTGGAAAAAAACCTCAATGGACAGATAATGAAAGTTGGGCTCAGGGAGGTAGAGACTTGCCTAAGGCAACCTTGGTGGCAGAGGTGGGATTTGAACCCAGGTCCTTTCATTCTACTCCACCAGGTCTTCCAAAAATAAATTTCATGCCAGTTTTACCAAAGTTCTGTAATTTACTTCTCCCTTTTCTCTCTACCCCATCCCCAGGAAGATCTCCAACAAATGTAAAAGGCTTTAATCTCAAACTCTTGCATTATCGAGATCTTTCTGAGAATCACCCCAAAGAGAATGGTATAATCCTACCCTCACTTTCCTTGAATCTAGTTACATCATCTTTCCTCACCTTCACATATTTATATTTAGATAACAGGCCCTGTTCTGTTGGTCTTCTCTCCTAAAAAGCCTTAGTCTTTCACCCTGAAAACAGAAACCATCGTTTTAGTAACAGGTCTCTCTTGTAATTCTAAGTAGACAAGTTTTCAATTTGGTACTTAAGGGCAACCACATCTCTTGCACAGGACTCTGCCAGGTCCCTGGTGTAAGACAGTTCTTGGATTAAAGAAGCATGAAATGTATATTAGACTGCTTGATGTCTTGGGGAGAGGGAGGAAAGGGAGAAAAATTTTGGAATTCAAAATCTTACAAAAATGAATGTTGAAAACTATCTTTACATGCAACTGGAAAAAATACTATGAAGTCTTTTTAAAAAAGAACTAAAAGGAAAAAAAAGAAGTATTAAAAGCATCAACAGCAACATCCAGTCTAAGAGTCTGCTTACTAAAATCCTCTTTGGAGATTTGTAGGAGCTTGTGACATTAGTTAGGATTGTATTTAGAGCTCAAAGGGACCTGAAAAGTTAATTTATCCACTCTATTGTCTCTTCAGGCAGACATTATGAATTCTAATGGCATCACTGAAAGGGAAGAGGGAGTCAGGGTGGCTGTCTCAGCAGTTATGGCCTAAAGTCACCCAGATGTCACAAATGTGTTACCATTGCATCAAAAAAAAAAAAAAGATGGTTTCCCCCCCCCCCACGAGGCGGGGGGGGGGGGGGGGGGGGGAGAGTGTAATTTGCACAGTGCCAAAACTGCCAACAGGTGACAGTAAAGTTTTCCTTTTTGTTCCAAAATATTAATAAAAGCTTTTCATAAATGACAAAGAACAGTAAACTAAGGATTGTGCTTTAAGAAATTATGAATGAAGGGGCAGTTTGGTGGTTCGATGCATAAAGCACCAGCTCTGGAGTCAAGAGGACCTGAGTTAGGGTCCGGTCTCAGACACATGATATTTACTAGTTGTGTGACCCTAGGTAGGTCACTTAACCCTGATCACCTCACCAAAAAAAAAAAAAAATTGTGGGATGAAACTTAGGAAGGTCCATGTGAACTGATGCAGAGTGAAGTAAGCAGAACCAAGAGAACAATTTATACAATAAAAAACAACTTTTGAAAGACATAAGGACTCTGATCAATACAGTGAACAATCATGATTCCAGAGAACTGACACTCTCCTGAAGAGGTGGATTCAAGATACAGAGTAAGACATACATTTTTAGAAATGTTGACAAGTGGAAATTTGATGTATATTTTTGGGGGCTTTTTTAATGATGGGGGTGGGAGAGAAAATAAATGCCTCTTAACTGAAAAACAAAAAGAGGGAGGGCAAAAAAAATCCTAAAGTGGTCCTTGATATGTTTGAGCAAGGAGTGGCACACTAGGGGACAGAAATGCCCTTTCATTTCTGACATGGAATGAGATCACACATATAATCTGTAGGCAGTTACTAAATGCTGAATAAAGGGAATATATAACATTATCTAGGCACCTCACAGGTATCTAACACTGTTAGGAACTTAGCAAAGGGTTTATACATTTGTAAATAGGTCAGCAATCAGAAAACTTTTTTTTCCCAAGGTTCAATGAAATCTCTTCTCCAAAATATCATTAGATGACCCATTAAAAATAGAAGAAGAAAAAACCATTACAGAAAATAGGAGGGAGTGGGGGAGGAGAAGAGAGCCAGTTAATGAGGCAGTAAGACAGCTGGCCAAACCAGATCAGCTAACTGAAGGCCAATATATATGACTACTACAGGTTTTCAGTAGCAGATAAAAATGAAGTCTGATAAAACGAAGGAACAAGAAACCATGGATGGACAAGATACCAATCCCTTATGTAAGGAAAAACTATCGGAGAAACAGCCTTTGCTCTCCGATAAAGCCATTTCTTCAAGAGCATATATCTTCATGAAAACCTTTACACGGAAAAGGGCAAATCCAGGTTACATGTACTTTCAGCTCAACCACAAGAAAAATTATTCAAAATTACTTGAGGAATAACACCTACTCAATGATATCAAGAATGGTATTCTCTAAATTACCAGAAAGGGAAAACCTTGGGAAAAGTAAGAGAACAAAGATAATGGTGTAGCAGAATAAAAGGGAAGTAAAAATTAACCTAAAATAGGTTTACGTTTATGTTGTAAAAACATTTTAATTGCAAAAAATTTTCATTTCTGCCAAACTAGTGTCCCGTGCATAAAAAGGATCTACGAAATCAAGCTTTTTCATAGGCCATAAAAATCCATACATTTTAAAAAATTCCATTTCTTAACTTGTTTCCTTTGTAGGAAGATACTTATACTTTTGTCCTAAGATGGCCACAATTTTTATATGAATATTGAAATCTAATAAGGAGAATATTGGTTTCAAATTGGAACTTCCCCAAAACCAACTGTAAATCATAAATATGCTTAAATTTGGGCAAAAGCAAATTTACAAAAATGAGATATCTTTAAAACATGATGCCATCTAACTCAGTTTAATCAAGTGGTTTACATTCAAAACTTGAGACCAAATTGAGCAGACGAGGGAAATGTAACAAATAGCTAAGAATAATTCTTATAAATTATTTTATGTCTTATTATAAACCATTTTATGTTTGCTGTTTCCAGTACATAACTGACTGCTGTTGGGTAGTCTACTTTTCAAGAATACTCAGGTTTTTCCCCCCCTTTTGGGGGGCGCTGTTTGCATGGAAATTTTGTGTTTTAAAACTTTTGAGATCCTTTAAGGGGCTGAGAGTTTTTTTCTGACAACAACCGAGTCCAATTCAATTACACAGTTGCATCATTTTAAAAAAATTCACAAGCACCATTTTCAATTTTGATTCAATTATTAGATATTTTAAAATAAAATACTCAAGATCAATGTTACCATAAATATCCTTTCCCATCTAGAGCTCTCATCACTAAAAAGCATTAGAAACAAATGACTGAACAGTTTTTCAGGAAAAAAAAAATGATCCAATCCCCAATAGGCTTTTCAAACTCAATTAATAGACATTTGTTAAGCACTTACTATGTGCCAGGCACTGGAAGACACAATATGCATTACCTTCTTTATATTCCAAAATTATACCAAGATCTCTGCTGAAGGCTTCGTAGCACACTGAAATTATTAAGTAATCCCTCCTGGCATCTCTTTCCCAGATTACCTGTATCTCCAAGATTCCGTTGGAATCTTGTCTAAGTCCCAAAACGTAGCTTCCTCCTAGGAAGAACTGCACCTTTTCAATTTTACTCACTCTCTTAGCTTCATATGAAAGCTCTTCTATTGAATTAAGCTGGGTTGTTCATCACTCAAATCATGAATCCAATCAGACTCCTTAAAAGGAGCAAAGTTTCTTGACCCTGCCACAAAGAACATACCCCTTTGGTGATATGTATAAAGTGCTTTCAATAATATTTCTTAAGGTGACAGTAACAGTTTTGATTTATTTTTAGTATGTTCATCAACAACAAGTTATAGTTTACATGTTACCACTTTAGGCTCGCTATCAGTTTAACGAATCCACCTTCTCATAACTAACTATAACTAGATCATTACAACCTAAGTGATCATGTCACACTATGGGTGACTTTCTTTTCATTTCTTAAAAACAAGTTTCATTTCACCCTTGAAGATCACTGATATGTTCAACACTAACCAGATTAGTTAATGACTTTTTTTGGAGACAATTTCACAAAGCAGTCATTTTTAACAGCTTTATCCCACATTAGAAGACATTTAAAACAATCATGATTGCATAGCTTGTCTACTTTAAGTTATTAACCCAATTAGTGCTTTATTCACATTAAAAAACTTGTACAATTTGTTACAAATATAAAACAGTGCTGTTTTCCATACATTATATCAACTTTGAAACAAACACTTAAAAGACATGGTAAAAGAATTCCTATAAACATAACATTTCCATCAGGATAAAGCTTACTTTAGCTGCCCTCCCCCCATCCCATGTGATTCAAAAAGAGCAAACATACAACATACTGTAGGTTTATTTTTATTCAAAAAGTTACTGTCTCAAGACATAAATACAAATCAGAAAACAGTACAATTAGGACAATAGAATGTGGAGGACAACAGGTTAAGGTAAATATATAAAACATTTTTAGCTGGTTGAAAACAAAGCTGTAAGAACTGCTTTCACAAAGAAATGCTCTTTTTCAAGAGTGAGAAAAAAAATCAACTTAAGTTTAAAATCATATATACAGTCCTCTCAGCAGCTCTATTAAATGCAGTGGTGTGGAAAACAACATAGGCAGTACTTTCAGACATGAGAATATTTGTTTATGAAACTGAGTTAGGCAGGTCTGGTTTGGGGCTGGTTAGTAGCCCCATGATTTAGTAAAATATCTAGATTTGATCACAATCCCTTAGATAATCTATGGTTTTTGGCTACCACAGCCCAATGCTTACTTTTGGGAATCTACAAACAGGAAGCCTTTCTTAAAATTCACCTATCTGGGGATGTTCTTGTATTGCAAGCATAGTAAGGCATGGAATGATTAAAAGAATATACCTCAAGAACTGAGAGACAACTGACAAAAAATATACATTATGTAATATAAGTTAATATTTTGTTTTAAATGATGTCTAGCTGCCTAAGCCTAGCAAAATGAGTTGATGTCAAAATGGCAGGTCGCCACTTTCTGTTTGATTTGTTTGTGAAAGGACACAAAATGAAGTTTAAAGCTTAGCTTTCAAAGAATATTATGGGTTATGAATTTCTATTATCCCATCTAATTTACATATAGAGGAAATGTACTGTAACCTGTTAGAAGTATCTTTAACCTGAAGACTGCTTGCAAAGACAGATAGATAAAACAATATAAAATACAAATTTAAAAATCATTTTAAAGCATGGAACACTCATGCTTTTCTATTTTTAAACATTGTTAAACTTTCAATATATTTCTGAAACCTCATAATTTTAAGTTGGAATTTAAAAGTAAGAAAAAACTAAACAAACTGCGCAATTATAAAATCAGCACCAATTTATATATATATATATAATTTTATTTAAAATTTAGATTCCCTATTCCCACACTCTAATAAGCTGTATAATTTTTGTTTAGAATTTTTCTGCAAACATACTACAATAAGCTTCTTTTATTTGGAGACAAAATACAGTGGCACTACTGGAAGGAATTTCACAACATTACATTTTTTTTCTTAAAGGACAAGCAAACTTTCAGGGGGTGATAATAATGGGCAAGCACGTCTGAGATTGGTTACCTTCTGGCAGTTCACTGCATCTGGATTATTTCTGAGAAGGCTAGAGAAGCTTTTGGATTTTAAAAATATCTTAAAATGCATTTTAGGTGAAAAAATTGTAAAAGTTCTGCTTCTAAGTTTACTTTTCTCCATAATTACAGTACTTAAAACAAAGCTTCTGTTGATTGAAGTTTTGAGCATTTAAATTTAAAATGCCAAACTCTTCTGTTCTACAATCCCAGGATGGGAAAAATTAATCCATCTGTCATTTCAGTTCATGGATGTAAACAAAAATCCAGCAGAAGTCATAATTATTTAGTATACCCAGTAAATAAATGTGAGAGAAAAGGACTCATATCTGTATCAAGTACCTCTCAGATTATGGTTAGATTAAAAACAAGAGGGAATACTTCTTATGATTCAAAATCAACTGATAGCACATAAATAAAATATTTGCTTTCCAACAAAAACTGTAGCTTATCCTCAAATTGTTTACTTGTCCTTTACTTTTCTTTTTTTTTTTCAGGCAAACAAAACTGCCTCTCACAATGCACTTGATCTTGGTAGGCATGTTTCATTCTCCTTAGAGAAAAATCTGTACAGAATTTCACTGTATCTACTACCCCAACTTTATTGAAAAACTTCCTCTTCCACTTAGAAAATGACTTCACCACAGATTAAAACATTGACACCCCAAGAACCTAATGAGAGAGGAAAAAAGATTGTTAAAAAACAAGCATGCATTTGATCACTTTTTCTATATAACTCACAGGAAAAAAGGCTTGCAGTCAGTGTAATGAAGTCCCACAAGAGATGGCCCATCTTTCTTGCTAACTTATTTGAGAATGGCACATTTGTTTCTTACCAAGAATGCAATGATAAAACCAGGATTTATATCTTAACATGTACAACTAAGGAAAGAAGACTCAAAAATCCAAGATATCCAAATAAAAATTAACATTCTGCTTCATCTCATAAGTTCATGTTCATACAGACTAGTCCAGAAAAAAAAGTGAGGACCCAATTCCAGTGTACTTATATTTGACTAGCTGTCCTCAGAAATGGGTACAATTAACTATCAAAGAGCAAGCACATGGCACACGACAACAGGAGACTTCCTGACAGAGTTCTTCACTTCTTTTGTGTCATGAAACCATTTGACGGTCTTGTGAAACCTATGGATTCTCAGAATAATCTTTGGAAATAATTGAAGGAAATCCCCTATTTCTTAGGGAATCCTACATTAATTTATTTTCCCTTTGTTTTGGAAAAGAATGGTTAATACAAGTACAATCTAATAACTTGTCAGTGTTAGTTGCCAACTACTAGACAACTAAAGAGAATAGCAGAGGGGTGGGGATACATTCCTTTTAAAGGAAAAGGAAGAGTCTGGGTTTTAGTTAGGTATTCACTAAAAATCTAAGCAGTTATTCTGCCAGTAAAGTTGAAATGAAAAAATCATCAAGGTCCTGAGTAGAAAGATAGGATGAACTTGAATGGGCCAAGACTCATGTCAAGATTTAGGATTACAGCTGAAACCAGAAAAGCTAAGCACCATCACAATGAAGTCCATGAAACATTCAAATTGTTTGCTTGCATAAAATGTGTACTGCTAGAAACATAATATTCTGAGACTAAGGAAGATACTGACTCCAGATTTATCTGTAAGAAATTAAAAAGGAAAACTAAATGCTTTGAATTCTGTAAGGGAAGAAAAAAATATATCATTCTCTCGTTTTCCTGGCATTTGGTTACAGTCTAGATAGGTCAAAATTAGCTCCAATAACAATGCCAACAGTACTTAAGTTTTTATATACAGAACATGTACGCAAGAATCTTTGTTGTATTTAACAGACTAACAATAGATCAATCAAGGACTGATTCCATGGACTAGGCACTGGGACGTAGGAATAGCTTTGTTAGGCTATGCCTTCTTAATGGTATTTTGGCACTACTGCTCTACAGAAATGTTGAGGATAAAAGAAAAAAGTGGAAATCATCAAGGAACCTTATTCTCAATATCTACTTGTTCTTTTAACCCAAAAACAGGCTTGTTCAAACAAGGATTTATAGCCAAATAAGAATACACACACACGTTTAAAAAAAAGTTATCTTGGTGTTGTATCTAAGAGGGGCTGATCTGTATGTGGAGGAAAAAGGCAGTGTCACAATAGGGGAAAGTAGCATTCCATGCTTCTAGACAGTAGATTGCATATACTTAAAAACAGGACACCCTAAAAATAATCTGCTAGAAAATTTTATATTAGTTGATGTTAGTATTTCATTAGAATGGACCTACCTAAGAATTGTTTAACAATGACCTCAGGACTGCCTATGGGAAATGTCGTGATATAGTCAGAAGTATACTGTTTTCAGTTTTATATCACCTTCCAGGTAGGAACTTATTTTTTGGTGTTATTTATTGTCTTTAATGCAACTTACAAATCATCCTAAAATTGAATATAAGTATATATGTGTACTTTAGTGCTACCTGGAAATAAGTCAGGACAGTCATCAAATATATCTGACAAAAGAATGGCAATTTGAAGATGAATTTTAAAGTTATCAGCTATTTTCTCTCATTTTCATTAGGAAAGCAAATGACAAATCACTCTGAAGAGAGAATCATGGAATGCTAGAGCTGTAAAACCTAAGAGATCAAATAGTCCAACCTCCTCATTTACAGAAGTGTCTTAGTAAAGATCACAAGCTGCCCGTGTAAGCTTTTATTTCATTATGCCAAGCTAATTCCCTCACATACTTTATTAAAGCATTGTAGTAGTTTATTACATAATATTTGTGTTGCTTTCTAATTGTTTGCTATGTAGATTACAAGTTCCCTGGGAGTAGGGATCGGGTAAAAGAACATAGTAGAGTGGAAACTTGATTGATTTGGTAGAATTTAGCTCTGTTACTTTAAAAAATTCCATTATATAAAGATGTCCTTAGTTCCCACCCTTTAATTGTAAATTTATTTCTACAGAGATGTTTAAAAGCAACAGGTCATTGGTGATGACATATTTGATCATTATTAGTGCCTTCTGTACAAGTTTTATACACATAAGCAAAGAATTCAAACTTCAATTTTTACATCAGTGTCTATATATGATTTCAGTGTCAAAAGATATAAAAAAGTTAAAAAAGGCTCTTGTGAAAATTTGTTTAAAATATCAAAGAATTTATTTTTTAAAAAAACCTCAATATTAAATAGAATGGCTTAATGTTTCATGCTGCATATTTCAAACACTATTTATATCCTTGTTGTGTACATTTAAAAAAAGTCCATCTCCCAAAGTGAGTGATAAAAAGGTCAGGGCAATATAAAAAAGGACAGAAATTTAAATTAACTTGAAAAGAAAAAAAAAAGATCCAGTTCTCTACTGCAGCAAAAACTAAAACCAGAAAGAAAGCATTTCATAAAGGAGAACTGAAACACAAAACAGATGTTTTGTTTAAAGAAGTTTTCAAAAGAAAAAAAAAAAGAAGTTTTCATTATCACTTTTCACTGGTAAAACTTGGGGGGAAATTGTGAAAATGCTACACATGTACTTTGAAATAATCAAGCCAATTTCTTAATTTGAAAAAAATTTTCAACTGACTTTTTTAAAAGCACCTAACCACATAATGTTAACCTACTGCCATCATGTGGTGATAATGAGAAAATGAAGATTTAGATTCCACAGCATGTAGGAAAGTCAATTGAAATTGACAAAAATCACAAATTAGCAATCACACATGGAATTTGCAATGGGGTCTTTAACAAATAATCTGTGCCTTTAACAATAAGAGTGATGTACCACAGAGGGCTATGTAAAAAATAATACAAAGCTGTAAAGTCACAATTTTGTGAACTCCATCTTTCTATACTGACCTGTAGTTCTAAACTACTTCATTAAAAAAAAAATGCTACTCTTTCATCCATTGTATCAAGACTATCCATGGTATTCCACAGGTCAAGGATAATGTTTAGGAAACACAAATTTCCACTTACGGCAGCCTGCCTTTCTCCCAAGATATCATAAAGAAAAAATTTATTGTGATTTTTTTTCATGTTAAGAAAATAGAAAAAAAATCACTTTGGCTTAACATTTTCAGTTTTAATGTCTACTGTGAATCTTTCTAAAATATATTACTGTTTTTCTGTCTTATGACACATAGGATATTGAACATAATTCAATCTATTCTGAGAATTAGTTCCCATTGTCTATAATGTAAAGATTAGGTTGAATGAGCTGAAGCTAAAGAATAAGCTGAGCTTAAGAGAAATTTTTTAAACCAAGGTTTGGTGAGTTAGTATAAAGAATTTCCTACCAATTATCGTTCAAAATTGTTGGTATATACAGTCTTGTAAGATACTATAACCATACAAACAGTGGCTCTCTATGTTCTAGGAGGGTAGACTAAATGACTTCTGAGTCTAATTCCAGCTCTAAGATTCCCACTCAAACTTTAAGAGATAAAAGGAAATTATACTAAATGTGGATTACAGTTAATTAACATTTTACTAGAAATAAAGTGGATGCTCACTGACTGGGAGTATGGGGAGTAGTTAAACAAAGTTTGGTACAGAAAGTAATGTCATAGTACTATGCTATAAGAAATGATGAGTATAAAAAACAGAGGGAGGTATGGAAGGCCTCACAGTGAAGACATAAGAAAGCACCTCTCCCTCCCTTCTTTGCATAGATTGGGAGTACAACACGAGCTGTTAAGACTTGCTATTTTGGTTAATTTTGCTGAACTGACATTTCTCTTTCTTTTTTACTCTTTGTTATGAGGGATGGCTTTGGGGATAGCAGAAGGGGAAAGGATATGGTGACAAATGAAAGTGATATAATAAATTTCAATAATTTGAAAGAAAATCTTAAAATCAAGAAACAATTCTCCATTTCCTATTAATTCCCAACCATTCCCAAATGTTAAATAATTTCATTTTCATGGAATTTCTTCCAATTGCCGATTACTTTAGTACGAAAAAGTATTCAAACTCAAAGCTGCAATACACTGCTAGATTCAGTGATTTTGTCCGTGGGTTTTATTTGTCTATTTTTTTTGATGAATTTTTTTTTTTTTTTGGACAAGGGGAGAATTCATTGAGGGTGATGGGAGAGAGAATTATGTATTAGCAAATGACTTGGAAGTAAAAAAAAGCAAAAGATCATCAACTAATCAAAAACAAATTTGAAACAACCTAATTTAGATTCATCAAGTAAAACCAAAATCAAATAGGTCAATATCCGTAAAATGCTTTTACAAATTGTAAAATGCTGTATTAATGACAAATAAAAAGATAGATTATTAATTGCTTACTATGTGCAAATAAGCACAGCACTGTGTTAAGCACTAGAGATACAAAAACAAGATTTTCCCTACTCTCAGAGCTTACATACTAATGGGGAAAGGCAACATACAAAGGGAATTTGGGGGGGGGGGGGAGGGGGGGGGGGGGGGTCATTATGAAAGTTATAAAAAAGGACTCTTGCTTCTGTATCCCAGCAAGTAATGTTATCATACCTATGCTTAAGTAACACAAAAACAAACTTCCAAATTAAGAGAGAGACCATGGACTCAATTGCGTGGCAAGCTAGCCACGTGGATAAATGGCAACAATGGGGATGTGATTCTAAGGGGCCTCAATCCAAAGGTCTCTCCTTACAGGGCTTCCCTCTGAAAATCACCCCTTTGAATTCTAAGCATTGAATTCACTGACCACTCAGCGTGCAAGAAGTTTATGACATTTCTATCTGGAAGTTCTTTGAGAAGGGAGCAATTCCCAATGACGCCAGACCTGGGTAGGTGGCCCAGGATAGCATAAAGGCATTGGTCACCTAGAGAACTCGCAAGAATATGCTGAAAGGTGAGGCAGAATGGCACCAAGGAGAAATTCTGCTTAGGTTGGCCCTGCTTGATTGGGACTGAAGAGACAGTTATCACTATGCTGAACCTTTAAAAATTCTACACTACCTTAGAACTTCATCTGAGGTCAGAGAAGATCCTTGCTTCTGACATTTTTCTTCATAAAATTTTGAAATATAAGTAATTTCCCACCCCCCCATTCTTTGAGATAAAATACTCAGGTTAGCCTTCCTTTGTAAGGAAAGATGAACCAAAGGGAAACATGTCTGGGTTTTCTTCTGAGATAAAGACTCAGCTCCTTGAGAACAAGGGCAAAAAAGCAATTCTTTATCACAGGCCCACAAGACAGAGCCTTGCATACAGTATATACTTATTGAATGCATGCTGAGGGAATTAATTTTTTCCTAAGAGCTTCACCATCACCATCATCTTCCTTCTCCTCCTCATCTCTGTGGCCTATAACCTTTCAAATGTTATAAAATAGGTATCCCTCCTTTACTGAAGGGATGGGGGAGAAATATGTTCTTTAACTGTAAAAAGTATAGACTAAAAAAAAAAAGACCAGAGCTCTCAAGAGCCAAACTAAACATTCAGTTTTAGGGTAAAGAGACACTAAAAAAGATTAGGCTCCAGGGTCTATTTAAATTCCAATTAATAAAAGGGAATTTTTTATCTGTTCTCTTATTGTTTTTTACCCATCTATAACAATAAAAACCCTTAGAAAACTGTCCCAAAATACATAGGTATCCTTCTGGCACATAAGGGTAGGAGAGTCGTTTAAGAACTACTTCTATTCCATAGTGATCAATGGAAAAGCCAACAGTCCAATCCCTGGAGACCAGGTTAGAGGGATCATATGGAGAAGAACAGTGACTTAGGATCTTGACTAAGACTATAAAGTATACCCAAGGATTTATGCCATTAGAAAGCCCCAAATTACTGAGCTGTTCCATGACCCTCTTCTCCCCACAAACCCCACTCCAGTGCCTCAATTCCTACTGCTCAGATTAGAATAGGGGAAGATATGTTCCTAGCATTCCAAACAAAAATGCACCTTACCATAGAAACATTGCTTTTTGTGATAATTAAGTCTTAACAGAAATAAACCTCAGGTGTAGAATGAATTAGGCTATGTCAATTAGTCTGGGAACCTGATCAAAGATAATATGATTTGATGGAATGACATATTCTAAGTGCCAAATAATTCATAAACATGTTGAATACGGCCCAAATTTTAAGTTGAAAACCACTTATACTTGTGAATTTGAAATCCTAATGACTTAAATTAGACCTACTGATTCATCCATAATCGAAGCAGGATCAAAGAAATCAGGCTTCAGTTCTGTCCTCTCTCTCCTATTCTTGGATGGTGGCTTAAAGAAAAAAAAAAAAAGAGCAAATGAGTGGACATTCACAAATAACTAGATGGTGCCTGAAAAAGTGGTGCTGACATCGTCACTGTCCATGTAACAGCGCCTAAGTATTTTGGAACACTAGAAATATACGTAAAGACTATTTAAAACAATAAAAATATAGTTCATTCAAGGAAAGTTTTATAAGAATATAGCTAAAATACATAAATACAACTTTATACTCCAAAATAAGCTATCTATAGCAAGAGTATTTTTAAAAATGCTTGAAAATAAAGCTAAATAAAAATGAACTTGGCCAAAGGAAAACATTTATTTCTGTATCATCTCAGTTTTCTTAAGTGTCTTTCTTCCACAACTTCAACTAGTAATAACTTAAATACCTGATAAGTTTGGCAAGGCCCTGGTGTAAAGCCCTAGAAAATGCAAGGCTATAAACACCTGGATCTTTATGCTTGAGCAGCTCACAATCTCGGTGAGTAAATAAAACATACTTAACTCTTGATTTGAATTTCACAGCTAAATGCACAGGAGAGATACAAAGAAGTATGAGAGGTCTTGAAAACAGAAGAATTGGCCTAGGTCTAGGAGATTATGGTATAAGAAAATCACTGTTTAGTTAAGAATAATTAATCCTAATATAGCAGGAGGATTGGAAGAGTAAAACTGAAGGTAACTCTAAAATATATCAAGCAACATATATACATGCAATACTGGATTCAGTGGGTTAAGGAGAATTAAGTAGAACCATTGACAGGTTTTGAGAAATAAAGTGTTATCATCAAAACTCTTCTTTGGCAGCAGCGTTTAAAGCTGAAAAGGCAACAGACTAAAGGGAGAGACACTAGTTAAAAGGCTACTTCAACAGTCTAAATAACTAGAATGACAACAACGAGAAAGTAAAGGGAGACTGATTCAAGAGATGCTGTAGAGATGTAAAATTACCAGGATACAGAAAATGAAGCAATATAAGAGTATAAAGGTAAGGGACATAGAGAAGTCAAAGATATTCTACACCAGGGTGACTAGGAGAATCACAATCAAGTTAATGAATTTAGGAGGAAGAACAGATTTGAGAGGAAAGATGAATTCAGTTTTGTACAAAATAAGCCTAAGAAGCCAGCAGGAATTATAGGTAGAAATAAAAAGCTGGCAGTTGGACATGTGGATGTAGAACTTGAAGAGCTAAAGACCAGATTACACAAAAAAAAATTTTTTGAGATAGAAGCGGTTAAAAAATGTGAAAAAAAAATCCAGAACCGGAGGGTTCGAAGAAACACAGCAGAAAACACTTGTTGGTCAAGATCAAGTAAGGAAGAAAATAGAAATGATATTGCCACATAGACCACCTAGAAAGAAATTGATGAGGAGCTCAGGAAAGATATCATAAGTTTGGCATAAAATAATGATGGGCAACTTCAATTATGTGGACATCTGCTAGAGTGTTTGCTCTGCCAAAAGCTGGGTAGCTAATAATTTCTTGGCTTGACTTAATGATAATTTCATCCTTCAGAAAGGTAAAGGAACTAACAAGTAAAACTGTTAGAATTTATTCTCACCAATAAAGAGAAATGCTGTAGTTGGTAGAATGGGAGGCACATAGAGAAGGAAGGAGAGGAAGAGTACCCATTACATGTAACAGAAAAGGAAAATCAGCCAAAGAGGAATGTGAAGCATTTAAGGAAAAAAAAAAAGGAAACAATTCTGATCAAGAAGAGATTTTTTCCTAAAGAAAATGACACAGGGAATGTCATCAACTTAGATTTTTCATCACAATTTGAAAACTTCTAAAAACTATGTAAGAAGAAATTATGAATTCAATATATTTAAAAAATACATATAACATGAAAATAAAAGCATGGCTCAGTAATGTCATTACAACATAAAGAGCAACAAATGCTCAAAATGAACTGAGGCTGGAAAGGTAAGCTAAAGACAACCAAAAATATTTTAAAGATATATTTGGTAAAAGAAAAGGATCAAAGAAAGGATAAGATTACTGCTTAGAGTGGCAATAATGGGCTTTGGAAAGAAGGCTGAACTACTCAATTCACTTTGCTTCGGTTTTCTATTAAAATAATGCAATTTGAACAAAAGGCCATGGCTGGACTAGCTAGCCTCTATGGCTAGCATAGAGCGGAAGCTTAAGATAGATAGGGAGAAAGCCACAGAGCAGCTACCTGTCCTTGATGAGTTCAAATTACCAGGCCTAGACAATTTACAACCTATGATACTGAAAGAACTGGCAGATGTTATTCATAAGATCACAGAGGAAAGGTGACAGAAAAATGGGGAAGTAAAAATGTCCTGATTACAAAAAGAATTCAACTGGAGCCTGCAAACTACAAATCAGAGGACTTAGATTCCTCACAAAATTTTAAAATACATCTTTATAGAAATGGTCTAAGATTGCTGTTTGTCCTTTGTTCTCAAAGGGGATCATGACACCAGGAAGTTGATGAGATGACCTGCAAGTGAATTGGACTGAAGTGAGGGAGAGCTATGCAAAGTCACCAGTCTCAGTTTCTCTTCTGGAGTCATCTGGGTCTAATGTTGCATACTATTCTTGGAGAAGACAGAAAAATGCTAAGAAATAATGAATTCAGAACTGAATGAACAGTCAGACCCAAAGGGTTAACTAATGGTTCAAAGGCAACTTGCAAGTCACCAGTACAGTAACCACAGCAATCTGTACCTGACCCTGTGCTCTGTAACTTTTTTTTTTAACCAATGTCTTAGATACAGATGTGTCAAATTTGCACGAAGAGATAATGTACTGTGGGATAGGATGCAGCACAGTAGAATGTAATCCACATCTATTAAGAAGAAAGGATAACTGTAGAAAAGTTAACTTTTATCAGAAGGGAGAAGTATGGCCAAATAGGAGCCCCAAGTCTTTTCATGAAAAGCAAGCTTATCTCGGAATGCATTCAGCATGGTATCCAGGGCTAGGGAAATGATAGTCCTCTACTGTACTCTGTCCTCACCAGATCACACCATGAATATTGTGTTCGATTCTAGGCAATTTTTTTGGCTTTTTGGTGAGACAATAGGGGTTAAGTGACTTGCCCAGGGTCACATGGCTAGTAAATGTCAAATATCTGAGGCCAGATTTGAACTCAGGTCCTCCTGACTCCAGGGCCGGTGCTCTATCCACTGTGCCACCTAGCTGCCCCCTCTAAGGCATTTTATTTTAAGGACTCTGATAACCTGAAAATTATCTAAAGGGAAGCAATTAGGATGGTGAAGGGCCTTGAGTTCATTCCATATGCTTATCAGCTACAGAAACTGAAAATAATTAGCCTAGAGAAATATTTCAGTACTGAAATATCATACACAATAGGATAGGTGTCACACAAAATTGCCAAAGTGAAAAATGCCCACCAAAGAAGGGCTACCACAACTAAAAGGGATTAGGCTTTTCCTACTAGGCCTCCAGAGCAGGGAACAGAAGTTGGAAAAAAAAAAAAAAAAGAACTAGAAGCAACGAGAACAAAGAGACAGAATTAGTATCCTGAAATACAATGGATTGCTTCTTGAGGAAGTGGGCTTCCCTTTTACAAGATCTTAAAGCAAAGCCTAAATATTAACTCACTGCCAAGTATGACGTAGAGGTACTGGTTCTGGTTTAGTGCCCTAGGTGCCTCCCAGTGCTGATTCTGGAGAATATTAACTTCTAGGAGGTAGGAAGAAGAAGAGGTAGTAAAGAAACACAGATAGCACTGTCATAGTGAGAATGTAGGAGCACAGTAATAGAAACAAAGAGCCAAATTAAAAAGAGGAGGTAGGGGAGGAAATACAAGTGTCCGCAGTAAACTATCAAATGCCGCCTAGAAGTCTAGGAAGAGGAAAAGACTCACTGAATTTATTTATTATTTTAGGTTATCATTAAACTCTTCTTTATGAGTTTCAGTGGAGCAGTAAAGACAGGAGCAAGACTGCAAACAACTGAAGATGGGAATAAGTGGTGAAGAACTAGAAACACTGAGTCTGGAAGTAGGATCTTGGCAGCAAAGTGGAGAAAGGAGGTAGAAAAAGCAGCCTGAGGGAGTAGAATTCAGAGAAGTTTTCTATTTTCATTTTAGGATAGGGGAGAAATAAAAGGTTTGTAGAATGGAAGAATAACCTATGTATGGGGACAGATCGAAAATGTAAAAAAAGAGGGGGGCAAGAGATAAAGAAACTTCACAGAGGAGGATATGGCATAAAGGCTATATATCTTGAACTTAACCTTGGCACTGAGGAAAGCTAGTCCTTCCTCTGAAAAAGAAAGGAAGACAGAAAAGATAAGTGGCAACACAGAAGTTTCAAGGAGAAGTAAAGGTCACGAATGAGATGGCCTTGACTTCTCTGTAAACTGGGAGTCAAAACTGAGATGACCTAAATCTTCCAATCTTCCTTGAAGATAATAAAATACCCTGCTCTCAAAAGCAGGTATATATGTAAAAATAGTTTCTTTAAAGCATGTCTTTGCTCAATTTTGCCCAAAGTAAGTTAAATTAATTCTCTTCTACCAATTGATTTGGAAAGTTCTTAATTTGTCTCAAAATAAGGTAGCACTGAACCAATCATGTATATTTTGATAACTATTATATTCTAGATAATAATTCTATTACATTTTAAAACAGAAACATTTAAATACATATGATTAAATCATATATGGATATTTAAATTTACTTAAGATATCAGAATACAGGTTAGGCATGCTAAAAAACAAATGAGATGCAAATAGAATACTTGCAAATGAAGGACCTGGAGGCTATCTTGACCTGAGATCTAAAGGAAAATCTTCAGCACTTCAGTATGCTTCAATACTCAATCCCTTTCACTAACAGTCATGAAAACAGTTAAGTTGAGGGTGTCCACTGGTACCAACATTTCTTGCTAATATTGAAAGGTAAACAACCTTACAACTACAATTACTGAATCATTATCTTAAAAGAGAGAAAAGAAATCTTTACCAAGTCTATATCCATTGTGTCAAAATCCATCCCCTCGTTAAGATCCTCAATCCTCCCTTCTGAAGACATCATGACATCTTCAACAATTGGTTCTTCATCATCTTCCATTAGGCTGGTACCACGCCGACTAAAGAAAAAAATTTTAAACAGTCAAGATTGGAAGTGAATATTATGAAAGATGATTGGCAGAATAGAAATTGATCAAATTTATTCTAAAAACACAAATGCTCAAATGTTTATAAAGCCTCAAAATTTATGTTTATTTTATTTTGCTCTGAGAATTTAACTATGACTAAATTTTGCTATCCTCTAAATGTCAATGAAATAATCTTATGTGAGTATCAAATAATCCTACCAAGTGAAGTTATTTTTGTGATCAGACAGGCAAATATGTTTGCAAAGTACTTTCCTAACAAGAACAGATAAGGAAAATGAAGTTATGTGACTCATCTACAATCATACAGCTAAGTAAGCACCTGAAGCACTTGAGCAAAGGTCTTTTGACACCAAGTCTAGTACTCTACCCACTGTACCATGCTGTCTCTCAATCAGTCAGTAAGCATTAATTAAGGGCTATGTGCCAGGTACTGCATGAAAAGAATGACAAAAGCAAGGAAATAATTCTCAAGAATTACTTCATTCCAGCTTCCCTAAATAAGAGTATCCCCAAGACATAAAGCCATTGAAGTTCTTTAGAATACAGAGAGCAACTTCTCTCACTGGCAATTTATAGATCTTATATATCTTTTAAGGCTGTGAAATTGAAAATGGAGAAACCTATTGGTAAAACCTAAACTCAGTATTCTAACCTTAGCTACTTTCAGAGTCAAAACATTCTCATTGTACAAATCGTGATATAAATACATCTACCAACTGCCCATGTTTAAAAACGGACTTATCACAATTATAAGTTATCACAATTACAGAGACTCCATTTTACAAAGGAAAACCTAAGAGCAGGGTAAAGAATTTCCAAATATGGAAATGTAGGAGGAGGATTTTATAATATTTGGTCACAGAGGGCAAAACTAGAAATCAGTTAGTGAAAGTAGCAGCAAGGCAGATTTTTAGTCAAAATAAGGCAATCCTTATCAATTAGCAATCCATTACAGAACCAGAATAGGCAGCCCTGAGAATGTCTAAATTCCTTATCATTTGTTAGGGTTGTCATAGAAGATGATTCAAATTAAGGGTTGGACTAAATAACACTTAAAAATTCCTTCCAACACCAAGATCCCTGATTCTAACTAACATATAGTAGAAGAAATTTTCTAAAAAGTTGCTTTAAAAAAAGTATCCCTCTCTAGGAACTCACAAACTTAAGCATGGTTGGAAATTCAAAATCTGAAATCTAGCATTCCAACCTTAAATAGTCATAGAATGAAAATATGTTCTTTCTAATCATGATATAAAATAGATTCTTTAAGAACTTTCTGTTCATTGCTTCTTAAAGTACCAACTATGTTCCCCCTTATTCGAGTCATCAGAGAATTGCCTTTTCTTCCAACTTAGTATTTCTCTCCCCTTTTCTACTCAACTGCTAGAGAAGTACTCTTTAATTCATGCCTAGTATTGGCAGGACTAGGGCAAGAACAAAGAGGAGGAAAAGACAAAGCCCAATGTATCAAGTTCTACTCCTACTTCTATTCCAGCCCAGTATCACTCCAGCCTAAGAGATTCTACAGCACTAATCACTAGATCAAAGACTTAAAGCTGGAAGGGACCTTAGAGGCCATGTAAACCAATCAATCAATTCACTTGAGGAAAGTGAGGTCCTGGGAGGTTAGATTGTTTGTCAAAGATCATGGACAAAGTGAAAGAGCCAGAATTTAAATATTGGTCTTCCAAGGACAAATCTGTACATCCACCAATCACCAGGACATATCACACTCACCCAACACACACATAATTAAGAGTCTAGATTCTCTATGAAAAGTAAATTATTTTTATTCAATTAGGGAAAGGAGAGTAACAGAAGAGATAGAAGGGAACATTTTTATTTCCTCTATGGTTTCCATTTTATTGCTAGTGCTAAAAAGCAAAAAGGTAAGGAGGGGGGCCTTGGAGTGCTTAGAAGAAAAGAAATGAGATGAGAAGAAGCTAGAAAGGTGGTAAGGAGCAAAGTACACTAAGGCTTAATTCTGGAAGAAAACTACAGGGTCCCCTTTCTCTAGCTTCTTACCCATCTTGTACCATTAAACCACATTCCCTACCTCTCCTACCAATAATCCTTTTGCTCGAGGCTTCTCTCGAAAGAGAATAGAACTACCACAAAGGAACACAGCTACCACAAGTAAAGTGGAGGCAAAGGAAGCCATATTCCTGTAACCTGGCCAGGGGAGCAGAGGAAAAGAGTGTGTGGGGTTGAGTAATTAATGGTCCTGTCAACAAAAATTGGAACACCAAAACCATTTCCCAGAAAAACATTTCTTACATGGGCTATGGTACACTATGGATTAGATTTTTATGAGTTAGTCTTAAAAGCTGAGCCACTTTCAATTTTATTTTGCCTTAAAAGAAAACGCATTATGAACTCTAAATAACACAAATAAATTTTTGCAACAATAATTATCAATATTCAAATTTCATCAAGATCCCAGTCAGATTTCTATATCAAATTTGAGGGAAAATGTCTTTTACTTATGATGAAACGAAATCTTTTACATATAAAGTGAAGACTTTTTTGTAGCTTCTCAATTCATTGCAGTTAGTTGTCTTACATTTATGTAATGCAAAAATACTTTACACAAAACACTTATGCCTTATCTATTTAGTCCTATAAATCTAAAATAACTAACTGGGAATTGACACTCAGGATAACTAAACAGACAGTAGGAATACTAAATTGTCTTTCAAGAATTCAAGCAACCTGGACCATAAGAACTATAGCCATGGCTCCTGATACAAGTAGTAGATATGACTACTATTAATACTTGAAAGATCATGGAAAACAGGAGAGTTAGCACAATATAGGGAAAGCACAAATATTCTTCTGATTTTCAAAAAAGTTAAGAGAATAATCAGTAAAGTGAGGCTGATTTTGATTCCTGGGAAAATCCTAAGTTTTACTTTTTTATCTGAATTTAATAAACATCAAATAAAATAAGCATTTCATTATACAAAGAACAGAAAAAGAACATTGTAAATGAAACAGCAAATCTCTACCATGGAAATTTGCTATTCCTATATAATAAACATGTAAATTTCAAAGCTGTCCTGTTTGTCTGTTTCCTTTTAAACTTCCTTCTTTAAGGGGCACTTTAAAAGTGTTTTGATGATCCCTTTTTCTTTTGGCAACCCATTTGGTAGCCCTCCTTTCCTTTGGGGGTGAAGGAGATGGGGGAATCAAAATCCTTTTAATAAATATGCATAGTGAAGTAAAAGAAAATCCAACTAGGAAAGAGAAGTGGTGATTACAAAGAGCAATATGGCTGTCTCAAGAACAGGTCCTGCCAGAAGACCAACATAATTTTGACTTTTCACAGAATAACTAAACTAGTAAATGAGGAGGACACTATGAATCTAGTTAACTTGGATATTCACAAGGCTTCATCTCATACTATCCTTCCTTAAGGAGAAGATAAAAGATATGGATTAGAGGAAAATATAATCATATGGATTCAGAACTGGCTGGGTAACCAGTCTCTAAGAGTTGTTTATGATAGGTCTCTAGTTGAGTATCCCACAGATAGCAATATCATGAATCAAGGCATAGATGGTATGCTTATCAAATGTGCAGAGCATATGAGCTGGGAGGAATAGCTAAAACACTGGATGACAGAATGAGGATCCAAAAGGGTCTTGATTGATCATAATAATGGTTAGGGACAGAGAAACGACTACCTGTGGCATACCTACTGGCATAGGGAAATCCCAGATGAGGAAATAGTCTACCAACGCACGTAGAGAGCATTTTTCTGCACTTATGATAGTACACTTATAATAACAATAATAACATTATCATTAACAGCAACAATGGCTAACATTTATATAGTGCTTACTATGTGGCAGGCACTATGCTAAGTACTTTATCATTATTATTTCATTTGATCCTCAAAACAATGCTGCAAAGTAGGTGCTATTATTGCCAATTTACAAATGAAGAGACTGAGGCAAAGAGGTTAAGTGACTTGCCCAAGGTCACATGGCAAGTAAGTGTCTAAGGCTAGATTTGAATTCAGGTCTTCCTGACTCCAGGCCCAGTGTTGTATCCATTTCGCCATTTAGCTGCCTAGGAAAATTTAATGGATCTCCTAGAGGTTTAGTGAATTGCCCAAGGTGACACTTGAATCTAGGTCTTGTTGGTTCTAAGGCCAGTCTTTTAACTAATACAACAGGATGCTTCTAATAAGGATCTCTTAAGGTTAAATTTAGTAAGTATAAATGTAAAGTTGGCACTTGGGTACAAAAAAAATCAACTTAAATATAAGACGGAAGAAGGATGGTTAAGACAGCAGTTACTCTGAAGTTTTTTAGTGGATCGTAAGCTCAATGAGTCAGTAGGGTGATGTAACAGCCGATAGTCCCTTTGTACTGTGCCCTCATCAGACCTTATCTGGACTACTGTGTCCAGTCACCATGGTCTAAGAAGGGTATTTATAAACTGGAGAATATGCAGAGGAGGGCAACCATGAAAACTGTCAGGCCATGAGTACATGTCATAAAGACTGGTTGATGGAAGTAGGAATGTTTAACCTACAAAAGAGAACATTAAGGGGGATCTGAACCTTGCTCTTGTGGAAGAGGGATGTTTGACCTCTAGAGTACAGAACCAGAAGTGGTTAGTGGAAGTTTAAAAAAAAAGTAATTTAGGCCTGATGTCATGAAAGACTAACAATTAGAGCTGTCAAATAAAGGACGGGATAGCTGGAGAGGTATTGAGTTCCCCATCCTTAGAGATCTTTAAGCAGAGGTTAGACAGCTACTTGCCAGGTATATTATAGTGGATTCCTCTGGTGTAAGGTTTATACTAAATGGCCACTGAGGTGCGGTCATTCCCAACTTTCAGATTCTTCGGCCCTCACGACAACCTTGTGAAACAGACAAGGAACATACCTGCATTCTTCACATGAGTTAATTGAATGATTTGGTGAACATTTCAAATATAGTAAGTAAATGAGACTAGATACACTAATACTCTGATGCTCTTTTCACCACACCAGGATGACTGCTGAAAGATTTAGACCAGGCACAATTTCAAGGATGTTAAAATTGAATTAGAGAAAATCCCAGACTTACAAAAATATGGCCCTCTCACTTACATGGCATGCTGAAGGTTAGTTCGCAGCTTAACATAGCTCATTGCTGCTCTCTCCTGCTGTTGCCTGGCTGCTTCTTCTTGTTGTCTTTGAGCTAACATCCATGTTACCTGCGTGCTTCAAGGAGAATTTTATTCTTCTTTAACTGAACTTTTTTTTTTGGTATGTTGTTAATAAATTTAAAGCACAAAAAACAGATCAATTGTACTTACTTGTAGTCGAGTGGTGTAGGATGGTGTTCCGGCTGTATTGGATAGACACCCATGTAGTTCTCCTCTGGTCGTAATCTTTTGGGCTCTCTCATTATAGTTGAAGTAAGCTGTGGTGTCTGCATCATAACGGGGGTGTGCATTGTCTGTTCTCTATTCAACCACATGCTATCACTACTACTACTTTCTTCAGCTGGAAGGAAGAAAGTAAGTAATATCAATTAAGCATAGTGACCAATATACATCACAAACAGATTTTATAAGACATGACCAGTCAAAGGAGCTAGACCTACTCTACCATTAAAGGTTCATTTTTAAGTGTTTGTATGTGTGTGTGTGTGTGTGTGTGTATGTATACGTACATACATTAGTTATCTGGTGCCCAACAGACCAGGCACGATGGGAAATGGATAAGGAAACAGACATCTTACTTTTCAAATTTATATCCCAAGCTCTTGGCATAGGGTCTGGCATGTGGTAAGTGTTTAATAAATGCTTTTCCATTGATTCATTCACTTGTCAACTCAAGCTATCACCATTTCTAATGAATGTTTTGATCAAGAAGCATTTTCAATACCTTGTCATCGCAATAAAGCCAAAAGAATCAAGAAACTGCTTCAATAAGCATATATTTAATTTCCTTTTTAAAGACAAAAAAGGGTATCATCATTTTCAAAGAGAAACTCATTTGCAAATTTTGAGAAAATATAGGGGAAAATTATGAGTAATACTATTTTATAAAAGACCAAGAAGTAATGAGGGGAGAGGGAAAGCAGTCTGCAAAGTTTGAGGCAAGTATAAATTTAAGTCCTGAAGCATTTAATGATGAAAATGGAAGGGAGATAACAGAAAAATGGAAAAGATCTGTCAAAATTTCTATAAAGAATTACTTTTTCATCAATGTTAGTGGAGGTTCCACATTTGGACTCTTAACATCACATACTACACTAGAAAGAAGAAAAGGCACTAAAAAAAAAGGAAGAGCAGCTGGACCAGACCAAGTAAATAAAGAAGAGGTCTGTACAGTATGTGATACAATTTTAAGGGCATTGAAAATTGATTCTCACGACATCTGAAAGAAGAGAAGACACTGAATGATAGGAAAAATATTGTCCGATCCAACTACCAAAAAAAAAAAAAAAAATGATCGAGTGAACATCAATAACTACTTTTTCATCTTAAGGAAATCTGAGAATAAGAGCATCCCCGATAACATGAAGGTCGTCACAAAATATATTCTATTTACATATATTCTATTCTGTATTCTTCTAATATATTTGTAGTCACATGACTGATAGCTACAGAAAAGACAAAGTACTGTTTGGTGACTATAAAAAAGTCACTTTTTTAGAATTCAGAAGAACAAAATGTTACCTTGTAGACTCTAATCCAATAGAGTTTATAACCCATTCAAATGTTAAAATGTTATGATTCTATAAAAGACGCCAACAAAAATTACCATGATCATACCCTCATTGTTAGTATTAAGTGAGGCATAAAAGGAGATACCCATGCCATCAGTACATGAAGATTAAATATCTGGCAAGTCAAAAAAAAAACAATTAAAGAATGAGTTATAACAATAATTCCAACACAGGGAGTCCCAAAGAATTAGTAGCGTATACTACCACAATTTTAAAGAGAACCCGAAATGTTTCTTCTTATGAAAAGCAATGAGAGACTTTCAGTGCACTGTGCTTTGCATTGGAGCACACAAGAGAAAAGAGTATCTTCCCACGAGAAGCTTACATCTACATCTGTGCCTTTATAGATAATGACTTCACCACAGAGAAATGTTCTTGAGCAAGAGTCAAAAGGAATTAAAGGACAATAATCTTATAGGAGTTAATGAGAGAAGTTCATACATAGGGTGCAGTGCCCACATATTCCTGATCTATGGAAGATGTATCAGTATTTTATTACAATCTTTAACTACAGGAGGAAGAGATTTAGTATAAGAACAGCACCACACTCAACAGTGTAACCTAATAAGTAGAAATAAGATTCAGAAACTAGACTGTATCTTATTTCTTTCAAATGATAATGAGTACAAAGGATCTATAGAACTACAGAAAGAATAGTTTTAAGAGTCCTACCTCACCAAATATTATAAATTCAGAGCAGAAGGAAAAAATATTTATAAAATAAACTAAGGAAGGCTAAAATAACCTTTGCAGAAAGGCTTTTCTCTCTTAACACCAAATAATGCTAAATATGTAAAATATGAGTGTCTTCTATCTGAACCTTAGAATCTGTTTTCTGCTATCAAAATAAAGATAGATTTCAATCAATACCTTGTCTATGACTACAGAAAATGAAAACCTCAGGAATGCCATTGACCTAGTCTATTGTAGGCCAACAAACTGTACAATGCTCTAAGGAGACACTGATCAGAAATATCAAATGGAAAAACTGGCACAATCAACTGGCTTCCCCAACACAATGCACTGTGAGAGAGAAAAACCATCCTATTGTATGAATACAACATTCCTTCCAAAATCACAGAGAAATGGGATTTGGATTGTCTAGGTCACTGTTCTTCTCCATTATCAGAAGTAACAGTAATCCATTTTAAAGAGGAAAGGTATGTTGAGAGTAAATGAATTATATAGACTCTCAAGCAAGTTGTTAGGGGATCAGTGCCCATTTTTCACTGCTTAATTCCTTTTACAGAACTATATTACACTTCATTTTTCTTGTCATTAGGTGCTAGCTGCCAAATCCTGCACAGATGTAATTAACTAGGCAAGCTCTAAAAGTAGGCTTCATCTAAAAAGCAGAAGACGCCTATGGCCTAAATCTCCAATTCACCAGATTCATTCATTTTCCAGTGATAAAAGTAAGCATGGTATAGTGAAGAGTAGGGGCAGGACTTGAAGATCTAGGTTAAACTCCTGGCCTGACATTTATTGGCTGTGTGATCCTGGGCAAGTCACTCCACCTATTTGAGCCTCAGTCAAATAAATAAATTCTCTAATAAATTATCTAAGAACACTTAGGGCAAACTTCATCTCCACAATGATCACATTACAATTCAGAATATTAACTAAAGGACCAAGAAGTCAAGAATTCTATACAAATAAACATTTCATGACACAAATATATACATACATACATTATATATATATAAAAAAGAGAGAGAGAGAGAGAGAGAGAGAGAGAGAAAGTAATATGCTGTACATAGTATGAAGGGACTCGTGGACTAAAAGACATGAATTTCCATTCTAGTTATGTAGAAGTCAGTTGGGACAAGGTAATTTTCAAAGAACTATTCCAACTTTTTGATGCAAGAGATACTATAGAACATTAGATTTGTCCAGTTAAAACTGAAATGCACTTCTAATTTAAAAAAGTAATATTTTCATATTGAGGCTATAAATGTCTTCATAGATTATTAAAAAGGAAGGAGGGATACTTAATGAAGGAAGGATACTTAACCTTCAGGTAATTTTCGTTTTCCTGTTGCTGGCTTTGATTTTTTATTCCTCACAGTTGATCCCCGACTGCTAATTCCACTGATGACTGACATGGTGTCATCATCACCTCCAGCTAATAAAGAATTCCTATAAGACATCAAAGGAAGCCACACATCTTCTCTTCGGAGTGACATCTGAAAGGTCATGAACTTTTCGAGATAAACATACCTTAAAGAGAAGTAATAATGGTTACAAATGTTTTTCTATTCAATTAAAATACATACCTATCACATAATGCTAGTGGGCTTAGAAAAAGTCAAGATGAAGAGAGCTTGCTAAAGTGGTTGGTACCACATATTTTACTTTTCAACTGTAAAATCTTTATTATAAAATCCCTTCTATAGTCATGTTTACCTTCAAAAAGTTTTCACTAAGACTATACTGCTAGGTTAAAACACACATGCACATGTGAAACATACAAACTATGTGAACTTACCAAATACATAATCCTTTTCTAATTTTTTTTTCTCCCCCTAAAAAACTTTCCAGGAAACGTTACTCATTTAGTTTCTTCAACATTTTGTTATACAAGACATAATCATTCCTCTTAACTGAAAAACTCAAAGACCAGGTTTCAGTGATTTGGTTCAATTTAGGGTATGTAAGATACAGCCTATTGTATCCAGTGTTCCAGTGTTACTAAAATCTCTAAGTTTACTTTAACCACTTTTCTATGTAGGATAGTACAGTACCAAGGAAAAATGCTCATCACTTCAACTGTATGAATACTGTAAAGGAGTGCCCAGGTCTTCTCTTTCATGTACGTAGCAGAAGGGCTCTAAAAGTCATTACTTGAGACTTTAATATGATGGATAATACTGCATGTTTGATTCTCAGATCAATATAGGGCTCTCTTTCCCAGGTGAAAGAAAGGTTAAGTCATAGAAGATATGGCATCCAGATCATCTATAATTAGGGCATGTAACTGACACTACGTAGTCCCTTCCCCCTCCAAACCAGGGGTGAAGAAAATCCATACAATTGTACTGTACTTTTTGAGAATATATTCAAATTTTAAAAGGAAGGGTTGAAACTTTCAAGATTAAATTTACTTGACAATATTTTAATATATCATATGAAGCTAAACTAGAAGTTCTCTGAATACCTCTCTCAACATTTTAAACAGGGACACTAAACAAGTAAACGTTATACTCTTGTATATTGTAATATAAATGTTCAATAAGTAAATGTTATATTCAACAATATTCTTAATGGATAAAATTGTTCCAAAATACAGTACCAATAATTGTAAGCCAGGAGCATTCCTATGCTTACTATTATTAGAACATATTGAGCCTTAATGCAATCCTGGAATTCAAGGCAAAGAGGAAGCATAAAATGCATAAATGTTGCTTTAGAATTTCCAAAATTAAATATTTCAGTTGGAGGATAGATATTAAATACTTACACTGTTCTCTTATCTTGTCGGAGAAGTTTAGAAGAAAATTCACTCAAAATATCAAGAAATGCCAAATTTAAAGGTGGATGGCTTTCACCTTGTGGATTAGGTTCCTTAAATGCAAATTCTATCCCATCCCTAGAAAGAGAAGGACATAATGAATATCTGAAAGAATATCATTCAAATGTGATATTATAGAATGGAAGAAATGTATCTGGATAATTTTTCCACTAACAAGATGGATAGAACAGATTTATGTTTGTGTCTACAGATTCAGATATACAAATAAGAAGTGGATGAAAGAAAAACGGTGACAAGCGAGAAAGAGCAATTATTTTATTCCTTGATTTACTGGCCAGGATGATTCTATCTTTGCTAAAAGCAATATAGATATTGTATGATTACATAACTTCTGGGATGTTCTTTGCATCTCACCCAGAAAGAGCCCAAATTCTTCCAGGTAGTGGACTAACTCAAAGCAATTGAACATTGTACATTATAAGAGTGTTTGGATAGTATCACACCATGACCCAACAAGGAAGCCTCCAGAGGCTGTTAAGTGGAGGATTTAACGAAGGATATAGACAAGAATCACACCGGAAAAGGCAGCGAACACGGTAAGATTGCAATCTACACTTGCGTCAAGTGTAGCCACGTTGATGAAATCACAAGTTCAAAGTAAAATAAAGCAATTAAGTCAGCTGTAGAAACATACTCTTTTAATGATCAAACCATTCACTGAAGTTTAGGTAGAGAAGGGACAAAATAGCAAGCTAGCAGTAACAAAATGAACAAAAATTTCAACAACAGTGTAACTGGACTCCCCACAAGGCCTGGAGTGGTACCTGGGAGTACAGCAATGCTTCAATTAAGAAAGAGATGTACTCCGATTACAGAAACACCAACAGTAACTTTATTAAGAGAACAAGAAACACAATATAGACTAAAAGGGTAGGAAAGGAGAAGATGCCTAGGGTTACTATAGGAAAAATAATACAAAAGGTATGGATCTGGGAACTCAGGGGCAAAGGTAGGAAAAACACAGTTCAGAATAGGAAAGGTGCCATGACTTGTAGCTGGAAATGAAAGTCTGAAGGTAAGGCAGGCTGCCTGACAATGAATGCAAGCTGACTGTTTTGGGGGTAGGAGAGAGTACTTTTGATATCGGTAACTGCAGGGGACTCTTGCCAAACAAAGAATATCACCTGACCTGCTTTGAAATTTCTAAAATTCTTTTAATTGGAGAGATAGGGATGTGGGCAAAGTCTTTCATTACATAGAGGTAAAAGTACAGGTAAATAGAGATAAAACAAAAGTATCTATACCTAGGTTAGATAAATCATTGAGAACTGCTCAGTCAATATAATACAACTGATATCATACCATATACTACTTTACTAAGGCAAAAAAGGGAAAGAACAGGGATCAGAAATAAGGGGGGCATAATTACCATGGGATGAAAAAGTTACAAGAAAGGCTACTGAGGACACAAAAGAAACTTCCCATGATACCCAACATTGCCTATGATAAACACTCTTTACCTTCAACTAAGAAGAACTAGAAATTGTACAGAGAGATGTTTGTTATCATGCCTGAATGCATGTATATCCCTACTTCCTGTGATTTATGAAGATTTGGAGTGTGGTTTATTTTATAAAGGAGCTCCATTTCCAGATTCACTAATGGAGGTATCACTAGATCTATTTTTTTTCAATCCTAAGAATGGAGAATTTATAATAAAAGACAAGTCCATATGCTAAAGTATTATATATCAGCCCAACAATTTTCTCAATTCTGAAAAAGATTCAAATCCTAATTTTGCAAACGCCTGCAATATGTAGAGCACAGAATAGGGGAGAGAGCACTGGATCTGAAGCGAAGGAGCCAAGACTCTTGTCCCAGCTTTACCACTTACTAACTCCATAACATTGGGCAAGTCACCTTCCCATTTTCATAATCCATAAAATAAGGGTGATATTTGAACTGCCTACCCTCACAGGTTTGTCATGAGGAACAAACAAGTATATGTACGCTTATAAACTTTAAGGTATTATATTAATTAATGTCAGCCATTATGATTAGTTGAATTCAACAAAATATTGGGAAATTACTTGTGTAACATGGCGATGGCTTCTCTTGTTTTCAACTGATCAAGTCCAAAAGTTAAAGCAAAACGTCGGGCAAGTTCTTTAATACCACTGAATGTTGGTGATGATCTGTCAAAATTATACCCATTTTCTTGTATCATTTCGTTGAACAGCTGTTTGGAATCAAAGAAAACATTTGGGGTTTTTTTGGGTTGCTAATATTAATAATTAGTATAAACACTTCTATACCTAATCTGTAATAAATATTTAATATCGTACAAATTAATAAAGAAGTACTTTAAGCTGGCGTCAGTTATCCTCTTTAGATCTTTTGAGTTAAGCCAAGGCAAAACTATTTCCTGGTGGTTTCAACAATTACGAACCTAATGAATACGATGAAACAAAGCCCAGCACATTAATTATATCCATAGCTATCAAATCAGAGGGGGTTATTGCTGTTCTGAATTTTTTCTTTATCTATACAAGAGGCAAATAGGCATGTGATTTACTTAGGAAAAAAAGGCTTCTTGGTTTGAATATTAAATAATGTTCTTGAAAGAATCAATAATTAAATACTTAAAACTATTCATTCTTACCTGCTGTAAACTGAGAATAAGCGTCTTTGCACACTGGATTTTGTCTATCTGCCTTGTTTTACTCATTGTTTCTTTTATAATATCTCCATAATCATTGTAATACTAAAAAAGAAATTTGCACGTATTAAGTGAACTTTACGTCATAAAGAAACACTTGTGATTGGTAGGTAGACAGACAGTAAAGGATAGTGGAAAGAAAGCTGGGGTGGACATCAGAAGAATTATATTCTCATGCTAGCTTTGCCACTAATTAGCTCTGTGGTTTTGGGAAAGCCACAAATTCCCAGCCTCAGACTCCTCATCTACTAAATGGGAACAAATGATGCCCTATGTACCTAGAAAGGTTTATGGTAAAGAATAAATAAAATATGCAATATCTTATTAATTAATAATAATCCAAGGTCAGTTGATAGTCTGTGATTGATTTAAATGTTATTGTTTATCAACCTGGAATCTAGAAAAGGGAGCAGGAATGAAACATTTGTACACCATGTCCAAGGTGAAGAAATATTATCTGGTGAAAAAGAAAATTCTGATCAATAGAGAGGTATACTCAATGGGAGAACAGAAATAATCTACGCTTTATTACAGCCTAAAGTACCTCATAACACTATCCAATTCCCTTTGCATTGATTCCATACTTACAATGTAACCGTCTAAATTGGTAATTTGGTTTCCCAGCTAGCTTGGGGTGCCCTGGGTATTGAGAATTAGTATTCTGGTTGCAATGTATCTCCCACAGTAAATTAATAAATTGGCATTCTGGTTTATAAATCCCTCTTGTGAATTTGGTTAGCATAAATTATTCCCCTAGTACCTGATCACCCCTGGGTAATAAGATAAAAATGAGTTTCTGGGCCTGCAAGACTGCAGAGCAGCCTCCAAAATACTGACAATAAGCTGTACAATCTTACAAAATAAAAACCCAAATTGCTTTCTAGCAAAAAAAAACAAATGCCAAATATCTTTTCCACGAAATGCTATCATTTATTTACTAAGTACCACATACAAGTCAGTTCTAGCACAACAATGAGAGAAGACGCTGGGCCAGGGAAAGGATCGTGGTACGCTTCATGAACAAAGTGGTACATTCTCCAAATGTGAAAAATATTCTGTTACAAACATTCACATTTACCTTCATATATTGCTTGAAAATATCCGCAGCTGTATTCATTTCCACCACAGTATATACAATTAGTTTACAAAAAGCTGCAAGTAAATTTCTCCGCTTGTGCAGTGCTTCAATTTTACTAGCTTCATCATCCTGCTGTCCATCTGAAAAAAGGCCTAAATATTAAACTATGAGGTTTTTAGCTACTTATTCAATACTATGATTGATTCAATACTGAAAAACATCTGTTCAAAAAAAGAAAGAGGGATTTAAGAAAACCTTTTGAATACCAGTTTCTCACAAATCTGCTGGAAAAGGGACAGTGAATTTTCCCACTCCTCCATTCAAGGCCTCGAGTGATGTCTCATTGTCACATGGAAGTGAGCCAGGATTCTCAAGCTGTGCTGGCAGAGCCTGGCAAGTCCTAATAAGCCAGAAAGCCTTCCAGAATGGTCCCCCATAAGGACCAGCCTTAATTACAAAAAAGCTCATCTGCAGGTTGGGCCATGGCATACCAGCTCTAAATGACCAATTCCTAAAATAAAGAGGGGCTGCAGTCTGCTCTTGTAGAACTGAAACCAATTGATAGGTATTGTACCCTTTGAGAGCAATTGTTTCGTTTTTAACTATTGGATTTTATACATATCTTACCAACAAAATATAAGGAACATAATTTAGTTTTGTGATGATTCAAATCACCATTATAGGTACCAATTATTGTACTAGGCTGGAATACAATGATTAGGGCTGGAGTCAAACATTTAAAGCAATTTGTCCCTATGCAAAAATCATCCCAGACTGCTTTTTTTTTTTTGAGTACCTATCTGATTTCTGTAGACTTTTCATCACCTCCCATGCTGTTAAATTGGGTTCTCACGGAAGATAGCATGCCTAAGGAACAACACTTGCTTCTCCCTACTTCCTCTTTCTAATCTGAGACTTTTAATCTGCTGTGGGATGGGGAAAAACGACAATTAAGCTTGTTCAAATGGTACCTAAACTAAGGGATCAACAACCACAAGGAGTTTCACAAAGAGTCAAGTATACAGAACTGCACTGAATTGTATGAGTTAAACTAAATGACCTCAAAGATCCCTTGCCAATATGGTGATTCTGTGATTTGAACTTTATGACATCAGAACAAGATGATCTCTGAGGTCCTTTCTAACTTTGAAAATCCATTGTAAAGGATGTTACTCAACATCCTTGTTTAGCTCCAGATTTGCGTGCGCACGTACACACACACACCCCCCTATGACCTACACGGAAGTGAGTCCTCATAATCACATGTTTTGGAGAAAATCATAAATTATGTTTGTTACGTGGTAAAAAATCTTTAATCTCATCTTTTAAAAATCTTAATAGTCCTATATCTTTAGATTCCAATTTACAATAATTTATAGGTTACAGATGTTTATAAACATGCTGGTGCTTTAAGTTTTGTTTTAAGTAGAGCATAACATCAAAAATGTGAGAAATAATAAAATCATGTTACCTTTCCTTGTAAAGGCTATAAGAGAAAATCAAATTGTCTATGAAATTTTAGTTAAATACAGAGAAATCTGGCATAATTTTTTCCC
Organism: Vombatus ursinus; assembly: GCF_900497805.2. Taxonomy (NCBI): domain Eukaryota; kingdom Metazoa; phylum Chordata; class Mammalia; order Diprotodontia; family Vombatidae; genus Vombatus; species Vombatus ursinus. Next base: position 2,184,191 of record NW_020944374.1, on the reverse strand, counting down.
CAGAACATTTGTATTATCTTGACTATTCTGCAGAATAGTTCAGAAATGAATTCAGAAAATTAAGGGGTATATTTTAAAAGGAATTTAGAAAAAAATTATTTTTTTCAGAATAATGCATAGTACTATATTATTTTACTGGAATTAATGAAATCTTTAAGCATTGAGATAAGTAAATGGCCCTAATGAAAAGTCAAGAGCATTTGAGCAATATATAATCTAGGTTATTAAATATCTTCCAAAATATATGTAGTTTAAAATCTTCAGTAAGTATACCTTTCACCTGAACTTATACTATGAAGATTACCTGCACTATTGTTATCATCATCCTGGTCAATGAAGACATGATCCAGAATAAAGCTGAGCAATTCAGACTGCAATGAAGAATCAGGAGTGTAAACTAGCGGCTCTAACATGTCCCGTCCTCCTGACATAATCTGATGGCTGGAGATCATCAACACATCACACAAAATAGTGAAGGCCTGAATAAAAAAATTAAAAATTTTATAAATCAACATTTTAAACTAAATTTCTACTCCCCAACATAAAATTCCCAAAACAACGACAGTTATCTTGAAAACTTTTCTGAGATATTGAAAAAATTTTTTTATCTCCATAAGGCTGTTTTCAGGCATTTCTCAAATTGCCAACAACTGACAACAAGATCCTCAAAGAAATAATGGTATCAAATCCTCACTGGTGTTTTCAATTGAGATTATAATTGTCACTTTTTAAAGCATAGCATGTTTCCAAAGTATGTGCATATTTAACTTTTGTAGAATCCCTTATATACGCAGGGAATACTTAGCAAAAGCTACCTCAAGTAGGGGGCCCTCACTGCCACTACTTGGGATTCCTTTATCCTTAACAATCACCTCTGGCTGCTGCTTGAGAATACCTATCCCATTTTCCATGTTGTCCCAAGAGTGACCATCTTCAAAGTCTTCAAGGTATCCAATCTGCTCTTACTTCAAAATTGTACATACCTAAAGACCTAGATATCAGACTTGGTCTTTTCCTATAGGGTGTGGAGGAGTGGGGGATTTGGAAGGGCAGTACAAGATTTTATTAAAGGGGTAAGGAACAGGGATCTACAACAGGGCTAAAATTATGGCAATGAGTTTCTACCAGAAGGAAGATCTCACCTCTGTGATACGTGTGTATGTAAAAAGCATACATGATATATGTGTATGTGTGTGTATATATATGTGTATGTACATATATGTATACATATGTATATGTGACATATATGTGATACATGTGTGTGTATACATGAGAGCATATGATCATATGCTTTCAAAGCTCCAAGCAAATTGCTAGCCAATAAACTCTTAAAAATCAGTTTCTATGCTATGAAATGAATATTAGCTGGACTCTCAAAAGAGGGTTTCACGAAGAAGATGGGCTGGTAAGAGCAAATTCTTGGAGTAAATTCATTCCAACTGCATCCTCAATTCTATCATATTCAAGCCTAATAATTTGAGCAACTTGAGTTTTGCATTATAAATTAAGATTTATTTCAAAATTATATTCAGCTGTCTAACTCCCTACCAAACAACATGGCATATTAAATAACTATCCAAATGTTATCATTAGTTACAAAATGAAGAAATTAACCTGTTCTTTAACAGCAGTATTCACATTGGTCAGGTAATGCTGACAAATCTGACAGAACACCCTCATTTGTTTCTTTAAACGAAGTAGGTCTTCCTGCAAAATAATTTATGACAAATGAAAATTAAAAGCATATATTTTGAATCCTGTTTTCTCAAAAACCATTCTCATAGACATTTTCACATATTACTCTACTACAATCAAGATATAAAAGAAAAAAATTCAAGTGCCATACTATCAAAATGCTAACAAATGCTAATTAACTAATGGTTAACTAACAAATATTCATTTATAAAAACAACTGCCTTCTTTTGCATGAAAAAAGTATCACACATGACTGATTTTTATCAAATAGAAAGAAAACCTCAGATTTTTCTAGAATGTATCCTCTAGTACTCCAGAATTCAGTAGTATGGGAAGGCTTCTAAAACTGCATATGGCAACACAACCCTGCATAAATTAAGGCTGACTATTGAGTATACTGCAATGTGATTTCTTCTATATCAATCCCTTTTTCCTTAAAAGAATGTTGATGAGCTAGTGTAAGTTGCAAAGCTTTTCATTATACAGAAAACTATTAACTTATGAAACTTTTAAAAACCAAAATTGTAGGAAAACTCACTGAGGATTTTCTACTTAATTTGTTTTGATAAGTCTTTGAAAAGACCCTTATAATTTACCTCTCCAATTCATTTAACTATGAAGACTAAGTTTTACTCTCATTTATTGGGAAATTGAGTGTTCTTAAAGGTCAATCCTAGCTTAGAACGAGAGCATAAAAAAAAAACATTGAGTCCAACATCTTCACTTTAATGATGAGGAAACTGAGGCCCAGGGAGATGAAGTGACTTGCAGCAGGACATACTTCACTTTTCACCTAGTCATTCCAGTAGTTTTTTCCTTTTTTTTTTGAGTAATACATGCTGAAACATGTTTGGTCTTTCAACAGCTCTCAATGTGTGCTTCTGAAATGCTGTTTGCATCTATATTAAACAGCCAAGCATGATTTATAAGTTTAAAATAAGAAAAGTTTTGTCTACACATAAAACAAATTTCAATAATCACATTAAAAATATTTAAAATTGACTAGAGCCAGAAGGACTTAATTTCAGTCAAGCAAGTGTGCACAGCAAGTAGGATGGGTGTAAGAGGACATTCAAATAACTAGTCCTTTTTGAACAGATCTCTATATTATCTGTACTAACATTTAACTACTGAATAGCATAAGACTATTAACACATACCTTGGTGGAGCTGCTTTCAGTAATTTTTGCTAGCTGCCAAAGGATTACATAGTGAGTACACTGCAATGCATGAATAACAATCTATAAAAATAAACAAAAAAAAATTAGGAATGAAAAATCAAATGTTTCTAGAATCCAATTTACAAACACAACTTTTAAATACAAACCTGTTCAGGCATGTCTCCATTTTCAATACCAGTTTTCAATAACTTGTAATTACAACCAAACAAATCCCATCGTGAAAGATCATGGGTACTGGAAGAGATTTTAAAAAGGCCAAGTCATTAAAAAGCCAAATTTAATCACTTTAGTTTGGAACATTATTGTTAATGGAATATTTATTGTTAGATTAATCACAATAAGCCCCTTGTCTCCACAAAAACAAGAAACAAATCCAAATAAAAACTTTCCCTCAAAGCTATTTTTTAAAATTTGCTTATAGCATTTTGAAATTGGTTTTCAATTCAAAATTTAAGTTTCAGTATATTGAAGAATGCTTAATTATAAGGATAATTATAAGGTTCTTCAACCTCAGGAAATTTCTCCAAGAATAATGTAGCTAAATCCACAATGTGAAATAAATTAAGAGTCTACTGATGGGGTCTTGGGAATTGTTAGGAACCTTTACTAGTCCTTCAGATAAAACATAAAATCTACAATATCTTTTAACAGGCAATCATCTAACCACTGAGAAGCAGTCATTAGTAACATCTTATACCAAGGTATCTCTCTCTACCTACCTACCAAAGCAGCCTGTTCCATTCTGAGAGAGTAATAATCATCAGAAACTCCTCCTTAAAAGTGAAGCAAAATCTGCTTCACTGAAGCTTCCCAACTACTGGTTCTACACTCTGGGGCCCAGTAAAATAGACCATAAAAGGTAACACTTACTTGTGAAAAGCAGTGATCCTTTTTAATGTTGACAGGACCTGATACGCATCATCCTCATCAGGTTCTTCCCCCTATTGATATTAGTTTTACAATGTAAGACGCTACAAATCACTACAGGAAAAGTCCTAGCTGTTCAAAACAAACCACTGCCTTGAAGACAGAAGTATAAGATGGGCAACAGCAACAGAACAACTACAATTTTCATTCCTGTTTCAAGGCCTGCAACCATTTTAGAGACATTGCAAATAGGATATAACAAGTGTTATATCACAGATACGTTACAAATAAAGGATGAATGGGGACAGAAATAAATAGATGGACATTCTCTTTTCCCATCCAGAAAAAGAAGGTGCTCCAGAAGGAACACCTAAGGGAGAAACAATAAAGAAAATACTATCGCAACAAGTACCAAATGCATATCACAAGAAACTCTCAAGGAAATATGAGCTAAATCCATGTAAAAGGAGAAGACATTAAATAAAATAAAATCTAAAGTAAAAATCTAAATGTTGTAATAAACTGATGTTAAGTCATTTTAGTTGTGTCTGACTCCTAGTGACCTCACAGAGATTTTCTTGGCAGAGATACTGGAGTGGTATGCCATTTCCTTCTCCAACATATTTTACAGATGCGGAAACTGAGGCAAACAAGGTTAAGAGACTTGCATGGGGTTTACACAGCTAGTAAGTGTCTGAGGTCAGATCTGAACACAGGAAGATAAGTCTCCAAACCTGGCACTCTATCCACTGTGACATCTAGTTGTAATAAACAGTTCCAGGTATTCGAGTTTACAAAGCACTATATTCTCATTTGAAACTGAAAGGTAATGTGGTTTAGTGGACAGAGTCAAAAGTAGGTGGCAAGAAGATGTGGGACAAATATCTGTTAGCTATGTGGCAAGTCCAGTTAATTCAGCTGTCTCAAATTAAAAAGAAGACTGTGTCTGCCACAGAGACATGATGATTAAACTTGCAAACTGTAAAGAAATGCACTTTAGTTATTATTATCATCCCCATATCAAGATGAGGAGACTAAGGCTGAGAAGTTAAGAAACTCCAAATCCAGAGTAATCATTAAAAAAAAATGCTAGATGAATAAGGGAATATTATTGTGCCAAGTTACTATGCAGTACTATTATGTCTCCTTGCCATTTCTAGAGTAACATATTGCATCTCCCTGTAATGAAGAAATACCTCTTCCGACTTACTACAGTTCTCAATAGCTTCTAACCTGATAACTAAGATAGCAACAGAACGGTTTCCCTAAAGGTAGATTTCGTTCTGTATGTACATACCCTTTTAACTAGCTAACCTACAGGCCTGGAAATCTCACCCTCCTAAAATCTTACCTGCAAGAAGGCTTTCCCATCCCTCTTCAATGCTACTGCTTGCTAAGTTATCCTACTTGCCTTGTTTGTACATATTTGTTTGCATGTTGTCTCCCCAAATACAACGTGAGCTCCTTGAGAACAGGGACTGTTTTAACTTTTCGGTGTGTCACCAACAAGCCTAAAACATGGTAAGCTCAGTAAAGGCTTGTTGACTTGACTAGACAAGTGCCTATCTCCAAATCCTGCATTACCTCATAAGGCTGAGATGATTATGTGAAATGTTTTGAAAACCTTAAGTTGCTATACAAACGTAAACTATTATCCTCATCATCATCCCATTCATTTGGATCAGTGCTATGAACTACTCTTTGATCCTCTTCTTTCCCCCATTGTTAGCCTTACCTTTCTTCTTCAGCTTCAGGCCATTCATAATCTAGTGAACTGTGTGAAGCTGTTCCATGCAAGTTCATCAACAACCTGTCAACTAATACTTCTATTTTTGCCTAGATCTAGTTCCAAGTTCTGATTTATCACCTTTCCATAGTTTCAGATAAAATCACTATCAACCTCTAAAATATGAACATTAGGGGCCTCTATTTTGTAATGAGCGGTATGGCAAGTGTCAAAAATGCAAATTTGACCACCATTCTACTGAACAAGTAATTATAATCTAAGTTCATGGTATACTGAGGATGTTGCCCCATGGGCAAAAAGGACAAATACCTCTTGCAGAAAATCTTCAAGAAGTCGATTAAACTTATCCGCCAATTCATCTATCAATTGACTTCTGGCAATATCTACTCTGTTAAATATGGTGAACTCTTCATTACAGAGTGCATGATATGTTTTAGAACAAGCTTCCAATACATCCGTATCTGTGTGCTTCTCTACAATATCCCGGATTTGTCGTAATAAGGCATCCAAATGCTGCAAAAAAGTCAATTAACATCTGTCAGTAAAACAAAGATATCTACAAAATGTCTACCATAATAAGAGAAAGATGCAACACTAACAGAAATCAATAAAGCTCATAGTATGAGAGTCAGTAGCCATACTACACTGTCCCACCTTTTGTAGCCAACAACATAGATTCATACCAAGGCTATACAAGGAAATTGAGAACCAAAATATTTCACACGAAGAACAAACCCATATTTGTAACCACCATTCTTTTCTAAACAAATAAGCTAGGATATAAGACTATCAAATAATAGCCCATTTGTGAATGAAGAGACTGGAAAATAAATTTAAAGTAGAAAAACAGCATTTAATGTATGTTTATTTCATATCAACTCTATAGAATTTATAATTAATATAAATGCTGATTATTTAAAGTGATACCACTTGTTCCTAAATTAGACTATTTTATGGATAAAAGACAAAAATTTTCAGTGTAATAATATATTAGGAAATGAAGGGAGGGAAGATTTCCTGATTGTGCCTTCCCGAGCTACTATAGATTTTTATTATGAACTGTGGCACTTACATAGACATTGATACCTAATTAAAGTTATTAACTTGTATTTGAGCATAATTTTGAACACAAACCTATAGAATCTAATGGAACAGACATAATTGTTTAAGGTTTAACACTATATATGTAGATATCATCTTACCTTCTCTAATCGGCCAGTTGTATAGATTTCCAAATCAAAGTACTGAGGCAACTGCAGCAAGTTAGTTACTTTTTCTGCATCTATAGAGTACTGTGAAATAAAAAAAAAAAACACAGTGAGAAAATAATAGCAATGTTAAATAAGCATTATCAGTAACAGTGTATTTGTAAAATAGTGTATTTGTAAAGTAATTACACATAAGTAGTTTCTAAGTGACAGTCAGTAGTAAATGACGCTGAGATAACTTCTTAACTTACTTTTGCTAACAACTGAGGAAGGGCTACCGCAAACAGTTCAGTAATTCTTGTTCTATCATCTAGTTGGGTCTTTTTCTCCTTTGCAGTCAGAACCTAAATTTAGATGACACATTAAGTGCACTAAATGGCAAAATTTAAAAAATACAAACACATGTAACCTCTCTTGTGGCACTTACAACATTGTTTTGAATTATTCCATTCATTGAAGAATTTTACTCTGCCTTACTTTCAATAAAAATCTCAGATAAAAAAATAACTACAAACTCTAAATTATACTTTTTATCTGCTATTAAATATCATAGTATTAAAATTCATCAATTGAAGAGGATAACTACTGTTGCTATATATCAACATGAGCAGGTTATTTATACTAAAAATCTGGAAAATCAAGTTAAGTAAAAAAAATCATTTTTCCCATTTTTTTAAAAAACCAGGAAGAGAAATCAATATGTCCTACCCAACAACCCCTCATATCTACCTTTGAAAAACAGGAATAAAACTGAAACCAGGGATTACATGAGAATATACTTTACTTTACTGTACTCTTCTTCTGAAACCATGTATAGGAAATAAAAATCTATTTGTGAGCTCTGTAATATTGTATTAAAGATAACGTAAACCAGAGTAAAAAATGCTGAGTTATTTTGATAACAGCCAAACTGAAATCAACAGTAGATGAACCTAAAACAAACATTAAAATAAAAAGGGAACTAGACCACAAGAAATCAACAAAAACATCAGGCTTAAACTTAGACAAAATAAAAAAAAGTCTATTTAACTTATAAATTCAAATTATGAATGCCCCAAATCAACTGAAAAAAAAAAATGAAATAATGAAAATGAAAGACATGTAAGAAAGCTAGAAAGCAAATTCATAATGTCTGAAAAGAAAACTCAAGATCTTCAGTACAGTCATACCCTTTTTCCTGTCCCTCTTCCCACAGGAGGATGGCATTCGGCTGCTTGTCGAATGGTACAGAGCATTATTTCAATAAGCGCACTCTCCTGTCTGTCGGTTAATGCTGCAAATGAGAGACTTAATCAACTCTACCATCACATGACTTGAAGTAATTATTCTGTAACTGGCTCTCCTGTCTATAACCAGGTTTTAAGAGACTCATTCTTCTCAGATGAAGTTTACCTCAAAAAATGCTCCCAGTAGCTGCATCCTACAATATAATACACACACACACACATACACACACACACACACACACACGATAGATAGATGTCCCAAAAATTAGTTTTAAGAACACTACTGGGAAACCACATAAGCGCACACCCACATATATCATCTGAAATTATTTAATGTAATAATTTATGTAAAATTATATATATATATATATATAATTATATCACTATTAGCATATTATATGAACTATTTAAAAATCAAGCCTGATTAAGCCAGAGATCTAATTTCCAAAGAGTCTAGAAAGACTACAGTTAACTTTCTTACGTTCTTCTCCACTGAGTGGTTCTTCCAACAGCAAACTATTCATACATTCCCAGTCCTTCAGCAGCTCTGTAGCACAGTCCCACATGCTATCCACAAGGTATGCTGCATGTTCATGCAACTGCAATGAACATAAATATGTTTTTAGTTAAAAATTTAACTGCTTCACATCACATCCCTTGCAGGGACTGCCTGCTATTTCTTGCCACCAAACAAATGACTAAGATTTACAAAGAAGAAAGAATCAGCACAAAACAGAAAGGAAAAACTGCAGGTAATTTTTCTAGTTGGATCATGACCTGAAATCACAGCAAACTCTGAGAATGGTTCCTGGTAATGACATATGATAAGCTTTATGGAAAAGAAATTGGGACACTTTTTAAATGGCTAAAAAAACTGTGGTACATGTATGAAATATTACTGTGCCACAAAAATATGATGAATACAGAGAAGAATGGAAAAATTTAAATGAAATGATACGATGTGAATTAAAACATTAAAAAAATTATATACACAATGATTACACCAATGTAAACAGAAAGAACCACAAACAATCAAAGATCTTTGCTGCAAAATTACAGAGAACAAGGAAGAAATATGAGAAGGGATCTGCTTCTCCCTCCACCCCTAAATCCTTTGCATAGGTGGATGACCCACATATGTGAAATGCAGCATGTACTCTCAGATTCTAACAAATCTTTCCTAAATTTTTTCTGAATATTCTTTTTTTAAAAAATTTCTTTATTAAAAGGGATGCCTCTCAGGGAAAGGGGAGAAGGGGAATTTGAAATAAAGGATGAAGTCTAGGTGAAGTAAAACATGAGTCATAAATAAAAATCTATTTTTAAAACTGAATACTTCATAAATGACAGCTTAATATACATCAAAGAAAGTTCATCATATTGTTATACTTGAACATGTGACCAAAAAGCAGGATTTATATCCACCCTTCAAATTTCCCACCTGAAAAATGAGGAATTTGAAACAAGAAGATGTATAATGTTCTTTTCCAATGAGAACATTCTGAATACAAAGCTATAACTAGAAAAATAATCTCTGTGAATGTTTGCTCTCTGTATCTCATTCAAAATTATAGACTAAATATAGGTACTAAGTCAGGATAATTAGGCAAACACAAGGAGGCTCAGTTCAAAGTGGTCTAGAAATACTGAGCCCATGGAGAGCTTTGCTTTCCCTGGGCGACAAGTGGAGTCATATATAAATTCAAAAGTAGCTTTATTTTCCCTTTTAATTTTTATTCTTTTTTAGAGTAGTAACTAAGTTATTTTTAAGTATCATTATTTCCCTATAAAATAAAAAACTATCACTTACATAGTAAAATAAATTGATTAGGTGGCTTCAGATGTTTACTATGAAGAGGTAAGCTAAGACATTTGCTTAGAAATTGTGTATAAATTTTTTCCCACTGGTGTGCAAGAAGTGCCATTAAGTACATTATATTTAATTATAAAACATAATAAGGATTTGTAAAACAACTGGAAGATGATACAGTTGATTAGAACTTTAAATAAAAATTGATCTCCATACATATTCAAGATCTGAAAGAAAGGTCTCAGTTTGGGGCACTCCAGAGTGTCTACCATTGACTTAACAATAATTTTATTTAATCTTTTTGCCAAATAAAAGCCACTGTTCAAAGATATAGAAAAGTAAAAAATGTTATAGAAAAGTAAAAAATGTTTTAAAATACAGTAGGAATACAATATTGAATTATCCATAAATTTCCTGATTAACTTTATTAACAACAATGTGAATTCAGTTATAATCAGCAGGGACAGGATAAAATAGCCATATGTCTGAAGAATGGTTCTTTTTAAAGTCTTTTCATGTATATTACCTCTTTTAATTCTCATAAAACTAATAAGATAAGCAACCACAACAACCATGGACATATAACTCAAAGCAAAGTCAACAAGCATACTTAATACACAAAACATGTTGATGGTCTGTGAATAGGTAATATCTGTACCTGCCACCTCCCATTCCTGCCTGCTACTGTGCTTGTCACAAAGCTAGAGAAGAAGGCAGGCCCACTCTATTACCATTAAAATACATCAATAATCATTGATTTAAAAAAGTGTAATGACACAGTGTATCATTTATACAATAAATTACAAATATATTACATGGCTTTAATCTAACTTGAGCCTGTTCTACCAGCAGGAATATCTATCAAACTGATCTTCTAAAATCAGCAATTATGTTGAAATTAGCAAAAATGTTGAACAGAGTGTAAAAATGCCAACTAACCTCACTTTCTAAAAAGAAAAATACCAATGTCTTGACCAGGTTGGCGTTTGGGCTTTGTCTTCCCCTTCTTTTGAGGATTCCATCTTCTTCAGGATCTCTGCGACTAAAAAGCCTACAACCAAGCAAACTATTTACTATTTGAAAAACCAAAGAATTTTCCCAATTTAAAAAAGATGTTTTCCAAATTAATTATGACTGACAATTTAAGAAAAGACAAATATATTCTCTTGGTCCAGTCTGCATTATTCTCTCCATGTTTAGAAAGTGAACTATTTTTATTTCATTCTCCACCAAAATCCTTTAAAACTTTTCAACTTCATAAAATGAACCATGTTTTTGGTAAGGGACATTTCATGTCTTTTAATTCATCAAATAAAGGCTTTTATTCTAAAGGTACTGCACTAATCTTTTTCAATCTCACTTATTAAGTCACATCCCCTAACAAAAAAGGAAAAAAAAATGAATTCAGTTTGGAGAAAGAAAAACTACAAACTTAGACTTAGTAGTACATTTCTATGGATAATACAGAGCTTTGTTTCAAAAAAACAAAAATTAAATTAAAATAGGGTAATGAGATAAAGATATGGTACTAGAACCTAATATATTAAAAATTAAAATTTTCTCTATGTAATTCAAGTGATATAACCTCATGAGGATAACATCAAAGCTCATAACAATGTCTCACTCCATGTAGTTTTAAGTTCTTTCTGAAAACAACCATACTATTTCCCACAAAATTTGCTCAGTGATCACTGAGTTCCATTATATATTCACTCTCTCTTCTGAGGTATCATACACTTCCAGGCCCTGCCCCCTCAAGTAAAAACAAGTTAAAAATCACACAAAGTAAAGGAAGGAGCATTTAATAAGTGCCTACTATGGGAGAGGTGCTGTGCTAAGTGCTTTACAAATACTTTATTTGATCCTTCAAACAACGCTAGAAGGTTGGTTAACCCCATTTTACAGCTGAGGAAAGTGAGGTAGACAAAGGATAAGTGATTTGCCCACAGTCAAAAAACTACTAAGTGTCTGGGGCCAGAACTGAACTCAAGTCTTCCTGACTAAAGCTTTAACTGCTGCCTACCAATTCTGAAACTTGTTCTGATAGACCCCTAAAAGAAAATGCATGGCTCAAACGTTTCTGGTTCTAAAACCTTATCAGGGAAATTTAGTAAAACTTCTATTAAGTCAGTGATAAAGAAAAGAAATAACTAGACAGAAGTAAATCAAGTTCAGTATCCTTATAAGCTTTATTCTAAAGATCAGTCTACTGAAATATATTTTGAGACAAATAAAATTAATACATTCCTGGTTCAGAGGTAGAAAGCACAATGAACTGGGAATCAAGAGGCTCCAGGCACTTAACTACCTTTGTGACCGGGAGAAATTACTTCATTCCTTGGGCTCCAGTTTCTTCACATTTAAATGAAGCCAGACAACTAGATGGTTTGCAATTTTTGTTCCAGCACCAAATCAATTGAGTTTATCATTTCGTAAAAAATAGCACTGAAAATGATACAACCTGGGTTTTTTTAAATAATATTAAATATGGAGAAAAGCAACTTGACTTAAACTAATATTTCCTTAAATGGAACACTGTTTTGGTTCTGACTCTTAAGGTAAGACATAGAAAAATATAAATGTTATCAAACTTATACAGAGAAACCTAAACTTGACTTACTTTTTATAAAGAAATTCTCCTGCTGCTACTGCAACTGGCCGGTGGGCTGAATAAACCAAATGGTACACATTTTCACAGTCTTCCGCAGTAAGAACTTCTTCACTACTCCTACAGAAAAAAGTATCAGGATTCACTCATTTTTCAGTTTTGTAATTTCAAACCATAGTTCAAAGTCAAAAACTCCACAATTGGGGCTTTCTCCCAAAACTGACAATTCAAAAATAAATGAAATTAGCCTTATTCTATGTTAGCGGGCACAAATACCTACTTGCCCTGATCAAGTAGGCAAACAGCCACCAATTACCACCTGAGAATTCATCATTAATCAAGGAAAATGGCAGTAATATTGGAAGAATTATAATCAACCTAACTAAATAACATGAAAGATAAAGAAAAAAAAACAGAAAAGGAAGCAAAGAGAAGTGGATGACAGTCACTTGTGAACTCATCTGCAGCTCCACAACACTGTCTTCAAGTTTGAACCCTTTCTTGCACAAATCCTTCGCCACTAGTTGCTTTCATGTGTTCTGAATCATAAAAAAGCCTTGAGGATAAAATGAAGAACACTGACCAAGAAGGAAATACAGTACTAACAAAGAGCTAAAGAATGTGAGAGTTGGAATTTATTTTAGAGGTCATCTTACAATCAGCTAGCAATACAGAAGAGATAATACGGCAAGCGAAAATTTTTATATCTCATAACTTTATTACAACTTAAGTAACAGAAAGAAACTCAAACTACAATATTTTGAAAAAAAACATGCCTGGTAGTATAAATGCAAACCATAAATCTCCAGAAAAAAAAATGAGGGGCACATTTCTGTTACTGTACCACATATTACCAAAGACAAATGACAGAAATCATACATGAGCAGACATATACTAAGAACAGTAAATGGCTAATGCTCCACTGGTACCCATGTAACATCAAGAAATCTAAAGATGGTCCCTAACATATTGGGCATACCGCACTGTGGAGATATTATAGAGAGAAGAATAGAATGAGAAGACACATGGGCTATGCTCTATAATGCTGAAGAGAGTAACCACGCCGACAGGATCAAAGGCCAAAATAAATGCACAGTACTATCATCTTCACCTCACTTTGACGGCAGAAACAGGCCTCAGACAAGTGATTTTGCAGGCATTTCTAACGGAAACATTTCTAAAAAGTTTCACACTTTTTCTGTCTTCCTTCTCAGCTGTCTTTCCCTTCTTTACTAGTTGCCTACAGTCTAAAAAACTGGATAAGCAAGTTTGTTGGAACCTGACATAAGTCAAGAATCAACAAGCTGTGGTGCATGTGATCAATGGAATATAATTGTGCTTTTAAGAAATTATGAATGTGGAAATATGGCAAGAACCACTATTGAAGTCACAGAAACCAGAACCAGGAATATACACACAAAGACTACAACTTAAATAAAACAACAAAACAAAGTGAACTGAATGCTGAGCAGACATGGCCCAAAAGAAAAGATGAGAAAGCACCTCACTCCCGTTTTTTTCAGGAATGGGAGCCTATGGGATGTGCAACACTGCTTATTCTTTGTCACAAGGGATGGCTCTCTGGAAGTGGAAGGAGGAAGCCACTACTGAGAAAATACATAGTGTTAAAAAAAATGTTACCACTATTACATCTTAGTATTTTATGTTTTATGTTAATCATTTATGTTAATTATGTTAATCATTATGTTAATCAGCTTTATGTTAATCATTTCCCAATATTCCCAACCCCCTAGTGAACCCTCTCCTAAAGGAAAGAAAAAGCAGCTAAGTAAGCCACTGGTCAAAATGACGGCCCCTAACACTTCTCAGAGTTTTCTCATCTATTATACCAATTAAACCGAGGTCAGCTGCCTTTCTGATCAGTTTCCTTTCACATTACTATAATCATTATGTAACTTGTTTTCCTAGCTGTTGCTTTATTTGAGTTATCAGTTCATTCAAGTTTACATACATTTCTCAGAATTTCACATTTTACAACGTATTCATATTTCAATTACTCCTCAAATAACGGTCACTATTTCCAATTTACTACCACTACGATTTAACATATGATCTCATAAAGTTTCTCTTCAATCTTAGTCTACTCAATCGTTTTTAACTATCCGAGGCCTTAATTGCATAGAGCAGTAAAGATAATGCTCAGTCTATGAAGTTTCATTAAGTTGCTTTTCAAATATGATAGTTTCTCGAATTTGTAAGGAACCTCAGAAGTCAACTAGTCTAACCATGTCATTTCTCTCCACACTGTCAATAACAAGTCATCTAACATCATATTACAGGGAAGAGAAAGTTCATTCAAATTCAAAATAGCTACTGTTTTTCTCAGCTTAACTTCCTTTCCCGTTTCCATCCAATGTTCCTAAAAACTGCCCTGAGGCCACAGAACAGATCCTGAGAGAAACATGCTATAAAAGTTCCTCAGGAATTCACATTTTCCAAAAATCTGAAAAAATAGTTCTTAAATGTACTTAAGTGACTAATTTTATTCAAAGAGCTCCAGACTAGGATTCAGAAGCCCTGGGTGCTAATGGTTGGTTCAGGAAGTAACTGGTACTATGAACCAGAGCAAAACATGATCTCTGTAAAAATCAATGCCTCACCTTCCCCTCAAATGAGGGAGTTAGGCTCAGTGAGGGGCAGCTAGGTGGTGCAATGGATAGAGTGCCTGGCCTAAAGTCAGGAAGATGGATCTTCCTTAGTTCAAAATCCGGCCTCAGACACACACTTAGCTGTGTGACTCTGAGCAAATCATTTAACTCTGTTTGCCTCAGTTTCCTCATCTGTAAAATGAGCTGAAGAAGGAAATGGCAAACCACTCCATTATCTTTGCCAAGAAAACCCCAAATGGGGTCACAAAGAGTCAGACACTGAAACAAATGAATAGGAAGAAAAAGAGGCTCAATGAATCTAATTTAAAAAAAAAAACCCTTTCCCCACCCATGCTGCCTTCATCATCCATTCCCCTAATCAACTGAGAAAACTTGAAGGTTGCAAAGCACCAAAATCTCCTCTCTCATACATCTTTCTCAGTCACTCCACTAGTCTGTTTTTTCTCCTTACTAACTCTTTAACGTATACCTTCTAGGAGATGGTCTGTCAGCTCACTCTCTGCACCCACACCCTGAATCTCTCCCTTTCTTCTGCCTCAATCCCTGCTGCACAAAAACATATGCAAATCCCTCCCAGGATCCTGCCTGCCACTCTCCAAAAACTACGATCTTACCCCTACCTTTCTTCATCGTTGATGACAAACTACTAGAAAAGGTCACCTTCATCTGCTACCTCTACTTTATCACTACATATTCCTTTCTCTCTCCTCTCCAATCTGGGTTCTGATTATACCCCTTTACTGAAATTGCTCTCTCAAAGGTTAGCAATTGGTTTTTTCCCCTTTCTTAGTATTCATTCTTCTTCACTTCCAGGAAGCTTTTGACACTCCTAACCACTTCCCTGATTCCCTAGTTGAATTCTCTTTTCCCAATTAGATACTTCTTGGTCAGTCTTCTTTGCAGAATCTTCATGCATAAACTACTCCCTAAGCATAGGTGACAGCTCTAAACTAAAGCCCTTTAATAAGCTGGACAGTTAGTCAATAAACATTTATTAAGCACCTAGTATGGTGCCAGGCTACCTTTGAGGGTGGAGCAACCTTCAAAAAGAAACATAGCAAAAGAATCCATGTAATTGTATTCCTTAATTTTTGAGTTGTATTTTATAAACCCTTTCAGACTAAATGCAAGAAGGAGGGCGAGGAGGGTAATTTATACATTATGAATATTTTTAGTCCAAAAAAGACCATTACTGTTTAATTTTCTCCAAACGGTAAATCATCCTATCCTGGCTGGGTCTATAGAGCCAAGGGAGTACACAGTTCTTGCTCTGCTGCAGAGTACTACAGTAGCCACGTGCTTCCAGATATTTTCTATACCTGATTAGAACTCCCTGTAGACAGCAACTTTTTTAATGAAAGGATAAATCTAACGAATATAAACTGTGAAAAAAAGAAAGCTCAAATACAAAGAAAGGCAATATGACAGCCCCTACTCTCAAGAAGCTCAGTCTAATGGGAGAAGACAACATGCAAACGACTATACATAAACAGTGGGTGTGTGTCTATGGGTGTGTGTACAAGATAAAATAAATATAATCAATAGAGGGAAGGAACTAAAATTAAGAGGGACTGGGAAAGGTTTCGTAGAAAAGATGGAATTTTGTCTCGGACTTGATAGAAGCCAGGGAGACTAGAGGACAGAGTTGGGGGGGGGGGGCAGAGAAAGACAAAAAATAGACCCTGTTCTCAAGGAGCTCAGTCTAATTACAGAGACAACATGCAAACAAGTTACATACAAGACAAACTGGAGGTGATCTTAGAGTGAAGACCCTACCATTAAGGGGGAATGAGAAAGGCTTCTTGAAGAAAGCAAGACTTTAGCTAAGACTTGCAGGAAGCCAGGAGTTAGAGATGAGGAGGGAGAGCATTCCTGGCATGGGAGACAGCCAGTAAAAATGTTGGGAGATGGAATGTCTAATGCACTGAAGAGCAAGAAGGCATGGGATAAAGAAGAATCCGGGTGATGGCAGTGTCAGCAGAGAACAGGAGGACTATCAAGAGACGTTAAGAAGGCAAAAATAAAAGAGGCCTTAGAAACAGATTAGATACGAGGGGTGAGAGAGCTAGGAGTCTAGCATAACACCTAGGTTGTATGACTGGGAAGATAGTGGTGCCCTTTACAGGAAGAGGCGAAGGTTTGGTGGGAAAGATAATTAGCTCAATTTTGGACATGCTGTGTTCAAGATGTCCACCAGATATCCAGTTTGATATGTCCAATAGGACAAGTTTGGCCACATTCTATTCTCTTTCCATACTCTATTCCTTAATGATCTCATCTACTCACAAATCATTCTCTATACAGATGAATCCCTAATTTTTCAAAACAATTTTAGTCATATAGCACTAAACTACATAGAGGAGATCTCCACCAAGATGTCTTCTCAACATTTCAAATCCAAAATATGGAAAAACTATACTCACCATCTACTCTCATAATTAGTATATACTGAAAACTTCCCTATTTCTGTTGTAGACACCAAAATTCTCTCATAGCCTTAGTCATCATAGAATCCTCTCTCTTTTCCTTTCCACCCTACATATCTTGGGGTCAAATCTTATTGATTCTGTCTTAAAAAGATCTCACATTCCCTTCCTCTCTCCATAAACAATCATTACCATAATTAAACCTATTTCCTAGACTAATAAAAGTCTCTTATTTAGTCTCCCCCCAACCATATCACTTGAGTTTCAAAATTCATGGATTTCCACATAGCAGCCAAAATAATTCTCCTAAAGCAAAGACCTGAACATATCATTCCCATACTCAAATCTTAAGTGGCTCCAGACAGAATCGAGGATAAATACGAACTCCTCAGCCTGTCACTATAGACCCTTTACACTCTGGCTTGAAGGATCCTACCTTTGCAGACTTATACTCCCTCCACATATTCCCTAAAGCCTCAAATTCCCCATAAGTGGAATATAACCCCTACAGAAGTACTCAGCTTAGGTACCAGTCTCCACCATCAAGTCTTTCCTGAAATTCTTTTACAAACTCAAAATACCTTTCATTTAATGATCCAGGTACAGGCAATATGCACCCATCACCAACTTGACCCCACCTCCAGCTCCCTAAAAGAATGGTTTTGTTTTTTCTCTTAAGTATCCAGAATGCCTAAGGTGATACCACATACACAGTAGGCATTAAATAATGTCAGCAGATTTTCAATTTTTTTTCATCAAGTTTGAGAGTAATAGTTAATAAACTTAAGCAAGCTAATTGTAAGTGACTCATCTCTTTGAATATGTCTGCACATACACGTTTATGTAATAAATGTAGTTACTTACTGTAAAACAAGAGTGAGTAATTTTATTGCTTGCACTGCAACATCATATTCTTTATCAAGGGTCATGGAAACGATTCTATCCTAAGAACAGAAAATAAAGTATATTTGAAGGGGAAAGGGATATAAGTAAATAAAATTCAGTTTAAAATGCAGGTAATTTGCTTGACAATATTCAACACTACGAACCTTGAATCGACTGGTGAAGAGCTCCAGTTTGGAATTAAGCTCCTTATTATAATAAAGCCCTTGCAGTGCAGTAAGACACTTTAGTCTTACTTCCCCTTGCTAAATAAAATTGAAAGACAGATTAAAAGTATACTTAATTTTACATTTTAATCTTCAAGGTACATAATATTGTCAACTAAAATGGAAACTACCCTACAGAAAAAATTCAGAAACTTACATCTTCTATAAAACCTATTTTTTTTCCACTGAATTATTTTGTGATACTTGGCAATGGAGAAATGAAAAATTAACACAATCCTAAGGTTACATGAATGCCTTTGTATTATTATTATATCTATGCATAAATGATGTTGTACATAGTGTCAAGAATAACTTCCTACCCTAAAAAAAAATACCATTCATGTCTCTAATAGCATGAAAGGTGCTATATGCCTAGTTACCCTTAGATGTCAGTGAAATCTTAATCCATTTAAAACAATTATTAACAATTTAAAAAATTATTTAAAACAATATCTGAGATAAGCCATATAAAAGTACTTTTGCCCTTTGCACTGCTTATTATACTTAAATGTAGTTGGCACACATGATTGTATATATACATAACTAGGTCCATGTCTATACACCAATGTATAATAACCATCTACATCATTCAGGAAATTCATCTCTAAAGTTATATATATTCTTTCCATACTTCTTGGTCTAAGTACTTATAAAAAAATGTCTAAAATATTTAAAGATATCAGAGGAGTAATCAGTTCTCCCCAAATTCAAAGGATTCCATGAAATACAATTTGAAAAGTTAAAGAGGCAGAAATATATTTTCCAAAAATATAAGGGATAGTAACTAAGATATCTGATGCATCTGCATGTTGTATACAAAGAATATATTATGTACAACTTACCTTATCATGCATAGTCCATCCAACATACTTTAAATAGCTGTCATTAAGAAAGGCATCACTGTACATTTTCATCCATATCCCAATCTCTTCGATACAAATAGCACGGATTTCTGCTATAGCATCACTGAATGAAAAATAAGAGTTATATCTACTAATAATACAGTAACACAGTTCATGTTCATTCGACAAGTAGTATTTGGTGTCCTCTACATATATACCACAGTAATAAATACAATGCCAATTACAAATAGTATAAAAATAAATAGTGTCCAACAAAACATGACCTGGTTTCAGCTCCAACCACCCTCCCTGATGGGCTTCCCCTGCCTACAGAAGAAATTATTTGACTTACCGGTATCTATGTACAAAGACTCCTTTAAATATGGCATTCATCATATTTTCTATTTCATCTTGATTTTCTTGAAGCTAAAAGTACAAACACAACACTTAATAAAAAGATTTTGTTGGTGGACACATGTTCCAAAAGTACAAAAAATGTTTTGGTTTTTTTTTTGGGGGGGGGGGGGGGTGCACCTATAACATTGCTTCTCACTCAGACAAAGTTTACTGTCATACAAATATGTCCTGGCAGTTCCATTCAATTTTGCTTTTCAAATGTAGCCACTGAAAAAATGTATCTTGTATACTGAAAATGCTTGACTGAAAAACTTCACACTTTGGGTGTAGCCTTTCAACCAGACCAAACTGATGGGAAAAAAACATACCTCTCTTTACTTTCTAAGAAATTTTGAAAGCATCATTTTAATTTTTAAACTAAATCCTTAATTACATAAAATTTGAAGTAATTCATTTTGTGTCTGCGAAAAGGGAGTTAGCAAAGTTAGATGAATAATTCAGTGCCAGTGTGTTAGTTAAATATTACCCATGCCCGGAAATGCACTGACAGCTAACCATACTGTTACCCATTTACCTCTTTCCTCTTCTGCAGCAAAAGTTCCAGCCTATCATTTGCTCGCTTTCCAATCATTTTATTTCGCTCCGCTTCATACTGCCTCTGTGTATTGTCCATGTTAATGCTAAGGTTTAACGCCACATTCACCAATGCTGTCATCAACTTCATAGCTATTTTTTAAGAAAGAAGAATCAGAAGCAAAGAACAACAATTTTAGGTCATTTTAAGCTAAGTTCAAACCTACTATTCACATGAAAAAAAAAAAAGACAAAGGTCAGGCAGCTGCCACAACTATACTCAGAATTCTCTATTCTGCCATACAACTAATAACACATCCTTTGACAGATGTGGCCTTTAAAAACTGACCTTCTTTACAATGAAGTCTACTCTGTAAGAAAAACTGAAAGTCTAGGTTCCAGGTTTTGCCCTTCTTTTAAAAAAAATTCATTTAACACATACTATGAGAAAAAGCATTACAGTGGATAGAGAGCCAACCCCAAAACGAGTTGGAGGGCTTAACTCTATACTCTGACCCATAATGGCTGAGTGACCCTGGGCAAGTCACATTTACAGAATCCTATAGTAAGGTTCTAAAGTTGCAGATCTGCATTGGCAGAGCATCTTACTAGGTGCTCTCTATACTAAGGAAATCACAGGTCAGTCATTACACTGCTTACTCCAACCACACTAACAAAAAAAGTGCGTGAGTGTACAGTGTGTATCTGTATTTTCAAAAAAAATCTCAGCAGGTACTATGCTCCATTAAATAATCAAATAAAAGCTGAAGCTGAGGGGTGAGAAAAAAAAGTTTCCAGATCAACAGGTCCAAATGAAATAATGAAATTTATACAAATCACCAAAAAAAGTGATTTGACTAATACTCATGCAGCCTTTCTTTAACTGGAGTTTTAATGACAAGCTTTCACCCTATTCTTCTCAGGAAGATTTGTTTTTTCTTTTAAACAGAACTTTATTCTCAGAAACATTTTAAAGAATATCACTTGAAGAGCAAAGTAATATGTAATAAAGGAGATCAAATCATCTGGTGCCATATTTGGTGAACTCTAGTCTCTTGTAAGATCTGACCCATGTGCAAACACAACAAAATGCCTACTTTTATGATGAAGAAAGGAGGTTCATTATCAAAGACACATAAAGGCTAGATTTCCTCATCAAAGTAGCTTAAAATAAAAGATACTTCATAAGACAGCAAAAGAAATGTGCTTAAACTTGAGTATCAAAAAATTATGACATTAAACTGATTAATTTATTTAAAGTTGTTGATATTAAAAAGCTGTAAGAACTTTAGACTATATATAGCTTTAGAATGGAATTAATGACTTGTGGCCTACAAAAATCTATTAGATAAGAGCACAATATTTTCTTTACAATTTATACATTTTATTTGTTCAAATAAAGGGCACTATAAATAAAACTTTAAGGAAAAAGAATAGATTAAGAGAACTTTAAATTTCTGAACAAAAAAAGTGTGCAATAGCCAAAGTTAAGGGATTTAATTCTTAAACAAATTAGAATATGAATAATCAACTGTGGAACATTGAGCATTTTCTACTTCACCAAACATAATTATGGGAGTCAAAAGATATTTACTAAAACATCACTGAACTAGAATCGAGATAAATGAGTTGAAATAAACTTAACTAAAAAAAATCAGATAATTCAAGTTATATAGTATTTTGGATAAGGTTATATAATCTATCACCCTTCTATATTTAATAAAAAACAAATGTGTTCACATGGCAGTAGAAAATTATTCTATGATGTTTTTAAAAGAGGGAGGGGAATCTACATCCCTCCCAAAAATAGTTCTAGGACTAAACTTTAGAAGGTATTAAGACTCGTGTATTAATCTTACTTGACATGTTCATTTTAGTCAAAGTTGATACACACAAGTTGTTAGAAATATGTGAAACAATGAGGCAGTAACTAGTACTATAAATCCCGCTAAGATCAAAGGGTACTATGTAAGGAGTTTTCCAATGCTGCAACAGATAAGGCTCTAAGGAGAGAATTAAGCTTTGTTCTCTCTACTTGGTTCCTTCTTCATATCACACTCTAGCCTGTGCTCTGGTCCCTGGCCATTTATATAAAAGCTAAGCTTAAAAAACAGTACCATCATTATAAATGGGTACCCAATAAGGAAATCAAGGGTTCTCACAAACTATAACCTGCCATCCCACTCAGCCATTTAGTATATGTCAGCCCAAGGGCCAGTAACCTGCATAGTAGAAGAGGCCTTCTAGTGATGACAAGATTCTAAACAAAATTAACCTGATTAACTAGCCAGTTTATGCATTGTTGAACCATTTATCTTACCTTCTGAAGCTGCACAAAGGAAAGAATTGGAAATGCTAACCTGCCAATGTGCTGGTATGTCGAAATGCCCTGACTTGAGAGTCAGACAATCCTGTAAGCAGTGAAATGACTGTATCCATCATGTACTCATCATATATGATACTATATTGACATTGCCTCACTAATACACCAATGAATTCACAAAAACTGGATTTGAATTTCTTCCACTGAGGACCAGCCATGGTGAGTGGATAATCTCCACTATCCTAAAATAAAATTTTAAAACATCAACTTCTTTGCAAATATTGACAGAGAAAAATGTTACATGTGCAATGAACACTAATAAAGATACACCTTACCTTCTTATTGCACTGAAACCAAAGCAAGGAATATTAGGGGAAGTAAAGGATTGTGAGAAGGAAGGTCTTTTTACCTTGGAAACAGTTCTAGCTTTCAAATACGAGTACTCAAAAGGAGAAGGTAAAAACTATCCAGCATTAATAAACCCAAGTGGCCATCATCTACTATTAACTCAAATACAGTACAGTAATTAAGCTTAAAATATCAGAATAAGCAAAAAAAAAAGTTAACTGTACAACTGACTAATATGACATACAATGGTAACATGAAATACAATTTTCTTCTCACATTACATTCACATAGTTCTCAGATTAAAATAAAAATAGTGTCTGTATCAACTGTCACCACCATGGAAGGAACTATAGAATTCTGTCCATATGGACTTTCACGATGTTCCTATCTAACCCACATCTGTGTGCCTGAAGAGTTTGTTTAACTGAAGAATAACACTTAGTAACTACACAACAGAAGTTCACAGTGTCATATACAATCCTCTTTTCTGTTCTTCTCTGAATAAAGAAATGATTGTCAAGTTCATAATAAAAAAAATGAAAAAAATTGACATTTCAGTCAAGGGAGTTTTGCTTTTTGCTATTCAATAGAATAGCATAACATTATAGCTTTCTCCAAAAGAATTTTGAGTTCAATCAAGCACTGCATTTTAAAAGCATAAAAAACAAAAACCACAACAGCAAAACTGACCACCACCAAATGCAAGAAAAGCACAATGGCTGCATATAATGGTAATAGCTAATTTAACAGTCAATTCCCTCTTTCCTCAGGATTTCATTACAAACAAAAGGAGTCTTCAATGATACATTAACATTAATTATTTGATTTTAGAACATGTACTGATATACATACTATGAAGAAAAACCTAAGGTGTGACCAACTCCATTTAAAATGTCAATAAGGAAAGATATTTTACACTAAGAAAAGGGCCAGTTGTGCATACAGTATTTTAAATGGAAAAAACTAGGAATGTGGCTCAGTAACTTCTACCTATAAAGTGGTATCCTCATCAGAATTGTTTTAAGGTATTTTAGAAAAAATTCTTAATCTTTGGTAACTGAATGTCCTAATGTTTCCCTTTTTTCAGAGTAACTATTATTTACATACTTTAATTCATCTATAATTTCATCAACTCATTATAAACAGTAGTTGATCTAATTTTTATTCAAGTTCAACTCTGATGTCCCTTCATGACACAGCATAACTATGAGGTTCTGCTGGCAATGCCAGCACAGTACAAGCTCTGCCAGGCTGACTAGAAGCACAGGGGTCAGCATTGCACTGAATGACCATTTACCAAGGACCAATCTTACCTAAGTTCAGAAAAGAATATCACTAGACTTATTATAAAGTAAACTATTTGATCACAGTGACTATTAAAGACATAATAAATGATTTCCAAGAGTAAATGGCATACACATAACAATGGAATCACAGGTCAAAGAAAAAATTAAAGTATTTAAACTTATATCAGGATTTCTCTTTTTAATTAACACATATAAAATCTAATATTAAAGATGAAATTAAAGTAAAAAACATTAGCTTTGATTATTTGTCAACTACTAGGTAACTGATTTGGAAATATTGACTTGCTCAGGTATTTCAAACTTTTTGCCTGACTAGCTTTTAGATGTTTTTATTAGATCCATCTCCAGAAACTAGGCAAACGAATCTCAAAATCAGTTGTATCCTCTCCTTAGAAAGCAAAGCCAATGTCTCTGGAGAAGATAAAACGAAGAACTACCTAAGGTGGTTTTACAGCTATTTGTGAGTTTCTTTTTTGATCTAATAATACCAAATGAGGGAATTGTTGAAGGTTGCCGGCCAGTTCTCAAATTCTACTTAGCTGTTTGTATCCCTGAATATATCTAAATGGAAATTTCACAGAAGAATACCATGACAAAAGTGTTGAACCATAAAGATCAAATTCTTACTACTTTAATAACAAGTATGTCTTCACAATTAAGCTAAAATAACCATTTTAAAACTGAATTATAAAATTAATTTACTGAACAAAAATGTTAGCTTTTATTCTTCCTTCTGACGAACAAAGCCCAAATTTTGACCATAAAAAGGTACTATAATTTAATATTTTTTCCAAAGAGACTGATGTTGGCAAAAAGCATGTATTTAATGGGCAAATTTAATGGTTATTAGTGGTTCAATTTATGCATTTAATTTAAAGGTCAGCTTTCCTCAAATAATTAGAAAATTGGAATATTTGAATAAACTATTAGACTAAATATAGGCCATACCTGAAAACTAAATGTCTTTAAAAGTAAAAACAAAACCAACAACAAAACTATGGTTTTTCAAAGGAGAGATACTTCAATTTATATAGGATTCTTTTGCACTTAAATTTTTCGGTACTTTGTTCTCTTCATTTTAACAATAAAACCTAAGAAGAAACAGGTACCCCAGCGTGTAACATACAATCCTACAAAACCATAAACTTATCTTGCATTGGGAATTTGATTTAACAATGATTAAACCAAGAACATCTGACCATTCAATTCAGAAACAAAACAATTAATAGTTACAAATGACATTCTCAAAACATTTAAGTTACCTCATCGAATTCCTCTGTCATCTTTCGAATTATTTCAGAGTTCTGCATGTGCCTAAACATTTCAGCTGTGACAACTCCTACAATTTGATTTGTAAAAAATGAGAGTTTAGCAGGGGATATACTAAAATAGAACACTTACGAATCTGGAACTATCAACAGGCATATAACCAATAGATAATTCTATATCAATCACAACACGCAAGCCTAGAATTAGAGCAAAGACCAAAGTTCTGAATAAAAAGTAAGCCAGGTATAGAGGAATACTTCTGGCAACCTCAACAATCTGGACCATAGTCTGAATACAAGAAAAAAATGTTAAAAGGCCTCTTTAAAATAAATAACTTTTAGAAGTCTCTAATCACTAGACAAGCAGTCAAAGCATGTAAACAAACAGTATTCAAAAGAACTGTAACTGATTAACAATATGAAAGAAATGTTCCAAATCCATAATGATAAAAGAAATATAATGACAAAAAGGTTCCATATACACCAACATATTTATAGCAGTAGTTTTTGTGGTAGCAAAGGATTGAAAACAAAGAAGATGCCAAAAGACTTAGAAGAGATTAATAAACTATGGTGCATGAATGGATTATTACTATGATTTAAGAAATGACAAAAACATTGACTACAGAGAAGTAAAGTCAAGACTTACATGAATTGATACAAAGTGGAGTAACTGGAACCAGAAAAACACCAGAAACACAGAATACAACAAAGTAAAATGGAAAGGACAACATCAACGAAATAATTGAAACTGAGGAAGATGTCAGGTCCAAAGCTTGGCCTGAAACAAGAGCTATCAGAAGTGGTACCTTCCCTTATTTCTTTGCATTTCTTCCCTTTTTTATCTTTTATTATAAGAAAAGGCATCTACAGAAAGGTTAGGGGAAGTAAGTAGTGGGAAATGTAGATGAAGCAATATTTAAAAATTATTTTAAAATAAAAGGCCTCAGAGGTGAAAAAAGGACCCATCATAAACAGCCTACTGTCTTTGTTCCTCAGGAAAAATTTTTTAAGGCACAAGGACAAAGGCACAGACTTAGAAGTATGAGGAAAACTAGCAATGTGTTATCTAACTTTCCTGGTACAAAGTTAAATTCTGAAGACAGTAAAGGGATTAGGTGGCTGCAAGAAACTGGAACACAGAAAAAGAGGAAAATTACAGCAAGGGCATAGATAAAAGTAGTAGAAGAGACACCAACCAAAAAACATCCTGGGGCAGTCAGCGCAGGGGCAAAATTCACCAAAACATCTCAATGGCCCCAGGTTACATCACTGTAACCAAAATATGCAAGAATTTAACAAGATGCTAGTTTAACAATTCAAAGGAAGCTTCATTAAGCACCTTAAGTAGTTACTCAGTGTAAGAAGTTGCTGGAACTGGGAAACAAAGAGAGATTAAAAGAGAAACTAGTTCTCAAGGAGCTTAAAATACAAGAGCAGAGCTGGAGACAACCCCAACACAAATAACTAAAATACAAGAGTGTGATAACTGCTAAAGGATTGACCTAGAAAAATCCGAGGATCACTTTCAGCTCCTCTCTTTTCTTGTGGGGGATGGGGGGGGTGAAGAGAATAAAGTAAAGGAGAGGTTAAGCAGATAAAGGATTTTTGTTCAGGGAAGACCTCCTTGAGGAGGTAGTACCTTCTAGAGTATACCTTCCTCCCTTTCTTCTACGCCCAACAAAAGGAGATTTTCTTTTTTGAGGCAGTGTAGATAAAATAAAGGCAGGAAAAGGTAGGTTGTAGCCAGATTGAATACAATAGTGTCTCACCTGATTTTCCCTCACAATAAATAGCCTCTCTAAAACTGTTAAATTTGCCCCTCCTCTCACTCCTTTTACAGGTATATCACCACTTTAGTTGTTCCACTTAATAGTGTGATGTGTGGAATAGAAAACATACATATTTGTCTTACCTTTACAGCCTGAACACTGAATAAAGAAGTTGATGAGATCAAGAAGCGAAATATCCCGGTCATGTTTATATGACTCTATCCAATCATCCACTACAGACTGGAGGAGAAAAAATAGAAAATAGAATTATCATTGACTTTCACATGTGCTAAAAAGGGGGATAATGTTACTATTCTGAAGATCTAGTTATATGACTATCCAATCAACCAATACAGACTGAAGGACAAAATGGGAAATAGAATTGTCACTGACTTTTCACATGTGATAAAAAGGGGGGGGAGGATACTATTACTCTAAAGCTAAGACACAGTATCCAACCTGAAAATATTTTCATATAACATTTTTAACAATAAAAGACAGAATCCAATTTGGTGGATGGGATACTCAAAAACACAAAATGAAAAGAACATTCCTATTTTCTCTGCAATAAAAGAAAGCCTAAAACAAAGTCAAATTCTAGGAGAGAAACCACATTCTTCCCTAAAATACTAAATTTTATTCATAATGTAAGAAAACATTAAAAGCTAACATTTTCATTTATGTTTTCTAAAGCACAGAAACAAACAGTATTTCAAGGCAATTTTGTTTGTATTTTAGATCTAAAGTTGTTTCTTGAAGACACGAGACAGTTTGATTGCCAATATGGTAATGGATTTAGGAGTTAGAAATTTAGTTACATGTATATAAATTGTATGAGTTTCATTTAGCTAATCACACTTTCAACTATTTATTAATGGAAATAAATTTCAACCTGGGCCCTTTGCCTGGAAACTCTTCCACAAAAATGACCCATTCTGTGACCATGGGGCAAGGAACTGCCATCATTTCCTATCTCTAAAACTAAAGGTTTGGAGGCTGGATCTCTAAGGGTTCACTTCTAACATTCTAAAATCACAATTTAATTTATTAAATAAGTTAGTAATTATTGCATTGGTCTTAGTATAAAGCACTGGTGAATATAGGTCATACAAAACCTCTAAAAGGAGATCATATGGAAGTGTCTGTCTGTCTCTCACACATACTCACACACACACACCAGCACAGTGCTTAGTTAACCAAAAAAAAAAAGCCCATCCATTATAAGTTCATATTTATACAAGCCTGATTTGGGAGGGGAATACATCCTATATTCAGATTAATATACATTATCTCACTTAGCCAAGAATTCTATACAAGTAAATTATTTCAAAATTATCTGTATAAAGAAATGTGAGTCTATTTTTTTGACAAAAATAAAAAGAAATCACTTTCTTATAAAAGAACCATATGACTGTATCTTGCTGTTTTCTAGAATAGTTTCTTGCCCATCCTATCAATTATTTTTAAAAATAGGACCAGAGGATTGTAGAGATCATCTAGTCCAGCCACCTCATTTTCACAAATAAGGAATTTGAGCCTTTGCAGAAATAACCCCAGAACACACAGCTAATAATCAGCAAAGTTAAGATTGAAGTACAGGTCTATTTCCTTTCCCTGGCCTCCTTCCCTTTAAATTCTGTTGCTTCAAAAAAGAGATGACTAAGACACACAATTGTAATAACCAGGAACTTCTTCCTGCAATGAACATAAAAGCTTAAAACTTATTTTTTAAAACTAGGGAAGAAATTTTAAATAGTACCTGCATAGCACTCTTGCCCATTTTGACAACTTCAAACAACATCATGTTTTCCACTCCATTCTGTTGATGATGCCCATTCATTCGATTTGGACCAGAAGGTTTTCCTCCTCCATTTCCACCCTTCCCCTTCTCTCCAGGACCTTTTTTGCCTTTTTTACAAGTCTGTTAAAATAAAAGATATTTTAAAAAGAATTTGTACAGTTCAAGTATGCTTAAATAAAATTTTTCATTAATACACTTATTTGGACTTAAAGAGAACCTCCCCCCAAAAAACAAATATTACAAGATTGTGTTACTGAGCCCAGTAATTTTATGATCTGAAGCCATTTTGTTATTTCTCCAGGAGGGAGAAGCTGGACTCCTGGTCATTCATAAAACAAAGTACACTAAGTCCTGTCAATTTTACCTTCTCAAGATCTCTCATACATGCCCTTTTTCCTCCTCTTATAATGCCACCACCCTAGATCAGGCCTGGATTATTGCAAGAGCCTCAGGCTGGCCTCCCTTCCTCAAACCTCTCCCCTTTCCAGTCCCATATTCCACTCAGCTATCAAAGTGATCTTCTAACCATGTTGCTCTCTTATTGAATACACTTCAATGGGAGACTCCCTATTACCTCCAGGATCAAATAGAGAATGCTGTCTGGCTTTTAAAGTATTTCATAACCTGGTTCCTTCCTACTTTTTCAGTCTTCTTACACCCCCTTCCTTCACCCCACTCAAGTAAACTGATCCAGTGCACTTAACACTCCATTTTCACTGGCTTTTACCCATACCTTAAATTCTTATTCCTTCTTTATCTCTGCCTTCTAGCTTCAATTTATCCCGTATATATTTTCTCTGTACATAGTAGTTTGCATGTTATCTCCACCATTAGACAAGTGAGGCCCTTGAGAATAGGGACTGTCTTTTGCCTTTCTTTGTATCCCAACCCTTTGGCACAAAGCCTGGTGAATAAGAAGCACGGGAGAAATTCTATTGTTGCTACAGGTCGTATGTCTTATGACCTGTAAGTAGGTAGAGGACCATACTAGTCCTCTACTTACTGTTCCATATGTCTGAGTAAAAATGAAACCAATCTCTTCAGCACTGCTCTCACAGATACATAATCCCATATAAACCGAACAAAAATTTTTAAAGATATCAAAATTAGGATCAATGATCACTTCTCTTGGTTCTATCCCTGTTTCATTAAAAGCCCAGCAGAAAAGACCACTAATTTGTCTTAATGACCATAAATCTACTTTCTACTCACATTTATGTTAATTTAAATAATATACATTTAGCTAAGTTTTTTGTTGTTGTTTCAGGGGATTTCAGGACCTGTGATTTTAATGAGTATAATAAGGTAATTAATTCCCTCTACCAAAGCAACTTCTTAGAGAGTTGCCTGGGGCACTGAGACATTAAGTGACTTGCCCAGGGTCACAGAGCCAGCATACATTCCAGACTGAGGCCAGGTCTTCCAAACACTAACACTTCCTAACACTTCCTTCATCCACTATGTCATGTTATGTAAGATTGTTTCCAGGTATTTCTATCAAAAACACAATAAAGTCTTAAAATACTGAACCTCTTGGATACTTAACTTCTTGCTTCCTAAAAAAGTTATCTTGTTATTTAGTTCCATAAATTATTTTACAAAATTGAGGGGGCAGCTAGGTGGCACAGTGGATAGAGCTCTGGCCTTGGAGTCAGGAGGACCTGAGTTCAAATTCGGCCTCAGACACTAGACACTTACTAGCTGTGTGACCCTGGGCAAGTAACTTAACCCCGACTGCCTCACTAAAAAGCAAATTAAATAAATAAAGCTATCTTCAATAAACTATGCTCAAAAAAGGTTTTCATCTTCATTAATCTGACTCTGATATGTCTTCATGATATTAGGTCACCAATCTATTTTGCCTTTTATAATTAAGGTCAGAAAGGGACAATATTCAAAAATATTAAATTTGGAATACACACACACAAAATCAATCTATACATAGTCGAGATTCATGGTTTCATTTTCTGTTCTTTTTATAAGGAAGTGTTCATGTTTACGGATATTTATCAAGTCTACAAAAAGAAAAAATTAAGATTACTGCAATAGTCTAGTTATGTAGGTTGATATACAACTCCATCTTAAAATTATCAGTTAATACAAACCCACTGTTTCAGATCTCTTATATATCAAAAGTTTTAATGTAGATTTTTAAATTTAAAGTTTGAAAAGTGTTAACATCCATTTAAGCCAATAGTTGAGGAAAACCTTCAATTCTAAGCCTCCTCTTACAAATCTTTGGCAGCCATATCCTAAAAGGCCACAAGGGGAGGCTCTTATATCCCTTTTTTCTTTTGAGTGAGATCACAAAGGATGATCAAAACAAAATAAAATTCAAGATCATGGCAAGGAAAGAAAAAACCAAGAAAATTTATCACAGAAAAATTTAAAGTTATATAGCCAATAATCCACAGAAAATCTAGAGGCTATTTAGAAATCTGACAGTGAAGCCCAGCATTAGCTATAGAAAATCATATAACAAACCTCTCCTCCCAAAAGACTGCTAACAAAGTTAATATAAATAAGGGCCTTTGAGTAAAAGGTAGATCACAGCCAACATCCACTAGGACCTGCATCTCCTATTAATGTAGAGGAGGAAAAAGGTCAAATTGATCACCATCATAGCAGATCTTTTAGATCTGAGGTGGGGTTTGAAGAATTATGCTGATTTTTTCTTGTTCCTCTGTCTACCCTGTTTACCTACTCCTCTCCTTCCTAAACTAACCAAAATATGAAACCAGGGTATCAGAAACCTTGAGAGAAATTAGTCATGCATTTTGGAAAAGCATTGATTTTTTTTAAAGTTAAAAATCACCCTACGCACAGTACTTTCTCCACTCCAACAGAGTATTTTAAGCTTTACCTGATGAATGAGGGACATTAGGAAGCGACTTGTAATGAGCTAATGATAAGTTTCCAAGTTTTGAGGCTTCCATTGACACTGTCTTATATTCTCTTTCCCTTCATAGATTATCACGCTAGCGCAAAGCCCGCTCACTTAGACCACTGACCCTAACAGCTTCCTCAACTGGTGCTCTTCCTCTCAGCCTCTCTCCTCTACTATCCTTCTTCCACACAACCATCAATGTGATTTTCTTAAGTCATAGTTTAACAAGTTACTCCCTGCTCAAATAGCATCAGTGATTCCCCACTGACAATAGGTTAAAAAAAATACAAATTCCTTACCTAGCCCAGCCTAAGGCACTCTACAGTCTGGCTCCCAACAATCTTTCCACTCTTATTTTAATCCTACTCACCTTCACGTCAAATCGGTCTAACTGATCCTGGCACAGGAGAGGCACTCTCCTCCTGGTATCAGCTAAGTTCCCATTTCAGAAAACCTTCTCTCATTCTACACAACTCAAATCATTGTTATCTTTCTCTTCAATTTTCCTTATTGTTTATTTTTTTCTGTACACATTGTATCCCTGAACCACCACCTTCCCACAATGGAATGTAAGCTCCTAGAAGGCAGAAGCTGTTTCATTTATCTTTGTATCAGCAGCACACAGGTCCCTGGCCATAGTAACAGACCATAAACGATGTAGCTGTAGATGTAAATTCATTCATTTATTAATAATTACCTTCTGTACTTTACTCTCAAGCCAGCTGAATGCTACAAAAAGAAATCTTGTATGAGGTTAACCTGAAGTGAACCTCACACCACTGCACATTTGCCTTTACTTATCAACAGCAAACCTTTTCCTCTAACTACCAACTCCACCTACTTCCTCCCTAATCCCTTTCTCTCAGATGACCTATCTTCTCACTTTGCCAAGGATAGAGGTCATCCATTCTCAGCTGTGAGCTCTCCTCCAAAGATTTTACACTTTATTCATTTGCTCCAGGGTCCCTACTTGAGGCAGCTTTCCTCTTTGCCAAAACTAACCCCTCAACTTCCTGCACCTGCCTCATCAATCTAAGCTTCAATTGATATATATCTCACTGCTAAACTATCTGAGTCATTTAAGACAGTTCACATCTCCATACCAACCACTTATTTCTTCAACCAATTTCAAATACGGCTTGCAAGGCCATCTTCTACTTGGGGTGGAGAATAGGGAAACATGCTCTGTCCATATTCCTCCTATTAGTTCTTGCTTTTTCTGCAGTCTTCAACTGAGATCCACCTTCATTACTACTCAGATATATTACCTAACAGGTCTCCCTCCTTCCATCCCTCCACTCTCCAATCCATCTTTCACCTAACTGCCAAAATAACCTCCTAATGACTGTCATTACCCTGCAACTATCAATTCCCTATAGGATTAATCTAACTCAATTCCATAACCCAAACCATACTCCAAAAAGAACACTCTACAATACTGGCCTTTGAATTAAGACTCCCAAGCTAGCACATTTGAAGTCTTTACAACTATAAGCTTAAAGCCTCTTCTCTGCAACTTCTACCTAGTGCTCATAGTTCTGCACTCTCAAACAAAAAAAATCAAGTCTAATGCAAAATATGATATTAAGTGTTATCTTATTAGATTTTGCCCAACACTCAAGCCTATCTAGAACTTTTGTTATCTTGCAATCCAGCTTTTAGTAATCTCTATCAAATTTATTAAGTTACATGTAAATTTGATAAATATGCCATCTATGCCTATATACAAGCTACTGATAAAAAATTATTAATAGTACAGTCACTGACCATGGTCTCTACTAGAGGCTACTCAAGTTGACACTGATTATTTTTAAGTTTTAAATTTCATTTGTTTAATATGCATTTTTGCACCCCACCTCCATCTCTTGCCCTCCCTCCCACAAATGGTTGAAGAACCTTGGGAAAAAAATGTGCTTAATCAAGCAAAAAAAAAATTCTCATATTAGCCATGTCCCAAAAAAATGTGTCTAGGTCACCACATTAATGTCGATATAAGTAATATGCTTCACCATCCATCCTCTAGAATCATGTCTTGCCAGTTTACTCTGATCAGAGTTCAAGTTTTTCAAAGTTATTTTTCTTTATAATGTTGTTATCGCAGAAACTCTTCTTCTGGTTCTGCTCACTTCATACAGTCTGCATCAGTTTATATGAATCTTCCCAGGTTTCTCTAAAACCATTTCATCATGTCTTATGAACTATGATTTGTCTTTGGGTCTGGTCATTCAGTTTTGAATTCATCTAAATGTAGTATCTTCAAATACATATACCTCAATCTTCTCCATGAGGAGGGAAAGAGGCTTAAAATGTAAGGCATCTGAAGCCTACCATAATTTCTGATTTACAATTTCAGCTAAACTGGGATACTTATTGATAACAATAGCTAGCTTTATATCGGATGGAGATGTTATTCTTATTCCCATTTTGCATAGTAGGAAATTTACACTGTGAGAAGTACAAGTGACTTGCCCAGGATCACACAGATGGTATAAGAAGCAAAATTCCAACTTGCTGAACTATTCATCATGCCATCTAGCTAGCTGCCTCATAACAGCTGCTCCTCAGGACTATATCTGCCTCAGATAGTTAGCCATGACTGGAAGCCACATGCTCCTCAACCTCGCCTTTCTGAAACCTTCAGTTAAACTCAAAGGTCCTTGGAGACAAGCGTATCTTCCAGGTAAATGTAGATTTGGTGTGATAAAAAGCTTAGCAATATCTAGTACTATCCAAGAATAAAATAGACTGTCTCAGGAAGTATTGATTTCTCTATCATTAGTGGTCTTCAAGCACGTTTCCAGTTATGGGTTTATCTCAGTGACTACTGAGGTCAATTCAAACACTGAAATCCATCAACACCTCCAGGAGTACTTTCCCCCAAAAATCAAAAAGTTTTGCTGGCAAATAATTGAAAAGCTGCAGAGAGGCAGATTATAGCTAGATACAAGAATTCCTAACTATTCCAACTATTAGAACTGCTCAAAAGGCAGGTGGGACAGCATAGGTAGATAGTGTCACTTCAGGTCTTCAAGTGAAGGCAGGTTGAAGACCTCTTGCCTTAGATGCACTACTCCTATTTAGTTATAGGTTATATATTAGATGACCTTTGAGTCTTGACTGGATAGTTACCAAAAAAAAAAAAAAAAAAAACACTAAAAATTTTTTAAAGGACTAGATAGAACATGCAAGACTGGATTATATACCAGACCAGTATTGCAGAGAAATAACGATGTCAAAAACAGGAAGAGGGGTAGGGGTAAAGGGAATAAACTCAATTTTGGACAGCGTTCTAGCAATCTTCAAGCAAAATACTTCTTGCTTAGTCTCTACTTCCATGTATCTTTCTCACCAAACCTGAATCCTAATAAGAAAACAATCAGAAACAATGAAAGTAATTCTCAACTCACAATTCAGTGAAGGAAACATAATGAGCTCTAGTTAATTTAGTTCAACCAAGTATTCTCCTTTGTAAAGGTGGAGGGAGAAGGCAAAGAGTCCACCAATGTGGAATACTGCATATATTGTCAGATTTTTCCATGTATCCATTGGTTTTATGGAATTTTCTTCTTGTTTTCTTTCTTAAAAAAAATTATTTGTTATAAAGGATGGCATTCTGGGAGAGGACTAAAAATAAATGAACAGTTCCTGCTTTCAAGAAGCTTATATGGTGGGAGATTGAGGGGAGAAGTTTGAAAGCGGGAGGAGAAAAAGAGTGTGCAAAATGTATATAGATACTGAAATGTGTCACAGAGCTCTGATAATCACTAATCCATTGAAGCGCCCTATTAGTACCAGTATAGCCCCACACATACATACACACAAACTCTTTGAAAGAAAAAAAAATACACACACACACACACACACACACACACACACACGGGAGTATGTAAACAAAGAAATAAGTGTACACTGAATATATACATTTACAGGCCATGCATATTCAAATGTTATACAAACCAGACTGAAGGGGGAGAAATTTATTGTTGTTATTCAGTCATGTCTGACTTTTTGTGACCCCATTTGGGGTTTTCTTGGCAAAGATACTGGAGTGGTTTGCCATTTCTTTCTCCAACTCATTTTACAAATGAGGAAACTGAGACCAACAGAGTTAAGTGACTTCACACAGTTAGTAAGTATGATCCAGATCTGAACTCAGGAAAAAGAGTCTTTCTAATTCGAGGCCCTGCAAGGAGCCACCTAGCTGCCCTAAGGAGAAAGGGGGGGATCGAAGGCCCATCCAGAATAAATTGTTAAAACTATTACCTAGGTCTTTATTAGGTGAAGTCTCTAATCTACTTGAGGAGAGAATCAAGTTTCAATAGATCAAACTTGAAGTTTTATAGTCTTTGTATACACAACATTGTGGATTTGATTTAAATAAAAATACCTTAAAGCATTTTTCATTTGACAGAATCTTTACAACCAAGAGAGATGTTTGTATTTTAGATAACCGCCAAAGTTTATTCAAATTATTTTAGAATACTGAATGATTTGCAAAAATATTTGCATAAAGTTTCTGATAAAAGTCTGAAGTGAAATCTATTGAGGGAGAAGCCAGGCATAACAAGAAATTACTGTGATGAAGAAAAAGATATCAATAAAATTAAGTCACATTCCAACAGACAAGTGGCCAGACAATATGAACATATTATTGAAAAGAAGAAATACCAACTATCACCAACCATCTGAAAATTGTTCAATATCACTAATCATCAGGAGTACAAATTGAAATAACTGGAGGGTAACCACCTTCCAAGACAAAAAATGTCCAAGTTAGTGGGGCTATAAAATGTCTGCTGGTGGAACTATTCTTTCAACCACTTTGAAAAACAATTATTTCCAGAATTGATAATAACTCACCCACATCCTCTTGTTCTGTGTGAGCTTATTTTTGGGGGGGAAGAAATAAAGGTGCCCATGCTTTCTTAGCCAGTAGTAACCTTCCATAAAGACCCATCCAGAACCTGGGAGCTATTTTTGCTTACTTTATGATTAACCATGAAACACTTAGATCATCTCCTACTCCTCAATCTACATAAGTGACCTCTTCTTTCCTCCCAAACACTAATTATTATTAATATTATGCTGCAGCCTGCAGAGTCACCAAAAGGTCACCTAAACTTGTGATCCCATGCCTCATAGTCATATAGCCTCACCAGATCAAAAAATGTACATTAAAAGTAAGGAATGAATAGTTATATGGTAAGGATTTAAGCCACAATGTTTTGGACAGTATTTTGATGGAAAAAAGCAGTGAATTCTGAAGTCCGCATTCAATCTTCATCCCAATTTTACTTCCTCTCAAGCAGTTTTTTAATGTAATAAAGCTGATAACAAATCCTTTGACAATTAAACTCTTAAAGTAAGTGGAGGGGGGATAGTGTTTTAAAAATGAAAAAAAAAATTTATAAATCTTGCTTTTGCTATACTGACAAAAGTTACTCACCCCACCTCACTTCCAAACTGGTCAATTTGAAGGTAAGGTCAACTATGTGATAAATTCATTGTCCCAGCCTCTCCCCTCTTTTTTTTCACCTTCAGTAGAGTTTGCTATACCACATTTAAAGGGCTTGATACTCTGTTGCTTTCTTTCTCCCACTCACCATTATGAAAAATAAGGAAGAAAATTTGTGAATGAAAAGACTTACATTCAAGTCCAAGGTATTCTCCTATTTGAGGGGAATGGAAACGGCATGAAGTAGATTGTAGAAGTATTATAATCTATTCTTTACAGGTAAAGAAACTGAGGCTTAGATAGGCTAAGTAATTAGCCCATGGTGACACAACTGATGAATATCAGAAGCAGAATTAAGACCACAGCTTCCCTGGATCCAAAGCCATCACTCTAACACACTACTGTAACCTTAAGGCAAGAACACATCACATTTCTAGGCCTTAGAGTTTGTTCATTTTTAAGATCAGTGACTGGACTAGTTTACTTATAACAACAAACAGTTCTAGTTCCTACTGCCTAGTTGATACCTCTGCGTTCTAGCTAATTAACGGAGTTGGTAAGTGAGTGGAGAAACAGGAAAGAAAAGCAAAAAAGGAATCTACCTAAAATTGGCAAAACAATAAGGTTGCTCATAAGAGATCATCACACTCCCAAGAAAGGAAGGAGTGTTTGAAAGGACTTGATCTTTACTGACAGGTTCCTTTAGGACTTGAAGTCTAACCTAAACCAAAACCCTACCTCACTTGCCTATGACAGGAATTACAGAAGAATGCATCTGCCACAAGTAACATTATTTTGGTTATTTTGTATTTTCATATCATAAATCCTAACATTCTAAAATCTTCCTATGATTTAGGGGGAAAATATTAGGAGGAAATGTCATCAATTATAACTGCTATAACACCCTATTTATAGACTCCCCCCCCAAAAAAAGGAAACTGCAAATCAGAAGATAAAGGTGATGCTGAATATTAACATCTCCTAGATAGTTTCCTTCAAGAGTATAATAGAAAAGTTTAATATAAAACAGACTATCCCATGATCCCCACACCTACCCACCTCCAAGCCTTAGCCAGTATGTGCCAAATCTGAAGCCAGCACACTCCCAATGTTTTAAAAAAAAACTGACTAAACTGCATTCCCTTTGACACAGAAATCCTTGGGAATACTCATATATATCCAAAAAGTACAAAACAGGCCAAAATACTCATAGCAACAGTATGAGGCAACAAAACGGGCCTCCATTATTTGGACAATGGCTGAAAAAGAACATACTATATGAATGTAAACTGTAGAACACAAGAAGTAGAATCAAAAGAATATACACAATGACTACAATATGTGGTTGGATATGGTCACTGTATCAGACATATTTACAATAATTGTTTCTTTGCCAAAAGGAAAACGACTGGGAGAGAAAGGGAAAGTAGAAATTACTGCAATATAAAGAGAAAAGACAACAATAAAATAAATTTTGTTAAAGAAAAATAGCTCTGAGAAAATGATTGGCTTATTTAAGACTTATCCAGCTAAGTTCGACTGTTTAGAGAGTATCTGAAGATTAAACCAGGTCAGGAAGGCAACAAAGCCAACTAGAAACGGCTAAGATCAAATTTCAATCAGCAAAAATAGGAAAAGTAGCAAATTTGGACTATTTAACTTTTGTATTAGTCAAAGAAGAGTATTTAAAGTCAAGACCAAGTATATACTGATCAAGTATATATATACTCAAGAAATCTGTGCTGGAGGCAATTCAATTTAAATGGACACAATACATCTCAAAGAAGGGGTGACTGAAAAAGAATGGGGGAAAAAAATCACAGCCAAAGCTTAGGAAGGGACAGGAGGCAAATAACTACCTAACCATATGTCTTTCTCATTTCTATAAAATCTTTATGAGACAGGCATGTGTATGCATACAGGATGGAAACATAAGAGAAGAGACCAGCTTTTGGAGACAATTTTCTATAGAGGATATCATCATGGTTATACAACTGATTGAAGTACACAGATTATCTGTGTAAGCTTTCCCCAGCTGTCTCAGAGAATGGTTAGGAGATAGAATCTCAAGAGTAAAGCCTGAAACCAATGTGAACAGTGGAAAAACTTACCCAGTGGCAGATGTCCAGCTCTCCTAAACCACAACAGTGAAATCCACAGTAAAGTGAAAGAAAATGGTCTAACAATCCACAATGAAGAAATAATGTATAAAACATATTCTGACCAAACTATAAAACTAGCCAATCAGCTTGAGGAATTAGTCTATGAATATGTATCTAAGATAGCAGTAACAAATAAACAAAAAGCAGGAACTAGAATAGAACAGGAAAGAGGAGACAGGGCTGAAATATACTTGGGAAAATGAACAGTGTTTTCAAGGATCCCAAACTGTTTGCTCTTGTAAAAGTTCACCAGGTTCTCCATGACCCAGACCTGTACAATTTCTGACGACAATGTCAGATCAGACATGATGTCATTCCACCATTCCTTCTCTCCTCTCCCTCACCTTTCACACCACCCCTGCTTTAGCCTCACTTTTCTCCTCTTATAGTCATAATCAGAATAACTATATATGATCCACTATTCTTGAATCCCTTGTTCCCTTATCTTATCGCCACTTATGTATAGCCACACTACGACCCTGGGTGTTCCCACCATTTTTATTATCTGCTCATACTGCTTAACACTGCTTCTGAACAAAGTTACAAAATCATACTGGATTCCCAACAAAGTCATGTTACCTAATCTCAAATGGACTCTCAGTGCTGACCAAGAATTCCCTAAATGATTTTCTTTAGCACTCTTCAAACCAGTTATTTCAAACTACCTTATTTCTTCAAATCACCCTACACCAACCCCTCAATCTCTACAGAGGTTATAAAAAGATACTACTTTTTTCCTGGCATTGTATGGAGACTTTTTAGCCCCGGAGCTAGTAAAAGAGTTCAAATCCTACTTCAGAACCTGATCAAGTGGCTTAACATTGTCTCAACACTGTCTCAGCCTCAGTGTTCTCATCCCTAAACTAGAATAACAGATCCTACCTAACTGGGTTGTTTGAAGTTCAAATTTGTTAAGTGCTTTTCAAAGCACTCTATAAAGGTGACCTATTATAATTATTCTCTCCTATTTCACACCTAAAAACCCCATTGTCATCTATTATTTCCCCTAGACAAACAGGTGGTCCTTCTTAGCCAAGGCCAACTTTTTTGTGTGTGTGTGAGGCAATCAGGGTTAAGTGCCTTGCCCAGGTCAAACAGCTAGTAAGTGTCTGAGGCCAGATTTGACCTAGGGTCTTCCTGAGTCCAAGGCCGGAACTCTATCCACTGTACTACCTAGTTGCCCCAACAAGGCCAATTATTCTAAATCTGCCCTATATCACATCTCTTCTAGGAGCTTGACCATTTACTAATTCCTTACAAAAACCAAAATATTCTATTTTTTTCCTATCTACTGGCTACTTGCCTGTTGCTTATATACATGTGTCCAGATCTCCTTTCATCAGTCCACAAGTGCTTATTAAACTAGGTGCTAAGGACATACAATGAAAAAAGTCAGACAGTTTCTGCTGTCAAAAAGAGCTTATATTCTACCCATAAAAACTCCTTACTTGATGCTAGCATCTCAAGCTATTTCATAGTTTTTTTGCCTCTACTTCCTCTGACTTCTCAACCCTTTACAATCTAGAGCCCAATCCCATCTTGCCAGTCACCTGAAACAGCTCTTTACAATGTGGCCTTTTCTCAGTCCTCATCCATTCTGATTTCTATGAAACACTGGGGATGACCCACGTGCTCCTAGATTAGATCTCATTTGTTGAGTTTGTGGAAGGGACTTCTTGGTCAGATTTGAGTTCAACTAGACAGTTTTTGGAGTCTCTTCCACACTGGAGATTCTAAGATTCCTGGTTCTCTTCCTCTCTGATATTAATTTCTTAGCCTCATTTGTCAAATCACCATTCATCTCTCACCACCTAACAGTGGGTGACTGCCAAGGCTCCTTTCTCAGGGATCCCATGAGTTCCTATGGGTTCAACTGTCATCTCTATGTATATGACTCCCAGGATCTAACTCTCCAGCTCTCCAAAATGCAGTCTTCCCTCATCAAATGCCTGGATGTTCCATAGGCATATCAATCACTATAAAACCTCAATGAGATCCATAGCCACTCAAAAAAAAAGTGTCTATTATTAAGATTATGACATGCATGCAGTTGGAGTTCATCCATTTTGCAAATAGATGATAGCTGAGCCCAGGATTGAACAAAAAGAGGAGAACAGACTAAATTACCTTTGGGAAACTGCAAAACTCTTTTAAAGAGCCCAAACTTCTCCCAGAAACAAAGGCTTATTTTTTTAATATCAATATTATACTAGTGTTGAAAGCTGATGAGTTATAGAACACTAGTATTAGAAGAACTTATCAGAAGGTGAAGAGGCACACAAAGGAAAGAAGCAAGATTCAATACATAATTAACAAGGAATTAAGAAAAACTGGAATAAATGATGTTAACAAAGAAATGTGCCACTGAAGAAGATGGTCTGCTCACAGGAAAAGAGTAAGAGCCTAAGGACAATTGGTATCATCAAGATGTCAAAATAAACCAAGCTGGGTGGAGCCCCTGTGTCAACCTGATTTAAAGATAAATAGGTATAGCTGAATATACACATCAATGAGATCAAAGATCCATTTAATTGTATTTATCTTTGTACTTG
Organism: Vombatus ursinus; assembly: GCF_900497805.2. Taxonomy (NCBI): domain Eukaryota; kingdom Metazoa; phylum Chordata; class Mammalia; order Diprotodontia; family Vombatidae; genus Vombatus; species Vombatus ursinus. Next base: position 2,142,038 of record NW_020944374.1, on the reverse strand, counting down.
TTGCACAGCATATCCCACCATCATCCCCAGGCCTCCCTCAACCAATAAGCAAAGGCTACCGCATAGGATATGTAGTTAATAACCACTTGCTGTGATTCTTTACGGTTCTGAATCCTAAAACAATCCCCCCCCCCAAAAAAAGAGAGAGAAATAAGACCAAGGATAAACAACGGAAAGAGCAAAGTGGGAATAAGACAATTTTCACTTCAGACATAACAGGTATATAAAGTCTAACATCCCTGTTCCAGCTCTGAATCTTTATGACTCTTTACATGACTAGAAAAGGAGTTGGACTCATCATGTAGCATGAATAAACACAAAGACTAAATACTAATGATAAGTCCTGAAATAAACTAGATGATAGAAAAATAAAAGGAACCCTTCCTTAGAAAACAAAAGGAATGTTTAGAGACCATCTAGTTCTCATTTTATGGAGGAGGAAAGAGAGGCCCTGAGAGAAGTGAAGTGACTTGCCCAAAGTCACACAGGTAGTATTTAGTCCAGCAGGATTTGAATCAATACTGTATGTAGTATTTATGGAAAAGAACAGACAGGAATAGTGTAAGTTAAAAGAGTAAAAGGGAAGCTGTATAACCTTTAAACTCAGCCATATCATTCCTAGGCCTATATCCCAAAGAGATCACGGAAATACATACAAAATATTTAGCAGCTGTTTTGTAGTAGCAAGAAAATGGAATCTAAGGTGGTCCACATTTATTTAGAAATGGCTATATAACCATGAAGGTATATAATTGTAATGAAATTGTACTGTACTGCACTGAAGGAAATGAAGAAATGGACAGTTTCAGAGAAACCCAAGGAAGACCTATATGAACTGCAGAGTAAAGTGAGCAGAACCAGAAGAACAATTTATACAATAACAATAACATCATAAAGATAAACAAATTTCAAATACTTGAGAGATCTGATCAAAGTAATGGCAAAACATGATTTTAGAGGATAGATGAAGTACAGCTCTAGAGAGAGGTGATGAGATTCAGGGTGCATGAAGAATGAGATATTTTTTGCACGTGGCCATTGCAAAAAGTTGTTACAATGGTCTTTTCCCCTCCCAAGGTGGTAGAAGTGGGGAGAGAAAATAATTTTTCTTCATTAAAAAAAAATTAAATTTAACTTTAAAAAGGGGAAAGAGTAAAGGGAGTATGATCTGTATTGGTAGATGAAATGACAGTAATCCTCATTCATGAAATCAGCTCTAAAGTACCATGCTTTTCTTTTGAACCTCAAATATGTACATGTGTACAGACACAAATGTAAATACGCAAGTATTACAGTTGAACTTTCACTATAATAAAAAGGTTATTTCACTTGTCAAAAAGCTGAACAAGAATAAAGAACCCTTGATTCTAAGCACCCTAAAAATTTAACCTGAAACTGAAGCAAACACATAAAGACAACAAAAATTATATAAATTAAACAGACTAAAATATGTTTTTTTCAAAAAGATAACATTCTAAAAATAGTGATGTACATTTACTGGTTCTCATTTTTTAGATGTAGAAGTTATTTGATGTTCTGAAGGCTAAATACATTGTAATCATTAGCACAACTTAGGAAATAGACCAATTAGCTAAAATACAACAAAACAGTCAACAAAATTACATGGATATTCTTTTAATAGTTTATTTCCTGGTCCAAATATTCATCAACGTTAAATTACTTCCAGCCAACATCAATATTTAATTACTTCAAAATCCACAAAACAGGTAATATAAATGTTACACATACTTTTCCTTTGCCTTGTTTTTGGTTTTTTCCTTCAATATCCTCAAAGTCTGTGTCAGAAGAAAAATGTGTCTCTGACTCCCTGTAAGAACACAATAAGCAAATTTTGAAAACATTGCAAATTTTAGTTGTTTTGCAAAAACAAAAGCTCACAGGCCACAGAAGTTTAACTGCATACTCAAACCCAAATGTCATTAAAAGTAAGAAATTCCATAAAATCATCCATGAAATATTCCTTCTACTAAATGCTGCATCCTATTACTTTAAACTACCACATAAACAATTTAAATGTACAATTTAAATGTACAAATGTACAAATACCTAAAATTCCATTTTAATGACTTTTAAAAAGTATTCATTTTGTCTAAGAAAGTAAAAACAAAAAACCCTTAAAAACTAACTACTAGGAGTTAGGACATTTCATTACATTAGTTTTGTTTTCTAGTTCTTATAATGCTATTTTTTAAATAATTTTTGTCTATTATAAATATCACACTTTATATTTAGAGTTTGTGTATGTTGAGTTATTTTAAATTATAAAGAGAAACTGATTATTTCAAGGTTCATACAATGCTAGGATCAGAGATTTAGACATGGAAGGAAGCTCTGAAGTCATCAAAACTACCTCTTCATTTTGCAGATGAGCAAACTGAGGAGACACAGACAATGCGACTTGACCAAAGTCACAAGATGGGATTTGAATCCTGGTCCTGTGACTGCAAATTCAGCACGTTATACTACTTTATGTAGTAGCATTCCACAAATTTGTATTTTTATAAGAAAAAAGGCAATTAGTTTTAACAAGAATATAGACACAGTGATTCACTTATCATGCACCTATGTGCATACATACACACAGAGCCTTTGGCTTATATTCTCATTAGTTATTCTTAATAAAAATGACATGGATAAAAAGTCAACAAACTGTACATGTTACATGTACTGAAGAAAACACGCCTATATCTGCTAGGAGTTTCCTAATAAAGGAGCTCCCCAAACCAACAAAATCATATGTATGTGCAGAAAAAAAGTTTTATATAACCAAATATAACCAAAAATAAGCACAATATCCTAAAATTCATAAACCAACATATGGAAGTAAACTGAAAGGACTAGACTAAAAAGACAGGTTTCTCTGATCAAATTTCTTCTATTTACATTTTATTTCTACAATAAATACTTCTCCAGATGTCATGTAGTGACACTGATTTTTTAGATCTAAAATAATGACTAACACACCAATATTAAATGAAATACTATTATTCATCAGCACACCTTAGCCTTGGTGTCTTCCCTCAGTGAATTTCAGGAGTCTAATGAACATTGTGGCAATCTCTGCTTTAGTCTAGGGATGTTGACAATAGAATGAGTGTCATTTTAGAGAATGAGCAGTTTTACTAAAAGCATACATTTAAGCTAACTTCTAGAAGGGTTAGCTCCAGTTCTGTTCTTTGAAAAATACTCCACCCTAACTCCAGGAAGCAAGGCTTTACAGTCTTCCAAAACTGGAAAAGTTCTTGCAAACCACAGTATGAGATGATTCTTCTCTCTCTCCAAGACATTTATGGAACATTTGCAAAAATGCCTAGCACTCAGCTCTAGAAAGAGTTCTATAAACTTCTCTGAAAATACAGCAAAAGGCATTATTCTTTTCCAAGTCACTGGGAAATAAGCAGGTGTGAAACATTTACTTGTTACCTAATATATAAAATACAGGCTCAGCTAAATCCTTAAAGCTTCATCAACATGATTACTAGGAAAGAATGGACAAATAAATCAAAGCATACTGTTCTAAGAGCCACCTGATGTTTAGGGAGAAAAGTTTCTAAAGCCTACAAAATTAAACAGCCAACAGGAAGCCATAAAACAGAGAAATTCCTCAATAGCAGACTTTAGCTGTTCTTCTTAACACACCCTCTAGTGTAACAGCAAAACTGGGGGGCAGGGGGAGTATATAAGTATAAAAATGCCAGGAACTTTAGGGTCTTTGAACTTGGACAAGTCACTTTAAATCCCTGGGGCAGAAAAATTCAAGGGCTTACCTAGCTACAGTCCCTTCCAGCTGCAAAACCTATGAACTCAAACTCAAATTACAAGATTGTTTCTCTCAACAAAAAACCTATTTTGACAAGCAAAAGGACAAAGCTAGATATACTGATGATCAAGGATTGGAGAACCAATGAAAACTGCACAGCCTGAAGCTTGATTTCCTGGATTTAATCAAACCCCCTTATTTTGAGAGATAAAAGAAACTGAGGCCCAGAGGGGTAAAAATGGCTTGCTGGTAGGTCAGTGATAGAGCTGTTTAATGGCAGTACTCCTACTTCAATTTTACTGTTACTTCCACTACTGACTACAGGGGGATGAGGGATGTCACACTGGGTTAAAGATTAGATGTTTCAATTCTCACCACAAGCTACCAGAACTGCCACTTGTGAGTAGCCAGGAAGTGATATGGCATAAGGCAAAGCACAGTGGACCTGAAAGTAAGGAAGAACCTGGATGTGGAACCAGGATATGAGTTCACACTCTAACTACATCATACCTGTGTGATCTCTGGCCTCAGCTACCTCATGACAGGACTGGACAACACAGACCTCTTCCACCTCAAAATCTAATAGTGTACTTGAATTCTAATTGTGACACTGTATAGCCCTGCTTTTTAAATAATACTTACATTTCCTATGTTACAGGGTTATTGTTTGGGAAAGTCTTGGTAAAATCCAAGTGCTACATAAGTATAACCTGTGATGACAGTTCATTGTAGCATGGAGGTGGCCCTGGTACCCTAAAGACTGTGCCAGGAAAGCAACACTCAGCCAGATATAAGCTACCAATTGTGGGATTGTCTGTAGTCTTTAAGATCAGTCTAGCTAATGTCAGAGAGCTAGGTAATGAATTTTTTTGACAACAGAGAGCTGTCATGGAAAGGCTCTTTAGAACTAAAGGAATTTCGATCAGCTTTGTTGAAGGAAACATCCATGACAAGAGCAACAACAACAAAGTCAAAGATTGTCTAGATATTATTAGTACTTGAAATGTATTGAGTTGAAGTTGTTTTTTTTTCCACCCATGAAGCTAACAGGTCTGAGATCCAGTCAAAAATGAACAAATATTAGGACCATCCATTAGTTTAGGTGTCCTTAATATTTCAGTCAAATAAATTCTACAATCTCTCACTGTGTTGCTTAATATTTGCCTGCGGTGCATACAATGAAATAAGCTATTTACAAGTATTACTATCTATACTCTCCTCTCCTGAGGGGGCCCACCCTCAGTAGCATGATGGGATGATCCTTCTTTCTCTTATGTTCAAGCAAGTAAGAAACTCTAAAGCTGAATCATGAATGTATGCTGTGAGCACCACTGGAAGATTTTATCTGGTGTAGAAAATAGATGACTAAGCAGTCAAATGACTCTGAGAAGCAGTGTGGTGTAATGTATAAAATACTGAATTTGAATTTGGAGAATCTGGGTTCTGATCCTAGCTCTGCTACTTACTACTGGTGTGACCCTGGGCAAGTCACTTCACCTCTGTGGGTCCTCAGTTCCAGAGGCTTGAACTAGAAAGCCTCTAAGGTCCTTTCAGTTCTAGATCTATTATGGATCCCACAATTTGGCCATGGTCAGAATGTTAGCATGTATCTGAGGCAGAACTTAAACCCAGGTCCTTCCTGGCCTGGCCAAACCACTTTCCACTATACCACACTGCCTCTCTCATTCCATAAAAAGAAACTCATGACTGAAATCTATTAGACCAATAAAAACAATGAATGTAAGTTTCACATTAAGGTTAATTTTATGTAGCTACACCTTGTCCTCTTTCTTCCTTTCTGTATAAAGTAAGCTCACAAGGATAGGGATAGTGTCTTCCTTTGCTAAATTCTTACACGGTCTATAGGAGGCAAGGTTATTGATAACAGTGACTGTAATTACCACTTTTATGAGGACACAAAAATCTAAGAAAATCATGTTTTACTGCAACTAATTTCCTTAGTAAAGATGCTAATTCAAAGGAAATTTAAAGTATTTTAAAAACTGACAGAAAACAAGAGTATCTTTTATTTTTATCCCAAGTACCCCCTCCTGCCCATCAAGCCAACCAAACAGTAAATCTCATTAAAACACTAAAAATAGTGTGAAATAAGCACATGAAGGCTATAACTATTCTAGTGACATTACAAAAGACCCAAGATGCAGGCCACAAAAAATTCTAAAATCTACATGTATTATCAAAACTCCACACTGACTATCAATCTCCATTCTGATCTACCTATTTCCCTAGATTTACTCACAAAACTAAATGTCACCGAAATCAAAACAAAAAATTATGGATAACTCTTAGAACCTATACACAAAATATCTTTCAGTTATAGTATGCTTATATATTTCTAGCCTAAAAATGAGCCTTATTAAATTATATGACTGATATATTCCTAAATTTACAGGCATTAAATTTTTGTAAATTATATTTAAATGCAATAGATTTTTAGATTTTCCACAAGCAGGACCTATCTGGATCTAGAATGTAAACTACCATACACTTCTGACCCTGCTTGGGACAACCACTGAAGTCTTTTTAAACATTCTTGGTGGAAAAAGATGGCAAAGTGGCCACTCTGTCTCTTTTTCATTGACAACATCTTCATTTCTGGGCACTATAATTTTTGAAGTTTGAGGAGGTGGGGGGGTAGGCAAAGGCTTAGAATAGTAACTTTTTTTTATTAAAAAGAACCAAATTTAGTTTTGAAAATTGTGACACTAGTTGAAATAACAAGTCACAATTGAAATAACTGGAATGACACAAAATCAGAGCTGGGAATCACTGTTCCAGAGTAAATCTAAGATTTTTAAAAACCTGTTTAAAAGCATATATACTACTTTCTGTTTTCGCTACCAATGGAGGATCAATAAATATGGAGAAAACACCAAAAAATCCTTAGATTAAAAATCACCATTATTAAAAATTACTTACTGAAGTAGGTTAAAATCAGTTGGTATTTCTGGAGCTGCTATCATTTCTTTATCATCTTCTGGAACACCACAGTATTAGAAATAATGTGTTCATAAATTTATGTTTGCAAAGCGCAAGTGTACTTCTTCCTTCTGTGATAGACAATTCCTAAAAAAAGAAAACAGGTCATGTTTATTCTGCCAAACTGAGAAAGGGAAAACAGCAAAATGACCACGCTCAAAAGCTATAGACACCAATGACTTGCTTTCTGTTTCAGCAAATAAAAGGATTTTTTACCTCCCCTTTACTTCTTTATCTAGATGTTCATTTTTGTCAAAACCAGGTACAATGCCACAATAAAAGCAAAATAGAAAAGAAAGGCTTCTACTACAAATTTAACTTAAAAATTAATTCTCTTTCTTAGTTTTGATTTTTTAAAGTCTATTCTAAATAGCATGTGATCTTTTTAAACAACTTCACAAAATTGAACTACTACATGGAACAATATGAAATTCTGAAATTTCAGAAGTGTAAAAGGGGAAACTGATTTGACAAAGAAACTAACATTCTTCTCAGATACCCATTCATCCATGTATTCATTCACTCAAGGAACATTTATTCAATCAGCCAACTATTGGATGTTTGGGGAGAGACAGCAAATTTTTTTTAACCTAAACTGTTCCCCCTAAAGTAACTGACAAGCTAAACTGAGAAGAAAATATAAGAAACTAACAGCTTAGTGAAGGCAGTAAGGTGTCCCAAGGTCGAAGACTGAAGATTAGTTTAGAAAGCTAGAAAGGTTATAATGGCAAGTCCAAGCAGGTGAGCAATATATAACCAGAAAAAGAAAAATAGGCCAGTTTCATTTCTATGAAACTCATAGCGGAAAGTATACAGCTTTACTGGTAACTGCTGGCAACTCCCGCTAGGAGGCTGATGATCCCCTATTACATAACACTTTTTAATTTACTACGATCTAGTTATTGAAAGTACTTTAAGATTAACATTCCAAAGCAATAATGTACTGATTATCTTCTCCAATGGTTCATGAGAAAATAACAAGAGTTTCTATTTCTTCCTTGACCAAGTATTATATAGATGCTACAAAAGCTTTAAGCAAATGGCCTTAAAAGGACAATAAAACAAGGCAAACTGAAAACCTTGTCCTTCTCAACCCTAGAACAGTGGTGTCCAACTCCAATAGAAAAGAGGCCACTAAACTGTACGCAAGAATCCCGGCTGGCCGTATATTGACTCATTCTTAAAATGTAATATTATCTATGTTTTATTGTATTTTTTATTTATTGTTAGATATTTCCCAATTACAGTTTAATCGGGTTCCACTTACACTTGGGCTACATGCCTGCATTTGACACCTCTGCCCTAGAACTAGAAAATTCTAATACCAAAGTAGAGGGAGAAGGAAAAACAGAAGACATGAATAATCTGCAAATTAGGAAAAGCAGCTCCTGAATTATCCAAGAGTTGTCTTATAAAACCATATTGAATTTTGTCACTCTCCTAAAGTACTCATATTGTAAAAATATCTAATTTAGTGACATGCCCATTACATGACTAAATCCACAACTGTTCTCTTAGACTACCATTTAAATACTTCCATTTAAAAATAACTTCGTGTGTATGTGTAGAGAGATTCTCAGAGCTAGTCAAGTGAGTAGAGGTTCCCTGCCAGCTAGAACTTTAAGCAGAAAAGATAAATGTGCCCACTCCTAAGTGCATTAGGAAAAGAAACTGGCCACCTCACGATTTATTGTAATTTAAATATAGATTTAGCTCATAAATATATTCTGACTAGGCAACATATGGCATAACGTATAGAGTGCTGGACTTGGGCTTCAATGTGCACCTCAGACATTTGATGTATAATCATGGGCAAGTCACTTACCCTCTCTAACAATTCAGTTTCCTGATCTGGAAAATGGGGAAAATATTTGCATTGCCTATGTCCAAGAATGCTTTTTGTAATGAAAGAAGTTTGCAAACCTTGAAGCCCTGAATGAGTTAACATTTTAAGAGATAAAAAGGAGCCATAAGTAAAGATTTTGTAGCCTCCAAAAAGTTCTAAATGAAAGGGTTTGATATAACAGCATTCCTTGTATAATTTCTAGTGAAGAATTCACTAAGTGTTGCCAGGTCAAATCAGGTTCAGCAAGATTATGTAAATTTGTGCTTAGTAATAAGAAAAAGTCAATATAAGGACAAGAATGAAGTACCAAAGCATAAGCCTCTCTCAGTAGAGAGCTGTTTGTTTTTTAATTGTAATTAATAAACCTTGCCAAATATTTTTCATCCCATTAAAATATAAAATTACAGTCATAACTGTTTTTATGTGAACTATAAAAAAGAAGTTTTTTTTTTTAACTAGAAAAGTACTTCTTTGCCCTGTGACAGCATTATCTATTCCTAGGTATATTAGAAAGGAACTAGCAACGGATGGAGAGGAGAGCTAGTCTAGGTGTCAGGATGGTCTGAGTTTAAAATCTTGCCTCTCATAGTATATACTGATCATGTGCCCCTAGGGAAGTCACAAGTAGCCCCAAGCAAAAGTCGAAACAGCAGATCAACTTCGGGGGAGGGGTGTCCCCATACCGATGGGATCACCAATCAGGTCTTGATTTAAAAAAAAATCTGTAGCATACTAAATTCCAAGTACCTCTGCATTTAAGTTTTTTTTTTTCCCCCCGAAATATCTATAGCTTGCCATCAAGAGCTGGTTTCAGCTCAAAGAAAACTTAATTCTTAATTCAAGCAATAAAGTAAGTGCTAAATCTAGTCTTTTTTTTTTTAAGGTCAATCTTGGTCCACATAAAACCCCAGAATACATTTTTCACCTTGAGTACATTTATACAGTTGTATACAACATTGATAATGGGCTGCATTGAAAAAGTCCCCAAGTAACATCTTTCTGATTGCAGATATGGGTCATATTTTAAGAGAAGCCCTAATTTTCCTATGTAGAAACTCGATGGAATTTTATGGAAGCATAATAACGGCATGAATTTCATTAATAAAAAATGTTTATTAACAAAATTTAACCTTTATGCTTTCATAAATAATTACTATATTCAAAATACAAATGTATACTCAAAGATCACAAGGTGGAGCTCTCACCCAAAGCTAGAAAAAAATGAACACAGGTTTCAACCTCTAGTTACTCTTTATCAGGTATACTAATTCCATATAGCATTAAGTTAATAAAATTCTTCCTACAAGGGAAAAGATGAGAGGAGGGATTACAATTTACAATAACTCTGGAAGTAAAAGTATTCAAACTACCTGCCATCCCTTTTTTTTAATTGATAGGATCAAATTCATGGCCATGATGCATAATTTGCTTTCCGGTATTTTCATAAATCTCACAATTAAAATATCAACCCAATATCCGATCTAATTAACATTTATTAAGTACCTACCATGTGCCAGGTACTGTGCTATACATTGGGGATACAATTAATAAAAAAGACAGTCTCTGCCTTCAAGGAACTTACAATCTAAAGGAAATCATAGCAGTATGATGCAGAAGGAAAAGCAAAGGGAAAAAGAATTTTATCTTTTAGTTACAAGGATATAGATATATAGATAAGAAACAATCACTAGAACAAAATACTGCCTTCCTCTTGAAAAATCCTCATGTCATTAAAGAGATTATTTGATTTTATAAGTTAATTTAAAAGCAAGTTTTATTTTACATAAATTCGTATTGTTGAAATATCACTTATTTCTTCTGCAATGTTTTCCTTCCTCACTGATGTCTCTGAGAATACCTGGCTTCTTTTAGGGACTCAGCTTGAAAGTTACTTGAGAATATAGACTGTCAAGTATTTTCAAGTAAACTGTTTTCACATACATAATATGGAAAATGGTCCCTGGTCAAATTATAGCATTGAGTGTGTGGTTCACAACTACTAAGAAACTCTTTTTCCCTATCTATAAAATGGGAATAGTATTATTTGTACTACCGTCCTCATCAGGGGTTGTTGCAAGAAAAGTAACTTGCAAATACCAGTGAGTTCTCCCTAATAGAAAATTTCTGCTAAGAAAAGTAACTATTTTGGAGAAGAGAGGTTGCAGACTTAAGATACATAAACAATTTCATAAAATCATAGATTTGGTACTAAGGCACTATGCAGTCATTACTCTGACCCATCAGTCTCTTCAAATGTCAAGACTGACAGAGTTTTCTATTATGACTGTCACTTGTCCCCAATCAACAATTTTAAGACAATTTCAGAAACAATATAAATTTTACAGAAGTAAGAAGATACCCTCCAGCAGGGCTAAGGACATGCCCTCTTCAAACAAGTTTTTCAAGGGGTAAGGAAGGGGATAGGAGGTGAGACAGTCTTTTTCTTTTTTTTTAACAGATCTAAGCCATCTCTAAGAATTACCAGGAAATAACCTTAAGTTTATGCAAATAAGACCTAGCAATAGTCACTTGTCCCCCTCAAAGGGTAAGTGTAAAATGCTGGATGACACAGAATGGGTGAATGCTTAAGTATCTCCTAGGAACTACGGTTTTGTAAGCAAAATTTACATTGCAATGCGATATAATACTGTGTTAGATTTTTCTAATATATCTTCCATATGGTATATGCCCTTAAAAGTTGTTCCAGAGGTTCTACCATTTTTGACATCTTAACTAATAATGGAGGGACAACCCCCAAAACTGGGTTCACTGCCTACTCCTTAGCTCATTTTGTTTCCAAAACCAAAGTAGCCTTGAGTTATTTGAACTATATTAACTTGAAAACCATGACTGATCATGTGCCAAAAGACTAAGTAAGGTACAGTAGCAATAACCAACATATTTCAGAGAATTACAAAACAGAATTAATTAAAAGATTTCTAGATCTAAAAATGCATAAAATTCACATTAGGTTCCAAGAAAAGTCTTTTATTGATTTAAATCTAAATCCCAGTAGATATTTGCATCATAAAAATCACTTTGCACCTGGTATCATTTGAGTCAAGTGGCAAATCTCAAACAACAGAGAATTCATACCAGAAAACATTAGCTGTAGGCAGGATTATGTCGTTCATGTAAAAAATCCAAGTTATATATGGTATTAAGCCCTAAGCTTTCAAATAATTCTTAAAAGAAGCAGAATATACTTAGTAAATTTTTCATACATAGGTCAAACAGTGCAAAAGTGAAGCACAATTCAGTTCAATGTGTAAACTGTAACAAGAGAAGAGACTGCTTCTAGAGAGCAATAATTTTACATCTTAATTATTATTTTAACTTATCGATTAATTTATTAACAAAATTGGCATTATAATAAACAGCCAATTTTATTCCAAATTTTATCAAGCCTTTCCTCCAAACTCCACTCATTTCTCATCCCTTTCACTTCAGATTAGCTGACATCATACTAAGGTATCTATTACCTTCAGGTATTCCATATCATACAAAGTTTTGGCTAATAATTAACAGTAAACTCTTTCTAAAGTGTTAATTAGAAAAGTATTTACAAGAGCATGTAACAAATACAATTTCATTGTTAAGATACTTATATAAACATACACTCTTGATTTTCAGTAATGAATGTAATGACTTTATAAAAATACAATAAGAACTGGGTGGCTCTAGCAAGTTCAAATTACTCCCCTGTTACAAGATGGAAATCTTTCTGGCCAAAGACTGAGCATACAATACTCCCTTCTCAATTTAAATTTCCAGTGGTATAAATTAGATAAAATCTAAAGCAGCTGATCATTATAGAATACCATCCTGTTGAATACCATTCTGTTGACTAAAATTACTGATGTTTTACATGGCCATTTTATGAATTAAAAGGATATCAGCCACATTTATGATATTTTAAATTTAGCAAAAATACAAATCTGTCTATTTTTGAAGGTGAAATAACTTTAAATTGCCCAGTTTTAGAGCAGGGGAATGATCTAACCATATCAGAAAACATGACAACATTTGCCCCTGAAGATAAGCGCTATTTCTGGCAAAGAAAGTAAAATTCCTCTATCATTTAAAACCATCAAGGTTGCAATGTTTTTCTTACCACATCAGACAGGCAGAAGAGACTGCTCAAATTTAGGTAATGTGTCTTTTTTTAAAAATGGATTAGCTACAACTACCCACTACATAGACGACAATGTAATAACTAACATTTACACAGCAATTTATAAATAACCCTGTCAAGTATGTGGTGCAACTATTTATCACCCTCATGTTACAGATGAGAAAATTGGAGTTCTCCCTTCTCAGCAAAGGGGAAGGGCAGAAAAGAAGCCTTTAATGGCTTTAGGCTGCAGACTATAACTCTCATTCTATAAAGAAATGCAATAAACATGCATGTAATGTTGATAATCCCTATTAGGGTCTGCTCAACAAGATAAGCTGCTAATAATTTTCACAAAGATAAATTCCTAAAACTTTTCCTTATTATTAATACAAGCAGTCTCTAGAACTTGCCTACCAGACAAATTTTTCACTCTATATACCCCAACCCCCTCATCCACTCGCAAGACAATGGTGCAGTACTGTGCTACCACACAGTAGTGGTTAAGATGATAATCCCACTTGATCTTGCATATTTCTGTTAGTAGTCTATATATCTTAAATACCTTATCTGAGAAATGACAAAGATTTGTCCCCATAAATTGAATATATCTGTGAAGTAAGAAATGATCAATGGTGAACAGAGAAGAATGGAAAAATTTTAATGAACTGATGCAAAGTAAGGAGAGGCATAAAAACGGTCTATGCCACTACAAAAATATAAATGGAAGAAAGCGCAAAACAATAAAAAAAGAATTGTTATTAAATTACAAAAAACAAGCTAGGTTCAAAAAAGGGAACACATCTCTCCCCTATATTGCGTATAATCTCACAATTCTTTAAAGTACTGATCCACTTAAAATCGTTTATGTGTTATATAAATCGATGGAAAAAATTTAATATGGTCACGTATTATCACTTTCGTTAGTTTAGAAGAAAATGACTAGTTCTTTTAACATTTTAAAGTTTAAGGGTTTAAGCTTAATAAGCTTTAAAGCTGAACTAAGCCATTTAGGACACCTTATATACGGCAAACCTCAGAGGCATGCAAATACATGCGATGTTCTTCATAATTGAAAGATATTTACTGTTGCAAACAATCAACTTTAAAGTATAAATAATGAGACACAGTATCAACCATTTATTTTATACTGCATACATTAAAGACGCTCCTTTACTACGGATCTGTAATTGTTATTTTTAAATTGTCATTTACGACTTTCCCTCTCTGCTTTGTATGCTGTCTTTGCTCAAAAAGAACGTTTCAGTTTCTGATTATTTCATGCCAAGATGTCTGCTACTATTTTCCAATATCCCACAGCTATACTACTTTGGCTTAAATTGTGTTTCCATGTGTCCTTATATAGATTTTCTCTGCTTGCCCAGCTTGTATAGTCATCTACTCTTGATAGTCATAACAGCTGTTTAGGTATCCTGCTGTCATCCATCCTCCACACACTTCCTACCAAGAGTACTGTAGCTGGCAAGCACAGTTATGCTGGTAGACTGTCCAGATTCTAGAAACTTAGTGATAATCCTACCTTCCTATTCACATTAGGTATGGCTCGTACACTAAGTTAAACAGTTTACCACTAAAGAAAGCAACAGCTTATTGGTTCTGAGGTAAATGTCAAATAGATACTAAGCTTATCGCCAATACAATCAAAACTAGTTATTTAGTATTTATGAGCAAGCAAGTTATGAAGCACTGTGCATACATTATTTCATTTGACACAACCAACCTGGGAAATAGTTAAGCCAGATGTAATACAATTATCATTACTCTCATATTACAAGTGAGGAAAATGGGAGGCAATATACAGATAGGACTTTGAGTTGGAAATGAAATTAGTAAGTTTGGTTATTAGTTAATTTATTATGAGTAAGTTATTATTAGTTAAGAAATTAATATAACTCGCTTACATTGCAAGTAAGGAAATAGGTTAAGGTGACTTGACCCAGGTCATATTAAGCCAGGATTCAAACTCAGGTTCTTTCCACAAAATATGGATGACATCCTTTTATTTTGTCTATCAGTGTATGTATCACTCACGTACTGCACCATGTACTGCTGCTCCAATAACCAAAGGGACAATTTTTAGTTTCATATTGCTGACAAAATAGAACAAACTCAGTGGTGCAGGATAGTATATGATGCTGGCTTCCTATAGTTAGGCAACTGTGCAAAACAATCTACAATATGGGCACAGCTAGGTTCCCATTAATACAGATGTGACTGCCTGTATTTGAATTCTCACTATTCGAAGTTGTCATTATGTAAAATATGGTCATTGGTTCTGGTCCAATAGAAACATGCAGTGTGAATAGTATTTTTAGGAGTCATCAAAAGACCCTGAAAATTACCTGGAGCAGCTTCTGATGAAGTTTTTCCCATGAATCTAAAAACCTAAGAACTTGCCCTGTTGCATACTCAAGAGAAGGCATATAAAATAATTTGGATAACTCTCCTTTGTTCCAATGGTCAAAGACAATAGACCACACAAAAAAGGAGTGAAGAATAATAAGCACTACTTGGTATGTCTGATGTTTGCAGGGCATCTTACAATAATATTTCATTTGATTCTCAGAGGAACAGTAGGCAGTACGGGTATATATTATTCTTATTTTATAGAGGTAAACAGGCCAGTACATAACTACGATCTGATCTAGGTTCATCTGATTCCAAGTCCAGAACACTGTTTTCTTCACCATATACAGCCTACCACTTTCTCCTATTCCTACTCTAAGACCCTAGTTACCTGGACTCCACTTGTGAGCCAGTAACACATAACGAATATACAGGAATATTCACTGTTCTTAATACACTCTTGCTAGTTAATAAATCTCTGAAAGTCAGAATTTCATCTACTGATTTGTCCTTATTCCTCGTATCTAGTAGCACCTGCTATAGTTTGAGGGTATTGCTGATTGGACACCAGAGCAGCTGACAGTCATTCTCTACTGTCTCATTTTGAGATATTACATTTTTGAAAGGCTGAATTCTGTCCTAAAAAAAGTTTAAAAGATTCAAGAAATTTTTACAGATTCCACTATCTACGACAGATCTTCTACTAATGTCAGCTCTTTACATGTACTGTAAAAATGGTTAGAACAATAATTTAACACAAAAATAATATGTTTTAGGGGGTGTGGCATTAAGTGGTTCCTATGTGTAATGTGCTGTGTTGGGCAGTGGGGGAGACAAGGGCCCCTTGTTCCCAAGGGGCTTACTAGATTATAGGTAGAACACACATATAAAATGCACTATAAAACAGATTACAGTAAATTGCCTACAAAGAGTACAAACTGACAACATCAGATAAGAATGGAATCTGGGGGGAAGGGAGGAAGGATCCCAAAAGGCTTTGTGTAAGAGATGGAACATCTGACATGGACTTCGTAGGAAAAAAAAGCATAAGGGAGTAAACTGTTGATAACTGAGGTTTTGTTTCATAAATAAAAGGAAACAAAATAAAAATATTTAAGAGTGGATTATTATTGTGTAGTAAGAAATAACAAATGAGAAATTCAGAAAAATGTGGTAAGAACTGTATGAACTGATAGAATAAAATAAACAGACAAATGATACAACCAAAACAATGTAAATGAAGATTGCTAAAAGGAAGCTGAATTCAAGTGAAAATCAAATGAAGGTCCCTGATAACAGAGAAGAAAGCACATTTTCCCCCCTTAGGCAACTGGGGTTAAGTGACTTGCCCAGGGTCACACAGCTAATAAGTGTCAAGTGTTTGGTCTGAGGCCAAATTTGAACTCAGGTCCTCCTGACTTCAGGGCAGGTGCTCTATCCACTGTGCAACCTAGCTGCCCCAAGAAAGCACATATTAACCCTCAAAAGCAGAGAGCAGTATATTTACAACAGCAGAGTTTTGTATATAGTCATATATGGTTATCAGGTATCTTTGGTTGTTTTTCTTTTTAACAGGGTTACAGGTTTTGCTGAACTTGTCACTCCCCTCCTTTTTTAAACAAGAGAAAGCTTACTGGATATTGGAGCAATATGTTAGGAAATAATATGATGTAAAAAAGAAATCAATTAAAAACAGTATTTTTAGGACATGTAGATTGAGAATCAAGAGTACCTGGGTTTAATTTTGCTTAACAAAATTTAGTCTTAACTTAGACAACCTCAAAGTTCAATGCCCTCATCTATAAAATGATTCTAAAGTATCTTAATTCTAAAGTTTTATTCTCATTTCCACCAGTCTCCTTAAAATATCAAGGAAAACACATTCCTTTGCCTCTCTAAAGGATAAAAGACTGATGAGGTGCTACAAGGGCAACCCACTGTTTTCACTTAACAGAAACATTTGAAGAGAATGGAAGTAGGAAATCTATTTGTTCCAATACCTCAGAAACTGGAAATAAGTCATAAATCAGTTTACTGTATCTACCCCTAAGTTAATTCTCTCCAAAAGCTATCCCAAAAACTGTTACCACTTAGAACCCCAAAACTAATTGTAATTAATGCCAGTCCCTATTCCCAAGAAAGGTAATCAAGCTAGTGAGACACTGTTTTCTCCAATAGCTGATTTAAGGAAGGGACTAAAGAGTTTCAGGAAAAATTAGCCAAATATACAGATGCTCATACGTCCCACTTCCTAATTTCTGTTACCCCATTAAGGAATCAGAAAAAATAGTAATGTAGGCCACATGGTGTTATATGACTGAACACTCATCCCTGGTGTTCTAGTTTCCTTCCCCCACTTTACATAATTTCATAAAGGTCCTTCCCTATTTCTTTGTTTTCCTAATACTATATTAGAGTATTTCATTATATTCATGTACCACAAATAAAATATGTAATCCCTAATTTTCCAAAAGTTTCCCAGTGAGCAGTTTATTAAGATCACTGGCCAAATTAGGATCCTCTCATAACATCCCTGTGAGGAACTCTGAAATGTTGTGAGCACAATCCCCTTCTCAACTGGTATGTGCTCTCAAGCCCCCACTTGCAATAGAGGAGTTACTTGCTTGGGGCATTAGATGCTAAGTGACTTGGTCCATGTCACCAGACTGCCTGTGTCAGAGGCAAGACTTGATCCCAAATTTTCAGGATTACAAGGCCTGCCCTCTTTTCACTACCCTACTACCCCAGGCTACCTCTCCACTTAAATAATGTCATTACCCTGAGAAGTTAAGCATTGTGTATATAAAGAACAAGACATCGCTATAACCATGCCAAAAAGTAAATTCTATCTCTAAGGCTGGTAAAGACTACTACTAAGGTTGTAAATTACAGAAGACTATTTCAGCATTTACGACACTTTTAACCCTAGAAGAACTAGAATTTAAGAATATCTCAAATGATCAAAGCAGTACTTTTTTCTTAACCCATAAGGAAAAGAAAATGATTTTTGTTTCAAAGTAAAAATTTAATTTTTTTTCTGTTAATTGATACACTTGGTCGTTCTAGTGTTAAAGATTTCGATGCAATGCAGAGAGGTTTGGTTTCACAAAATCTAAGCCAAAATTATGTTGTTTTATATAAGCAGTCTTAATGAGAGAGTCTTTATCAAGTTGGAAACAGTGTATCAACAGTACAAATTCAGTAAGCTTTCCTTTTGACTAAGTTAGAATTTGGAATAAATGCTATTAAATATTATTCTGTAATAAAAATCAATTAAATTTAAATTGAATCTAATGAGTTTTGACTCTAAGCAGCATGATACTCAGTTCTTTTGAATTACACTAAATGAGTCTATACTAACTTTTGATATTATACCAGAGTCCCAACCTTTTCCTAATGAGAAGCTACTTTTCATTTCATTACAGAGTACGTGTATGGGACTGGAAGGTAGGAGACTGTGTTGTCAGTACTAGGAACAGGTACTGATGTGTACCAAGGAGCTTTGAGGCATGGAATCTCAGAATTGGGAGAGGAGGCAGTTAGGAAAGCAACTAAATGTTTATTAAATTGAAGAAGACTTCTTGTCCTTTCAGATCAAATTCTACTGTAGCTAATAAAAGTTCCAATTCCCGATTCACAAACAAGGCTTATTTCGGAAGTCCATCATATGAACTTTTTCTCAAAGAAACAATGTTATAGTGTGTCTATAAAATAATGACAGCTACTACAGACACAAAAACCTTGTCTTTGCTTTATAAATACTCCATAATTTCCATAAAATTCTGTATAACTATAACATAAAAATACTGTTTGCGATTATATCATGAAACAAATTGTTACAACACACTAGTAACAAAATAAAAAGTTGATGTTTATTTTGAATGCTAGGGGCACTAGAAATCGGTTTAAGCAGAGAATAAACAAGTAAATGAAGAATAGATGGAGATTTTGGGAAAAGTTCTCTGTACTTTCAAGGACCGAAGGCACTAGACCAGTCCTTTATATCATATGAATGTCAACATTGACAACTTTCTTTTTAATTGATATAAGTAGAGCACTGCTTATTAGTCACTAATGGGGCCATCCTTCTCTAGCCTCCATCCCCACAAGTACTGGGAGAGACAAATCGAACCCTTTTCCTGAAGTAACTCAACAAGCTGTAAAAAGGGAAGAAGGAAGGCTATTTAGGAGAGCACTTGGATTGTACCTCTCTTCAATTTATCACCCCTTTGTATTCTAGGTTATAAGCACATTAAGTACAACTATAGTTGCTTACCTGCATCAATCATGCTATTTGTCCCAAGTTCAGCTTAATAAATGTTTCAACCCAACTGAAGATGTGCAGATGAAAATCTGAGGTGGAATAAAACTTGTGTTTTGTGCATAAGAAAATTGTGGGGGAGGGAGAGCATGATATGCCTACAAGTAAACTGTGAGGGGGAAAAAAGGTGATGAGGAAAAGACAGAAGAGATGTTAGCAAAGACAGACAGACTGAGTCACACACACTCAAATAGGTGGCAGGCTCAGTAGCGATGTGTAGTTGGCAACTGGCCATTTGAATGAAAAAATATCATAAAGTCAGATGTCTTTGATTCAAGAA
Organism: Vombatus ursinus; assembly: GCF_900497805.2. NCBI lineage: Eukaryota > Metazoa > Chordata > Mammalia > Diprotodontia > Vombatidae > Vombatus > Vombatus ursinus. Next base: position 2,122,329 of record NW_020944374.1, on the reverse strand, counting down.
CCATCTGTACCAAAAAAGAAATCTATATAACTGATAAAATTATGTGTTTTGAGTAAGTGCAAGAGTGATGACAAAGAAGGTTCAGCATGATCAGTATGTTGGTATGTAGCTGGAGAAGGCTTCATGTAGGGTAGGATTTTAACCTGGTGGAATTTAAGTAAAGAGTAAAGCAGCGATTGCATGCTGGGTAAGAGCATGAACAATGTTACGGAAGGAGAAATGTTCACTGGATTGTGAGAAGAACAGTCTGGAGCTGAAAATATATAGTTGGGAACTAGTGGGACAGAGTGTTGGGTAGATAAGAGTGAGTGGCTTAAAGAAACAAGAGAGTTACAAATAAAACCAATGTAGCCAAGATTAGAAGGAAAGCAGAAAAGGAGGAGGGAGGGAAGGGGTTTTAAAGAGTTTCTCAGATAAAGGTCTCGTATCTCATACACATAGAAAACTTTGTCAAATTTATAAGAATGAGTCATTTCCAACTGATAAAACTGTCAAAAAATATGAATAGGCAGTTTTTCAATAAAGAAATAAAAGCTATGTACAGTCATATGAAAAATGCTCTAAATCATTATTGATTACAGAAATACAAATTAGAATAACTTTTGGATATCATCTCACACCTATCAGATTGGCTAAAATGATACATGGGGAAAATGACATGCTAGAGGGAATGTGGAATGGAGGAAAATATGGAAAAACTGAGATACTAATACACTATTGGTCAAACTGTTAACTGATGCAACCATTTTGGAGAGTAATCTGGAATTACAACCAAAGAGTCATAAAACCTTTCACCTAGCAAGATCACTATTAGGTCTGTTTCCCAAGGTGATCAGGGCAAAAGGAAAAGAACCTATATGTTCTAAAATATTTATAGCGGCTCTCTTTGTGGTGGCAAAAAACTAGAAATTAAGGGGATGCCTATCTATTGGGGAATGGCTGAATAAATTGTGGTATATGATTGTGATGAAATACTACTGTACTGTAAGAAATGATGAGCAGGTTGATTTTAGAAAAATATGGAAAATTCTGCATGAAATAAGGAAGAGTGAAATGAGCAGAACCAAAAGAACACTGTATACAGTAATAGAAATACTGTTCAAAGAATAATCGTGAACAACATGTACATTTTTATATATATATATATATATGTATATTGTGTGTGTATCTATGTCAAATGGCGGCCTTTTCTAACGTGGACTGGGGAGGGAGGCAAACTTTTTGGAATGTAAATGTAACCAAAAAATGTAACAAAATGTAACAAAAAGGTAACAAATAACAAAAATTAAAATGTAACAAAAAATAAATTTTAAAAAAAAAGAAGGCAGGAGAGCTACCTGAGTTTTTGTTTTTTTGTTTTTTAAGGAAGGTGCCTGGCAATGGTATATAGGAAGAATCTATGCAATGGTATATAGGAAGAATCTATAGGAATTGTTTAACACACATATTCAGAAAATGAAGAATTAGTCAAAAACTGCAGGACTCCTAGAACAGAAGTATCAATGACAAAAATAAGGAAGATGAAAAGGGAAAGAGATCTTGGAGGTGGCAGTATGATGAAATATGTAGCCTAGATATTTACACTATGTACCTAGCTTGAAAAATATTTACTGAACTGAATTGTTTAATGTGTACATGAGACTACTACAACATGTACTTCTCTTGTAAAGCTCATAGGACTCAACTCTGTGCTCAAATTTTAAACCATGCAGGTCAATTGTAAAACTCATTCAAACTTTCATTAAGATTCTTTTAATACTTAATTGCAAGATCAACCTCTAATATTTTTGTGACTAAAATATTTTAAATCTAAGTTTGTCAATACATACAAAAACTTAAAAACAAGAAAACATTTTTAAGAGACAGTGAAAATTGTTAAATAGGTGAGGTAGGATTCACTGAAAAGCAGATTCTCTAACAGCAACTGGGTATAACCTCAACATTTTTTAAATTTTGATTTTTTAAAATTACATTCATTTCCTAATATCCAATCCTCTCTCCAATGTCACTCTGCCTTATAACAAAGGGGGAAAAAATTCATCAAAATCATAAAGGTGGTACACTGGGTAGATCACTGGACTTGTCAAGATGACCTGAGTTTAAATCCAGTCTCTCTGGGCAAGTCATTTCAACTCTCTTGGCCTTGGTTTCTTCATCCATAAAATGAGAGAGATGGCCTATGATCCTATCACCTCACATCTCGTAATGTCTACAAAATTCCAAACCAACGGAGAGCTATCTTTCTTATCTTCTCGCCAGGACCAATATATGTCATTCATTGTATTCAATTAGAACACGGCTTCCTTTTAGTACAGGGCAGGTGCCAACAGATAAAGAGTGCTGGCTCTACAGTGTGGAAGACTCATGGACCTGAGTTCAGATTCTACCTCAGACACTTACTAGCTGTGTGATCCTGGGCAAGTCATTTAACCCTGTTTGCCTCAGTTTCCTTCTCTGTAAAATGAGTTGGGAAATGGCAAACCACTTCAGTATCACCGCCAAGACAATTCCAAATAGGGTCACGTTAGAATTGGACATGACTAAAAAACGACTGCTCTGAACTCTTTTTAGTATTGTTTTCATTTACCATATTCACATTTTTTAACAATAGAAATTTCTAAATTAAACCTAATTTCTATAACCCTTAAGTCAAGTATATTTTTCCTTTATAACAGACAGCTGGGAACAGGGAACATTTTATTCATTGTAAAGAGTATTTTTTTTCTATCCTTCCCTACAGGAAAATAGAAGGGGAAGGGGATAAGAGAAGGGGGGGAGAGATAGAAGGGAAGGCAGACCAGGGGAAGAGGTATTCAGAATGCATGCCATCTTGGGGTGGGGGGGAGGAGCGAGATGGGGTGAAAATTTGGAACTCAAAATCTTGTGGAAGTAAATGTTGAAACCTAAAAATAAATTTATTAATAAAAAGAGTATTTTTTTAAAAAGCAGTCCTGTGTTTTTAACTGGCCTTTACTCTTCCCCCCTCCAAGTAATCTCAAAAATAAAAAGATTATCAAACTGTCTACAGTATGAGTATGTAAATACATACAACGAACCAAGCACTATAATACAATTCAAATACAAAAAGAACAAGATGCATTTCTATTTCCTGGAAGCACCACCATTTTCATACGAGACAATAGGATTCAGTATCAGCCTCTTTGTTGATGTGCTGCTCCTAACTTTTGATTCCTGTTCCAAATGTGACATTCAAAGAACTGGGAAGTGAAGTACACACACTGGCAGTAGCATTCATTTATTCCTTCATATACTCAAAATAATTTAACTGACAGTTTACGGTAAGAACATCAAGTTTAAAAGTTTAAACCTGGCTCATCCTAGCTGCTTGACTTAGAGAGGAACAAAGGATATGAAAGGAAAGCATATATAGTCAATTTAAATGTTTGTTGTTGATAGTGGTGGTGGTGGTAGGGAGGGAGGAAATTAAGCCTATAAAACCCCCTCATTGGACATTCCAGATGAGAAGGGTCATCATCTCTTGCAGGACTATCATTGTCTGTGACAGGGAATGTGACTGCCCATAAGCTTACATTCTATTGTGGAAGCCAGGGAATGAAAAAACCAGCATGAACAGAGAAAAGTAATTATAAAGTTATATAAGTAATGAAGGTATTAAAGTCAAAAGAGGTTAAAAAAATTTTCCCTAAGTCATGTCTTGTTTGTGGCAGAAACAAAACTAGAAACTCATGTCTCCTGACTCCCAATTACTCTTTCCATACAACCAATGCTAACTGCCTGGCAGTGCCACTTAAGCACTGGAGCAGCAACAGCAGACAGAACAGACCAAAAAAAAATAAAGAGAATTAATTTCTATGATAGAGAATTCTTCACCTTTTTTGTGCTATGGACCCTTTTGGCAGTTTAGTGAAGTCCGTGGACCCTTTTCCTAGAATAAGGTCTTTTTTGTTTTTAATATGTTTAATTTTTTTAATTTTAAAAACTGAGTTCCAAATTCTGGCTCTCTCCAGCCTCTCCCCCACTCACTGAAAAGGGAGGCAATATGATATCAATTATACAATATGAAGTCATACAAAACATTTCCTTATTAGCCATGTTGCCAAAAAAAAAGTAAATGAAAAAAGTATGCTCCAATCTGTACTCAGAGTTCATCAGTTCTCTCTCTGGATGTAGATAGCATTTTTCATCGTGAGTCCTTTGGAACTGTCTTGGACCACTGTATTAATTACAGTACCTAAGTCTGACCATCATTGCAATACTGCTGTTACAGTGTACAATGTTCCTCTGGTTGTGCTTGTGTCGCTTTGAATCAGTTCACAGAAGTCTTCCCAGGTTTTCCTGAAACCATTTCTTATAACACAATAGTATTCTATCACAATCATATTAACACAACTTCTTTAGCCATTACTCAATTGATGGGCATCCCCTGAATTTCCAGTTCTTTGTCATCACAAAAAAAGCTGCTATAAATATTTTTGGTACATATAGGTCCCTTTCCAGAATAAGGTCTTTAACTACACATATAAACATACAATATACAGATTAATTTAATTAAATAATATTAATTTAAATGCATACATAAATACATAACACATAAAGTACATAAGGATTGCAAAGGAAACCAAGTATACTGAAATACAATTGTCCAATTTTTTTTTACAAGTTTATTGACCCTGTGTAAAGAAACTATATTCTGCAAGGACCAGAATATAGCAGTGATGAAGTTTATAAACTGCAATACCAATATCAGGTAGGAAGAGAAACCCTGGTGGGAATAGCAGCGGCCAGCAGAAATAACAGGAGGACTTAGAAGTTTGGTGGCCCCCAAACTACAGGTGATATGATGGAGTATAAAGAGTCAACAGGGAAGAAAAAGATAGAATAACTCCAGAGAATCACAGATGATCAGTCGAGTCTCCATCTTATAGCTCTATTTAAAGATTGCCAGCCACTATAGCTCAACAGTATCAAAGGAAAGATTTTCATTCTACACAAATGACAATGACCAATTATCTCTCAGCCCTATGTCCAACAACATCTGCACCTACAGCTATAGCTATGCTATGGTACACAATAGATTAATTTTTAAAAGAAGGTACATTATTACATTTCAGAAGGACTATATTAAAAGAAACAAGTTTAAAAGTTAGATTCGATTTTCCAGGAATTTGAATTAAAAGGCAAGTGTTGACATTTAATCTGAATTCAAGAGATTAAACTACAGCTCTAAATAAAAGCTTAATTTTAATTAAAAATATGAATCTTAATCAAATGCTCCCAAATCTGATGTTTGTTCTAAGACCTTAACAATCAGGTATGGCCTACAGGGCTAAAAAGGTATTTTAGTTCATTTCAGTTCATTTAGTTCATTGGGGTTCAGTGCTTAACAACAACCCAACCCTATAGCTTCATTGCTCCTCCCAGGAAAAAAATACTCATACACTTATTTAACTCTTTACAATTTAGTCCAGGCTAGAAGTACAGCAGCCACTTACAACCCAATCCCAATGCTGATCATTTTGGAAACTTTAATCACATCCAACCTGGGTCGTGTTCACTCCTTAGGCAGCATGGTGGCTGTTTCCAGAGGGTTCATCATATTATTGCCTGACTTAGCCCTACTATAGCTCAAAACTCTTGAACTCAAGTGATCTACCACCCTCAGCCCCCCCCCCCCCCCGGAGGGATTACGAGCATGAACCACTATGTCTGGCCTAGAATTATACTTAACAGAGACTTAGAAATCAATTGATCAAGAAGGAACTCCAACCCTTTCATGTTACAGAGAAAGCTACCTCATGTCAGGGAGGTGAAGTGACTTACCCAAGACCACTAGGCATTATTTATAAATAACAGAGGTAAAGCAAAAAACTACTACAGAATTGGACAAATTTTGCTAAGTCAGACTACAGTAAAAAAATTTTTAAGTTCATGACCCAAAGAAGAGTATCACTGAGTCTAAATGGGACAAAAATCAATACATTTTTGGACATGAACAATGTGGGAATTTGTTTTACTTGATTATATGTGTTGCCAGTATGTTTTTGGTTTTATTTTAAATTGGAGGGGATGGGAAAGAAAATAAATTGCTCAACTGAAAAGTAAAATAATTTTTAAAAAAATGGAATGAATTTTTTTTTCAAAGCAAGAGATAAGGAATATTCACCATTCATATACAATCCTCTTTGTGTTCTACTTAGCAAAGGGAAATGTCCATGATTTGCTTTTGGTATTTAACTTCAGAAATGTTAAAATTAACGCAACATCTCCAGTCATTTGAATTAATATCATAGATTTGAGCTATAAGGGACCCTAAACTACATTTTACAGATAAGGAAATTGGCCTGGAGGTTAAAGTGACTACTCCAGGTTCATATAGGCATTATATAACAGAGTTAGGATTCAAATCCAGTTCCTCTGACTCCAAATCCAGCATGATTTCCACTGCATTATTAGGCCTACATAGCAATAAGGTCCTTTGTATGACAGCCTGTTTCCTACCAGCCTCAGACTATTTCATACACTGGTGCTCGTGAAATAAAATGCTCTTCCATCATACTGGCTTCCTAAGACTGTCTCATTGGTATGTCCTCATCTTGCCTTAAGAGTCCCTGCCCAGGTCCCAGGTATAGTAAAAGAAATGTCCAGAGAATATTTTTTGCCAAAGTACAAAATTTATCTTAATTCAGTACTTTGTATACAAAGACTCACCAATTAGCACCTACCAACCTACGGCTTTTTTGTTACAAACATGGTCTAATTTCCCTCACCCTCCACTGAGCTTTTTTACTCTTCCTGGATTTCCTTTTTGTTCTTTACTAGCAACCAAACAGAAAATAAGGAGCCTTATAAACCCTGAAAAGGATGGGTGCCAAAATATAGGAAGGAGAGAAATTCTAGGAAGAAATAGAGACAGTAGAAAGAAAGGGAAGTAGCCTATTAGGAAGCAAAATGATAAAGAACCCGTTGAGACCATGGAATATGCCAGGGGTTTATACTTGCAGGTTGTCTGACAGCATCTTGCTTCTGACTCTCAGTATCTAAAAAGCCACCCTCTACCCTTAGAGTTCTATCCTAGGAGTTACCACCATTAGCTTGAAGAGTAAGCACTCCCAGCGCCTAGAAAGAGTTAATGGAGGTTTGTCCTCTGCTTCTTCCACTGCAGGGGGTGTGGGTTTGGGGAATGCAACACAGTACTGAATCAAGATGCATTTTTCCATGGAAACAGTATCACGGTTGGTGATTAGTATGAGCACAGGATTATGGGATAAAAGGTCTTTGTTGGCTGGTGAAACTACTAGAAATAATTTACAATGAACTTTTATGATACAAATCATGTAAATTGGGGACTGCCTCTAATTTGAACTTTCTTTGGATACTGTTATTTTCTAAAACAAAAGTGTAAAGGCAACACACAGTGGTGGATAGAGGGCAATCTTTCAGTCAAAGACCTGGGTTCAACTTCTCCCTGACATACAACTAGCTTTGTGACTATGGGCAAGTTATTTAACCTATGAGTGATCCAAGCAATTGTAACTAAGACAGTATCATTGATTTAGAGATAGCAGAGGCCTTAGATGTCACCTAGTCCAAATTTCTCATTTTACTTTTAAGAAAAGTGAGGTGCTAGAAAGTTAAGTGACTTGTACAAAACCCCACAGTAGTAAGTGACAAAGCCATAATGTTTGGACCCAAGTCCTTTAGCTTCAAACTGTTCATCTGTATCAGTATAGAAAGTTTCCACATGGATAGAAGAAATCACAGGTCACAGACCAAAAGTGACATTAAATGAGTAAAAGGGAGCTTTAAAAAGAAAGTTGTTATCTCTACCTCACCCTAGACTCCCTCTATCTCCTAAAAATGACCACATCTTTTTTTCTTGCATGACTTAAAAATTTCAGGAGATTCAACATTTCTGAGCACTCTAAAGTCAACTACTAAGCAACCTCCAGATATTCTGCAGAAACCAGAAGGTGGTAAGAGAATCTGTCTCTCCCTAAGTTTCATGTAAGAACCAGCTAATGGATCAGCCACTGAGTGGAAAAAGAATCCACTTGGAGTCATGAGATCAAAGTTCAAGTCCCAGCTCTCACTGTTTAGCTGTGTGACTATAATCAAATCACATAATTTCCCAGAGCCCTCTCAGTTTCCTCATCTGAAATAAATACCTGCATTTCCTTTCTCACAAGGTTGGTGGTGAGCAAAGTATTCTTTGTACAGTGCCTAGCATAAGAGTAGCTTGATCATTTAATGCTGCCTCTATTTTTTCCAAGCATTCTCTTCCTAAGTGAATCAAGCAAGTAAACATTTATTAACACTCCAAACATTTATTAACACTATTAACACACTCCCCTATGCCAAGGAGTGTGTTTGTTTCTGGGGATATAAAGACAAAAGGAAAACAGCCTAAAAACTCTAAAAGAGCACTGGAAGAAATGTTAATGTCATCTCATTCAACTTTCATTTTACAGATGAGGGCCAGAACAACTAAGAGAGTTTCTGCTCAAGATTAAACAGATAATAAACGGCAGGGCCTAGATTTGAACACAATTCCTATAAATTCAGACTGCTTTGGGGGTAGAGAGAAGTTTCCGGAAGTGAACAGCAAAAAATATATATAATACATATACATATACACACACACATATATTGAACAAGAATTCTTTTGAGGATGACTTAAGAACAAATTGAATCAAAAAGGTAGCAACAAATCCAACTCAAGCATAGGTTATGCATAGGAGACAAAACAATTCAAATCAAAATGGTTGCTTTACACAAAGATAGGTTGTCAGATGTTCCCTTCAAGAGTGACCCATGAAAGGGATATAGTCTTCTATATGACATTTCTATCACATTAGCTTCAGAAAAACAGACAATAAATCAAGGCTGAGCAGACTCCAAACTGTGGAGCCACTGGGGCCTGTTCAAAGTGAAGGAAGCTACTGCCAAGATTTACCTCACCAAAAGATCTGAAGCCCAATTTGTGGAGACCAAACATAGAAGATTCTCTCTTATTCAAGGGAAACAGAAAGGAAGGACTTGGTGGGACTTACTAGGAACCTAGAAGCAGAGATTTTCATGGAGATGAAGCCAGAGAACTTTTTGAAGTGGAGTCAGAAGAAAGTCAACAAGAGACAGGGAATAGCAAACAGTTTCATCTACCTTGGACAGAAAATCCACAATTTATTGAAAGAAAAATTGAGAAGAAAAAACATTCAGTTGATTTTTTTCTGGGGAATAAAGGGAAAGACTAAAAGATTCAAGTCTAGCTCCCTGTACATTTCCATTTGAAGACTAAGGTTAGACTTTTAACACTTGTTTATTTTCCCCTTTATTTTAAACACATACATGTTTCCTGTTATGTATAGCAATAAAAATTCCTTTTAAAAAAAAACCATGCTGAGCCCCATGCTGATTTCAGAGATGGTCAGTTTAACAGTAGAGATATGAACTCTAGAAACTAAAGCACTTGAGACAGCACAAACAGCAGAATGGTTTTTCCAAAATGTAATCTGGGGTCATTTAGTAAAGGAGAAAAAAACATCCTAAACACATGAATAACTTGAAGGTTATCATTGTATTATACATAGCAATTGATGTTCATAATAACCCTGACCACTGACAAAAAGATTGTGTTCACCATATTGTTTTAAAAGCAGGAATGTAACATTAAACGCTTTTCAAGCACTAAGCTTTAGTCCTCCAGGAAATTCTCCCTGTATCAAATACTTCATTCCCAAAGATGAATTTGGGATTCAGTTGATGTTCCCCCTGATGTTCCCCCACAGCACCTCAAGCTTACTTCCTAAACCTGCTCCTCTTTCCAACTTTTGCTATGGAATTTTAAGGCACCACCTAGGTTTTGAATTTCTCATCCTCAGACTGGAGGGGTTCAGGAGAGAGAAGGGTTAATCTGCTGCCAAATTCTATTGATTCTAGCTCCCTCTAAAAATTCTAGCAATTCACCTTCCACTCGCATTGTCCCACACCCCTTATGCCAATAATACTTTTTTTTTAAGAAATAAATTTTTATTAGTGTCTTTTTACATCACCACACTTTTCCCATGTACCGCTTTCCCTCCCAGAGAGTCATCCCACAAAACAGCATTTTAAAAGTAAAAAAAAATTAATGAAAAAAAAATCAGTGTAACAGCAACAAATCAAAAAGTCTGAAAATATGTGCAATGTACACTTGTGGACCACCTACTTCTATAAAGGAGGTAGAAGTGTCTTCTCATCTCTTTTCTTCCAAGCTATACTTTTTTCTAATTTTCCAACATTCACTTTTGGGTTTTTTTTAGTGGTTGCTCTATTTACATTTTTGTAGTACTGTGTACATGGCTTCCTTGGCTCTGCTTACTTCATTCCGCATTAGTTCATGTAGCTTTTTCCATGCTTCTCTGTATTTACATATATCATTTCTTATAGCATAATAATATTGCATTACATCCAAATACCGCAATTTGTTTGACCAGTCCTCAATCAGTGGGTATCTACTTTGCTTCCAATCGTGTATTATCACAAAAAGGAATGCTATAAATATTTTTATATATATGAAACTTGCCTCCTTGGGGTATAAACCCAATAATGGAATCTCTGGGTCAAAAGGTATGTTAACCACTTTATTTGTATAATTCTAAACTATTTTCCAAAATAGTTATACTGATTCCTAGCCTACCAACAATGTACTGGTGTGTCTATCTTCCTACAACTTCTCCTACACTGAACCATCCTCATCTTTTTTTTTTCCCATTTCTGCCAGATTGCAAGCTTGGAAGGATCAATCTATCAAAGTACACAAAATACTTGGATAGATTCAATTATGATTCATTGATAATAATAGATTCAATTATGAAGTTCTTAAAGAAATAAATGCAATGGAAGAATATTCAGTGTTCATGGCTGGGTCATCCCAAAATAATGAAAATGACAATACTACCAAAGTTAAAACACTTTCAATGCTATACCAATCAAATAATCAAAGGATACTGGAAAATAAAAGAACTAAAATATCAGAGGAAATGATGAAAAGAGATAGCGATCAAAGCGGAATAGCACTTCCAACCCTGAAAACTATGTAATATAGCAGTAAATAGTCAACAGTTATTAAACTCCTACTAAGTGCCAAGCACTATGCTAAAAGCTGAATCAGTCTTCAAAAACACCTGGTATTGTTTAAAAAAGTAGAGCAGTAGATCAATGGAACAGACTAGAAAAGGGAGAATCAGAAACACACTAGAACTCAATAATCCAATGTTCAAGAAACAGGAAAACAAGAAAAAATTCCGATTTATAAAAACCACCAGGAAGACCGGAAAGCAACATAGCAACACTTTACATCATTATTTCACAATACATTCTTAATGGATACATGAATCAATCATACCACCAAAAAAAAAAAAAAAAAACACCAGAAAAGAAGCAGATCATACATTTCTCAAAGCTAAACGTTGGAAATGTAGTATGTTAAGCAATCACCAAAGACAATAAGTAACTTATATTACGTGAAAATGAAAACTCTTCTGCATATATACACACACACACACACACACACACACATCCTTAATATATATATAAGACCAAAACAATAGATAAAAGGTCAATGGATATGAATAAACTGAAATTTGAAACAGAAATTTCAAAAGAATTGAAAAATAACCACATGAAATAATGTTCTAAATTACTAATAAGAGAAATTCATATCAAAACTACACTGAGATTTCACTTCACACCCATATTACCTCTTACTTGGATGATCTGTAACATCCTCCTCAGGGGTAGGGAACCTGCAGCCTTGAGGTCACATGTGGTCCTCTAGGTGCTTCAGGTACAGCCTTTTTGACTGAGTCCAAGTTTTACAGAACAAATCCTTTTATTAAGGGGATTTGTTCTGTGAAATTGGGATTCAGTCAAAGGGAAGCACTTGAGGACCTAGAGGGCCACGTACGGCCTTGAGGCTGCAGGTCCCCCACCCCTGTCCTAGGTGGTACCCCTGTCTCCAATCTCTCCTCTCCAGTTCACACTTAAAACAGCTAACAATCTTTTCTAATGTACATGACTGGCCCTGTCATTCCCATGATCAAAATGCTTTACTCAGTGGATCCCTATTGCAAATAGGTGAATATAAATTCCTTATCCTGACTCATTCTCTTCTAATCCACCTTGCCAATTGTTTAGTTTCATCATGTGTTCAAAGGCAACAAGAACCAATTTCATAGGACCATTATTTATTGCCTTGCAGTTCAATGATGACCATAAGCAAAGACCATAATGAAAACCATTGCACCATTGTACCAATCTATTGCAGAGAATTAAAATGAAGATCCTACTAAAGTGACAAGATGCAACAGCTAGGTGGCACTGTGGATAGAGTCCTGAGCCTGTACTCAGGAAGACCTAAGTATCCTGAGCCTGTACTCAGGAAGACCTAAGTATAATTCCAGCCTCAGATACTTACTAGCTGTGGAACACCAAGTCACCTAATCTGTGTTTGCCTCAGTTTTTTCAACTGTTTCCTCAACTCCCAACCTCCCATGGTTGTTGTCAAGATGAAATGAGATAATATCTGTGAAATGCTTAAACACAGAACCTGGTACATAATAAGCACTTCATAAATTCATGTTTCCTTCTTTCTGTCTCAAGTTTTGATACTTTGGATTTGAAGGAGAACACTGGTTAGGATTGTGAAAAATATGGCTCAGGAATATGAAATAAAATAGAACAAAGGCTTTCAGACTATTTTAGAAACCTCATGCCTAAATAATGTGAATAATTTTGTCAACAGAGCTCTGGAGAATGAACATAAATTATTTAAAAGGGAAATTGGGGGTCAAAGTCAACATGGTGGAGTGAAAATCAGCATTTTTGCCCATGTCACCAAGCATACCTCTTCCACAACAACCTAGAAAACACACTAGACCAAAATTCTGATTAGGAAAGCCAAGAAAATATCATCACTATCTTAGGAAGATAGAGAAGTCTATGGACACTGGGGCTAGAATAGTGCAGGGCAATGGAAGTAGCAGTGAAGAGCATTCCAGCATCTAAAGACAGTAGGAGGCTAAGACTGAACCACGAGGGCAGAAAGTGACTCTAGGGGACCATGAACCAACACTGGGAGCACTAACTGATGCCAGCTGGTACCTCTGTCCTAGGGAAGAATAGTAAGTAAGCAAGAGAGGGCCCAAGATGTATACAGAGCAAGGAACAAGTTCCAACAATTTAGCTATGTGGCTCTAAACCCAGAAGAAAAGTAGGATCTCATTTCTATCAGTTAGCCTACAAATGGTATAATCAGGCCTGGAGACCAAATGGAAGCCAGCAATTCAGTACCTCTAAACCTGCAGAACATTCTACTGGGCTAACAGTCACTGAATCCCACAGGCACAAACCTGGGTCAGGAATTTGTAGAAACTAGAAGATTGGTGAAGGACCCTCTCCCCAGATCACACCACCTCAGAAGGACCAAAAACTTGGAGGCACCCAGACTGAGCTGTAAAAACAGCATAACATAAAGACAGAATCTTAGGCCAGACACCCCACTCCCACCCTTGACAAAGTGAGCAGAGCCCAATTCTAAAAAAAAAGGAGCAGGATCAGAATCTATTATGCTTTAGCTGAAGTTAAAAGAAGAAAAAAAAAGAAGAGGTGGCAATCATGACCTTGGACAAAGCAAAAGCAAAAGTAGACCTACATAAACATGGAAACTACATTTTACTAAAAGATTCCAAAGCCAATATCAATACTAAACATACATGCACCAATAGCACAGCATCTAAATTCTTTTTTGTATTTGTTTGGGTTTTTTTTTTTTTTGGTTAGGCAAAGGGGTTAAGTGACTTGCCCAGGGTCACACAGCTAATAAGTGTTATGTGTCTGAGGCCGCATTTGAACTCAGGTCCTCCTGAATCCAGGGCTGGTGTTCTATCCACTGTGCCACCTAGCTGCCCCCTAAATTCTTAAAGGAAAAAAGTTACATGAGTTACAAGAGCAAATAGACAGTAAAACCATATTAATAGGGAACCTCAATTTACCCCACTCATCTTAGATCTGGATAAATCTAGTTATAAAAAAGAAAGAAGTTAAAGAGATGAATAGGATTTTAGCAAAGTTAAATATGATAGACCTCCAGAGAATAATGAATAGGAATAGAAAGGAATATACCTGTTTCTCAGCTGTGCATGGCACCTACACAAAAAAAATGACCATAAGTAGGGCATAAAAATCTCACAAATGCAGAAAAACAAAAATATGAAATACATCTTTTATTGACCATAATGGAATAAAAAAATGTATTTAATAAGGGGCCTTTGAAGCAAAGACTAAAAATCAATAGAAAACTAATACTGAAGAATGGGTGGGGTGGGTTAAAGAACAAATCATAGAAACAATCAATTTTATTAAAGATAATGGCAATAATGAAATAATACAAAAATCTGTGGAATGCTGCCAAAGTAGTATTTATGGAAAAGCTGATGTCTCTAAACACTTACAATAGAAAAGAGAAAGAAGAGCTGAACAAACTGGGAGTGCAACTATAAAAAATTAGAAAGACAACAAAATTAAAAACTCTAATTAAACACCAAAATAGGAATTCCAGGAAAAAAGGAGAAATTAACAAAATGGAAAGTTAAAAAAAAATTTTGAACTAATAAATAAAAACTAGACTTGTTTTTTTTGGAAAAAAAAAGCAAAACAAAACAAAAATCCATTGGCTATTTTGATTTTTAAAAACTAAACCAAATTGCCAGTATCAAAAATGAAGGTGAATTCAAAACCAATAAAAAGGAAATAAAATCAATTATTAGAAGCCATTTTACCCAACTATATACCAATAAAACTGACAATCTAAATGAATGGATGAATATTTACAAAAATATGAAGTGCCCAGATTAGCATAACAGGAAATAGAACATTGAAATAGCTCCTATCTTAGAAAAAATAAATTGCACAAGCCATAAATGAACTCCCTAAGAAAAAGTCCACAGCACTAGGAAGATTTACAAGCAAATTCTACCAACAAATCATTCCAATACTATATAAACTGATTAAAAGATTAGGTAAGGAGTCCTACCAAATTCCTTCTATGACAAAAATAAAGTCTTGACACCTAAAGCAGGAAGAGTCAAAATAGAGGAAAGAAAAGCACAGACCAATTTCCTTAATGAATACTGATGCAAAAAATTTTTTAAAGTAAGAGCAAGGAGATTTGAGCAATATATCACAAACCAGGCTAGATTTATACCAGGAATGCAGGGTTGGTTCAGTATCAGGAAAACTATAAGTACAATTAGCCATATCAGTAATCAAAAAAAACAAAAATTATGATAATTTCAACAGACGCTGAAAAAAGTTTGACAAACATCCATTTCTGTTTAAAAAAAAAAAGGAAAGCATAGGAATAAACAGAGCTTTCCTTAAAATAAGTATATCTATCTACAACCAAGAATAAGCATTATCTATAAGCTAGAACTTCCAACAAGATCAGTGGTGAAACATGGAAGTCTCTGATCATCATTACTCATTAATATTGTACTAGAATAACTACTTATTGCAATAAGACAAGAAAAATAAATTGAAAAAATTAAGCCTAAGCAACAAGGAAACAAAATGATCACACCATGCAGAGGATATGATGGTTTACTTGAAGAACCTAAGAGTCAACTAAATAACTGAAACAATTAAAAACGTCAAAGTTGGAGGATATTAAAAAACACCTAGAAGGAAGAGACAGAAAGAGAAATTCTATTCAAATTAACTATAGATAGCATAAAATACTTGGGAGCCTACCTGCTAACACACACACAGGAAGTACATGAACACAATTATAAAACACTTCACACAAATACAGACCTAAGTAATCAGAGAAACATTAATTGCTTATGGGTAGGCCAAGCCAGTATAATAAAAACAATTATACTACCTAAATTGATGTATTTATTCAGCGGTATACTAATACTAATAATATACTAATACTAATTACCAAAGAATTACTTTTCAAAGCTAGAAAAAAAAAATAAAATTCACCTGGAGGAATAAAAGGTCAAGAATAGCATGAGAATCAGGGCAGCTAGGTGGTGCTACAATGCATAGAGCACCAGTCCTAGAGTCAGGAAGACCTGGGTTCAACTGTGGCCTCAGACATTTATTGGCTGTATGACCCTGGATGAGTCACTTAACCCTGCTTGCCTTCCCCCACCCCCAACCCCGAAAAAAATGGGAAGGAATGGAGCCCAGTACTAGAACTCAACCTGTACTACAAAGCTGTAATCATCAAAACAATTTGGTACTGGGGAAGAAAGAAAGAGGTTGATCAATGGAACAGATTAGGTACATAATATACATAAGCAAATGGGAAATGTAATCTAGTGTATGATAAATCCAAAGGTTCCAGCTCACTATTTATCAAAAAAATGTTGACAAACTAAAAAGCCATCTGGTAGAAACTAGGCATAGATCAACATCTCATACTGTATACAAGACAAGCTCAAACTGGGTGCATGATTTAAACAAAGAATGATAACCCAAACAAATTAGCAAAGTCATAAGATCTATGGATAAGGGAAGAATTCATGACCAAACAAGAGATAATATGTTCATAGGATATTAAATGTATAATTTTGAATACATAAAATTTAAAAGTTTTTGCACAAATAAGCTACAGCAAAATTAAAAGAAAAGCAGGAAATTAGGTGAAAAAATCTTTGCAGCAAGTTTCTTTGACAAAGGTCTCATTTCTTAAATATATAAAGAAGGAATTAAGGCAAATTTATAAGAATAAGAGTCGTTCCCTAGTTGATAAATGGTCAAAGGAAATGAACAGGCACCTTTGAAAGGAAGAAATCAAAGCTATCAACAGCCACATGAAAAAAATGCTCTAAATCACTAATAATTAGAGAAATTCAAATTAAAATAACTGAGGTACCACCTCACAGCCATCAGACTAGTTAACAGGTGAAAAAAAAGGAAAATTACAGATGCTGGAGAGGATACGGGAAAACATGTACATCAATGCACTGTTAAGAGTTGTGAACCAGTTCAATCACTCTGGAAAACAATTTGCAGCTATACTCAAAAGGTTATTAAGCTATGCCTACCCTTTAACCCACCAATACCACTACCAGGTCTATACCCCAAAGAGATCAAAGAAAGAAGAAAAGGACTCATAAGTATAAAATTGTTTATAGCAGCTCTTTTTGAGGTGGCAAAGAATTGGAAACTGAAAGGATGCCCATCAATTGGAGAACAGCTGAACATGCTGTGGTATTTGAATGTGATAGAATACTATTGTGCTGTAAGAAATGATGAATGACTACATATTTTTAACCTATATCAAATTGCTTGCCTTCTCAATGAGGGAGTTACGGGAGGAGGAAGGGAGAGAATTTGGAACTCAAAGTTTTTTTTTAAAAAAATGTTAAAAATTGTTTTTACATGTAACTAGGGAAAAATAAAATACTAAATAAAAGTTAAAAAAGAAGAAAAATTTTAGGAAAAAAAAAACCAAGAAATGATGAAGTGCATGGTTCCAGAAAAACCTGAGAAGAGTTATATGAAAGTGAACACAACCAGGAGAACAATCTACACAGTAATTGCAATATTGTGAAGTTGATCAACTGAGAAACACTCAGCAACTCTGATGAATACAACAATCTACAACAATTCTAAAGCACTCATGATTAAACATGCTATCCACCTCCACACAGAGAAATGATAGACTAAGAGTACAGATTGAAGCATTATTTTTTTCTTGGTTTTTTTTTTGTTTGAACTTGGCAAATGTGGAAATGTTTTGCATTGCTATACATATCTGTAATGGGCTTTGTTTTTCTTGCCTTCCCATTAGGTGGGGGAGAGAGAAGGGGAAGCAGAGAATTTTGAACTGGAAAAAAAGTATTTTTAAAATAAATTAATTTGAAATAAAATAACTAAAAATAGAAAAAAAATTTAAGAAATTCACTGTATCAAAAAATAAAATATAACAATATCTTGACAGGAAACTGATGATGGAATTATTTCTAAGGCCATTTGTCTGTTTCTAGTCCCAACTTATTGTATCAAAGGTAGAACTCAACATCAAATTAGAAAAAATACAAATGAGAAGAAATTGACTACAATTACTACCGCTTCAACCCAACCTATTCAAACTAACTGTTGATATCAAATAATAGGAAATAGAAAAAAGCAATGACATGGATACTTATCACCATTTCCTAGAAGTTTAACTAAAGTAAAACAATCACAAAAAAAGACCTTAGCCAGCAAACAATGCCTTTCCTCATACAGAAATACGTGGCGTCCAAGGATGACACTGTTTAGAATAGGCATTCATATTCAAAAGGGGAAATTAATCTACAGAAAGTTCATTGGGAAACCCATCTAAGCCAATAATCCCAAGACTATCTGCTAATGAAAGTGGAAGGGAAACAAGAGAAAATATCTGAAAAAAATGAAAAATGGAAGGCATTTCTCTAATAGGTTTTATCATTTTAGATTTTAACATCTCAATCCTCAATATATTATAATGGGGAAATATAAATAGCACTGAAAATACGAGTTCTTAAACTAGACCAAATACACATAGAAAAAAACTTGAAAGCATTAAGAGATCAATTTAAGATATTGGAGAAATGATAAAAAAAATCTTGAATGATGTTACTAAAAGAAAATAATCAACGAAGAGAATAGCAATAACTACCAACTCATATGCCTTTCTTATTCCCACAAAATATGTAGAATTGTCATTCAAATCAAGGGTTATCTAGATCAATATATGAGGAACACACACAGGCAGGCCTTCACAAATCACTGTCCACAACAAACCACATTTTTAGTCACATAACTAACTGAAAAGTATGTAGAACAGAACAACCCAATATGTATGATTATTTTAAATGCCATTTGATGCAGAAACACACAGCATTAAATAAAGGCTTTCCTCCATGAGACGTCTTCCAGGCATATATATTAAAAAATGTCTTGGTGAATGTAATAAAAACAATTTAATAACTCTTCCACATGGAAGTACTCCCTATAGATGAAGTCTTTCAGATACTTTCTGAACACACTGTACTAATTTCCTTAGACCCCAAATCATTTATAGATCCTTAATTGATTCCCATTATTATGCCCCCTCAAAATGGTCCTAAACCTAGAGAAACAAATAAATGGATTAAAAATAACCTGTTGATCAAATGCTGGGGCATCAACCCAAATATCTAAGATAGGCACTACACAAAGACAATAATTTGGGCCCAGAACTGAGTAAGTTGAGAGTGGGCTAGATTGCATTTTGGAAATTGTATAATAATAAATTTTTACCTAACCAGAAAAAAAAATCACCCTTTTAAGATGATTATTTTTCTGGTGGTGCTATCTGAGAACTCATCATAAACCCCAACAATCATGGCAAAATTAAAATTACAGACAACCCAAAGGGCAATGAAGACACATCTCATGGAAACATAAGCAGCATCTCATTCTTCATGAATTAATTATACTTAATGGTCAAAAAACAGTAAAAAAGAATTTTAAAGAAATGGTCAGTTTGTGATCAAAGAAGAAGTGGGTTGGTCATGCAGATGCAGCAAGGAATAGAATGGAGAATTCAAGTACTATACTGGTACCCACAGAATGTATCCAAAAGAAAGGATTTCAAGGCATTACACAGATTGCCTTTGGAGAATTTATAAGACAACATGGACCAAAATGCAATCAACTCATGTTCATCTTTTGTGATCACTTCTTCCCTTTGGTTAAGAATTTACTTCTCCTAGACCAGAGGATCTGGTTCTTTTCTAACTGTTTTATCATCTGTCCTTTAATATTCAAGGCATGGATTCAGTTCGAGTTTATGATGATAATGTCTTAAGATGTTGGTCTGAACCTAATTTCTTCCAGACTGTTCTCTAGTTTTTCTACCTATTGTCAGATAGGAGGGTTGTTCCCCAGGTAAATTATGTTCTCAAGTTTAGTGAACATTGCATTAAGTACAATGGTTTGATGCCTTTTTCTCTAGTCTATTATAGTGATTTAGTTTTTTTTTTCTTAAACCAGTACTAAATACTTTTAATCACTTTTTTATAAGAAAATTTGAGGTTGTGTTAGTTCTATTTCTGTTTCCTTCCTACTTTTTTTCATTGTTTCCCTTGATCTCATATTCCTCTAAATTAATTTTACTGTTTTGTCTAACTGTAAAGTATGTCCTTGGCTCGTATAAGCACTAAATCTATAAATTCAGTCATTTTCTTTAAGGAGTATTTTGTAATTGAAATATATTGTAATAATACTACAAAGTCTTAGGTGTGCCCCGGTTAAGATGACTCCCTGATATACATTTTGTATTTATTTTGAATGGCACTTTCCCTTCTATTATTCCTTCTTGGATTTTGTTATTGCTACATAGTATTGCTATTAATTTCTTTATACTACTTTTGCTAAAGTTTTATTGTCTCAATTAGTTTCTTTGCTTGTTACTCTAGGCTTTTCTAAGCAAAATATCCTATCATCAGCAAACAGGGAAAGTTTTGTCTCCTCTTTCATTAGGCTTATGCCTATCTTCTTTCCTTATTTCATTGCTATTACTAGCACTTCAAGAAGTATTTAAAATAACAGTGGGGAAAGGATAAATCCTTATTTTAGTACTTTATTGGGAAAGCTTCTAGTGCTTCCTCATTTACTATCATGCACGCATTGGTTTTTTAATACTTTTTAATTAAGATAAAAATGGTCCTATGTCTACGTTTTGCAAGATTTTTAGGACAAGTGCTATACTCTGTCAAAAGCTTAATCCAAATTAATCATAAGGTTTGGGATGCTTTTGCTATTAACATAATTATGTTGCTTCCCTCATGTTCCTCATCTGATATAAATCCACCATGATCATAGTGAATAATTTTTTTTCTGTACTCTTTTTGCCAAGATTTTATCTTTTTTGAATCAACATTGATTAATGATACCGGTTATTTTTCTCTGTTTTATTGTCTCCTCGTTTAAGTATTAAGACTATATTTGTCTCATAAAAGATGTTTGGCAGAGTGTTTTCTCACAATTTTTTGAGAAAAATGTCTAACACTGGTAATAATGGTTCTTTGTAATAGGAAGGCTTATGTGAAATAATGCAAAGGAAAACAGTGACTACAATAATGCAAACTGAAAGAACAATTAAAACTGAATGCTGTAGAAGTGCAATGGCCAAAAGAAGGCACCTCCCTCCCTTCTTTGAAGATGTTGGGGTTTATGGGTGTGGAAGCATATATAAAATGTCAAATTTGGTTGATGCGTTATTTTTGCTGGACTGTTTTTTCTCTTTTGTCTTCTTTCTTATAAAGGAAGAGGGACATATTAGGAAATGCAGTTGATGAAAAAATAAAATGTATTATATATAAATGTTCTCTGCTGCTAGTTCACAAAAATGATCAAGAAACGCAGTTCCTAATCATTTAAGAGTTGTTATGAAAATACCATAATGCATCAGTGACCAAGAAAATCTTAAACATGATGACCCTAGTTCACATATAAAAACACCTTATTTCCCTCCAGTGAATTAGGTAAATATGTTTTACTAATTATCAAATTAGAAGTGATACTGATATCTTATATCATATAGTTCATTTCAGAAAATATTCATTGCAATCAGTATACAGTAGAACTTCAATTAGCTAGAATGTTCAAGGGATTCTTTTTAACTAGGAAAAATATATTGACGATAGTTTATCAGAAAATTTGTTTCAACACCACTTCTATAAATTATCTAAAATGTCTATTTTACCTTCTTAGTAAAGTGCAACATACTAAAGATAATCTAATTATTCAGAATCTTCTGGTGTTTCAGTCTTATCACGTCAAAAATTTAAGGAAACTGAAATCCATCAATATGATTAGAACCCAGGGCATTACCTTTAATTTAAGAGCATCTCTGACATCAACATTAATTAATCCATCATCTCCCTATGTGGTTTAAAAGAGAAATTCAAATTCAAAGTTCATTTTTTTTTCTTTAATATAGTGTTTGGGTTAAGCTTAGGGGAAAATAAGCTCTACATCCAATTCGGTAAGTACTCTTGAAGTGCCCATTGTGTGTCATGCGCTGTGATCCAAAGACAAAAACAAAATAGTTCCTGCCCTCAAATTTACATGGGGAATGGAGGGAAAACACACAGACAAGTAAATACAAAATATGTGGAAGTAAATATAAAGTATCTGGGGATGAAGCACTAACAATTGGAAGAAAATGTCTTAAGTAAGGAGGTGGTTTTTGAACTAAGCCTTGGAGGAAGCTAAGGATTCCAGGAGGCAAAGGTAAAGAAGAGCATTCCAGTCATGGTAGACAGACTGTGTCAGGAAATGGATTACTTTGTACACCGAATAGCAAGTAAGTTATTTTGGCTTCATACACAAGGAAAGGGAAATCTGTTTGAAAAGATAGGTTGGAATCATATTGTGAAAGATTTTAAAAACCAGGTAATTTGTCTTTCATCTTAGAGATAAATTAAAACAACACAGATACCACTTCATGTGCAGTACAGAGTCTTTTGGAGTTAGAATATCTCAGTCCAATTCTATTTCTGAAGCTTATTATTGTGTAGCTATGTGTATCTGGACAAGTGTCTCTGGGCAAATCACTTCACCTCCCTGAGCCTCAGTTTCTTTGTCTGTAAAATAAGGGAGTTCAAATCCATGGCCTCTGAGGTTCCTTCCAGCTCTATATCAATGTTATAGCATATATTAGCAAAGATACAAAATTCAACAATGCTGGCAGGACTTCAGGAAAACAAGCATGCAAACTACTAATGGAGTTAAGAATTGGCGAAATCTTTTTGGAAAGCAACATGGCAACGAACAATAAGAGATAAAGTTGATAACACCTTCTATTAATAATTGCATTACACTATTCCCTAAAGACTTTACTGATAGATAAAAAGACTTTAAACAAAAATAGTAGCTATTCTTTTCCTTGTAAAGTCCTAATTTCAATGCTTCTGAAGTACAAAGGTACATAATAGCTCATATACATGCAACAAGAAGCTTTAAAAAATATACTCCCTGCCCTGAAGGAATTTAAGGATAGTTGAAAGGGGGGAAAAGGACCATAGTGTAGTGGATAGTGCTATATTTGAGTCAAGAAGACCTGTGTTCAGTCTGCTTCTCATACTAGCTAGGTGACCATGGACAAATGGAAACTCTTTAATCCTCAGGTAAATTAACAAAATCCTAAATTACAGATGGGTTGAGATATACCAAGTGAAGGGAGTTCCCACAATGACCAAAACACAAGCTGTTGATATGAAGCGAGTATACAGTCAAACTTGGTATCAACAAGGAGCTTGTTCATCCATATTCCTGAAGTGCAGATAAAGCATATCATTCCCTTAATCAATAAACTCCAGTGGCTCCCTCTTGCTTCCTGTTTGTCTGTTAAAACCATTCAAAATCTGTCCCCAGCCTGCTTTTCCTTACACACTATTCCCTTTCTCATATTCTACAGACCAGACAAACTAGCCTACTTGCTGTTCATCAAAAAGAACATCGCATTTCCTGTCTTAAATTCTTTGCACAGGCTGTCACCCATTTCTAGAATATATGCCCTCATCTCTACCCCTTAGGATCACAGATCTAGAACTGGAAGGAACCTCAGAGGCGGCTAGATAGTCCAACTCCTACATTTTAAGGCTGAGGAAACAAAGTAGGTTAAGTGGGTACCCAAGGTCCACAGGTAGTGTCAGAAATGGTCTTTCAATCCAGAGCTAACTCTAGAACCAGTGCTTTTTCAACTGTATCAAGCTGTCTCCTAGAATCCCTAGCTTCCTTCAAAGCCAAATTCAAGTGAATCTCCTTTATAAGGCCTTTTATGCTCCTCCAGCTGCAAATGCTATTCCCCTACTCACAGATTATCTTGTATGTACTTATATATGTAAATGTTATTTCCTTTCCTCCAATAGAATATAAACTCCTTTAGGGTTGGGAATGTTTCTTTTTTGTCTTTGTATCTCCACAGTACAGCATAGTGCCTAACATGGAGTAAGTACAGTACTTAATAAACATTTGACTAATTCAATATAAGTGGAATTATCATACTGTACAAATGCTTACTATCTGAAAAAATATTTCAGGTATTTCAAACAAATAAAGCTAACAGTAAACAGCACATTTACACAACAATAATTAGGACTGAATTCATCGTTTATAAGGCAGTTTTAATAAAGTTTACCCTCCATACTTCTGTTCCCTGATAGTTACACCTAACTTCACTTATTAAGCAGAATGAGAAATGGCCCTACAGGAAAGATGAGGAAAGGTGGACCAGATGAAATACAAAGAAGATGTCTAATCCAGGAGATACATTATATTTAGGATACCGAGGAATTAACTCAAAAAGGGAAAAAAATAAGTATTACTCTATAATAGACAATGATACTTACCATTCCATAGAATTGGAAAGGGCCTCAGTGGCCAAATCCAATGCATCCTAGAACAAAAATCCTCTCTTTGACATAACCAAAAGGTGATTATAAAGTCTTTGCTTTAAGAATTATAAAGTCTTTGCCACCGAGAGGAGACTCCATTACTCCCCAAAGCTGCACACAATAGACTAGAAAAACTAAGAACATTTGATTTAGTACAGCAAACAAGGTATCTCCCACACAAGTGTCACAAATATATAAGCTTCCCTCAAAGATGTCACAAACTATTTTTGTTTAATGACCCCCTCATCATTAATCAAGATGTGAAAGAAGCAGACTTGGGCCCAAGAAATGTGTGTGCCATCGATACGGAGCAATACCCAAATGGGAAAAAGATCACCAATAGAGAGATGGTGAGGTACTTCAGATCTACAGCAATAGGACATTGTGCTGGTTCCATTAACTCTGACAATACTGTGGAGCCTAATAAAGGAGATCCATAACAAAAACTTGGACTAACAATCCACATAGGAAAAACTAATTAGATAAGCAATGTCTATTGCCCAAACTATAGATTCATCAGTACCTGTATCTTGAACAGCAAGAAATGAATAAGAAAACAAAAAGGTCTGTTCTCTAGGGATATCACTTTATCAGCTGTATGAAGATGGAGAAGCGAAGAGACTGGAGTCAGAGATCAATTAGGAGGCCATTACAACAGTCCAGATGAGAGAAGACATGGACTTGAACTAGGGTGGTGGTCCTGTGAGTGGAAAGAAGGTGATCAAAGTAAGAGATATTATGATAGAATTGACAAGATAATGAGTGGTATATTAAGGAGAGGAGGCAAGGGTCAGTAGAAGATAGTAATAGAGAAGTTAGGAAAAAGAGAGATAACAACTTCCCTTTTGCACATGTTGAGATTGAGATGCCTAGTTAGAAATGTGCAGTAAGCACTTAGGTCATGATAGGAAACTGGAGCTCAGGGGAAAAACTAGGACTACCTATATAGATGTGATTCATCCACATTGTACAAATAACCAGAATACAAAACAATATGATAATCACAAAGAAGTGATAAAATCCTAGTCATCTGAGGTCTTAGGGGAATGGTTTATGGAGATAATACTTGAGCTGGAATGATCCAGATACAGGGAATGCTGTTAAAGGGCACTGTAGCCCAGTTTAAGTCATTATTAATGGCCACACTATCTACTGCTGTTAAGAGAACAGAAGAACAATCCAGGAAGTTAAGTGCAAAGTTTAGTCCTCAAAAACAATTTCTTATAAATATCTAAAAATAGAACAGGAAAGAACAAAGCTTTCTCTTTCTTTTTTAAGCTGCTTCCCCCTTCAGGTCCAGGTCTCTCAGTGAGGTAGGAGGAATAAGCAAGGTGTATGCTAATTTGTATAATTGCAACAAAGGATCTCTCGATTTTATACATTCAAGCAGATGACACCACCAAAAGAAGTGCCGCGAAGTGAGCAGAACCAAGAGAACATTGTACACAATACCAGCCACGTTGTGTGATGACTAATATTGATAAACTTAACCCTTCCTGGCAATACAAGGATATAAGACATCTCCAGAGGCCTTGTGATGGAAAATGCTATCCACATTCAAAAAAAGAACTATGGAAGTCGGAAAAAAAAAGTGCCACAAGAAAAAATGACTGGCTCAGAAAATATACAAACAAGTTATAAACCAAAATCACCCCCCACACTTCAAGAAAATCCTTATTTACAAATAGTAGTAGGCGCTATTCTCTTCCATGCCCCTAAATTATTTTCCTATACGTGAATACACTGTCTATACCTGCAATTGTTGAATGAAACTATTACTGCATTTTAATACTGGAAAGCAAACTTAAAAACACAACAGGTTACCATTAATTACATGAAATCAAAGACCTATCTGCATAAAACTCTATTAAAATCTATTATGACCAGTTCTACTTACAGTGAAGTTCTGGCTAAGATTAACTTTTTAAAAGGCCAACATACTTTAGTTAGAAAATTATCTTTCACTTGCCTTCCTTGGAGCCCACTTTTCCAAACAATGCCCTTGAATTTTCTACATTTAAAACTTTTTTCTTATAAAAATGGTAAAGACCAAAAAATCTAATAAGACAAAAACCCAAAAAGGAAATAATTTCCTTGAATTTTTTCTTCTTTAGGGATATGCAGTGACTGATCTTAACACAATGCTTATAATCTCCCCAAAGTGTTGACTTCAAAACCTACTAGTGATACACAATATTCAGCTTAAATTATAAACTGACCTTCATAATAAATCAAACACTAATAAAAACAGCCTGAGAAGAAATCTATTAAAAGATAAATAGCTCCTCAGAGTCCAGCAGTATCAAGGAATTAAAACCACTTCCAGCCTTCTAAGCATCACTTTGCTAATTTAAAAGTCATTGTCAATGACTTTTTTATAAAATGCTTTTAAAACTACATACCAAATCAACATTGCTTCCACAATATTCGTTTTCACAAATAAAATTATACATTTAGCTTCTCAGATATTCTTTAAAATACTAAGTAGCACCAACTGCTAAAAATTACACTAACCAGCTTATCAGATAGATGGTAATTGACAAACCAACAGTGGTATTCATATTTTATAGTTGACAGATGTTATACTACGCCACTTTTTCTGCAAATAACTATAAAAGCCACCTGACATTTGAACCAAATGAAATTACATTTTATAGGAATACCCTCCAAAAGGTACTAATATGGAGAAAAAAATCCTACTGCTAAAATTTCAGTAGTCTAAATATTGACTATACTATAAAAACTGAAGCTCATTCATTCTTACAGAACCAATCTTAAACATATATATATATCAGTAGGCTGACAAAATGTGACATAACTGTCCAAAAACACTAAAAATATATTCAGTATCTCATCTCATCTGATTTAGCTAATTTAAGATAAAGTCAGATTTTTAGATTAAAAAGACTGCAGACCTTTTTATGCTGGGGGGAGGGAAATAAACGCCTAGAGACCAAAATGTGATAACCATTACCTGATTAGAATCCACATCAATAACACTAGTTTTATCCAGTGAATGGTTTTTGCTTTTATTGTGAAACTGAAGTAACTTTATTGTGAAAGTGAAGAGAAAAGGTTTTGGGGAAAAAGAAAAAAAAATAATTAATAAATAATTAATATATATGCGGAGAGATAAATCAGCAATAAGAATTCCTAGCAGATCATTCGCCATAGTCAAATAGCAAAGCAAGTTATCAAGAAAGCAAACTTGAGTTTATTTCTAATGCACCTATGTAAGTGTTAAGCCAGCTAAGGCGACCATTTTAGATTGAGAAAACACACACACACACACACACACACACACACACACACACACACACAAAATCACTATCTCTCTCTCTCAAAAAAAAAAGAGTTTCCACTGCCTATCACAAATGACACTTCACTTTTCAGTAAGGTTTCTCAACATAATATTCACAAACTTTGAAATAGTAAACATGTTCAAGCCTAACTAAAGGCCAGGTTTATTTAATACATTTCAGCTGTTACCACAAAAACAATTTTTGGAAAGGAGATCAGGCAACAACCCACACTTAAACCTGATTACAAATGAAGCCACTTGATATTGACTGAAAGATCAATTCCATGCTTCCTAATTTTCATATGTTAAAAAACCTAAGACCTAAGTTTTACATGAACACTTCATGTAAAACTCTAAAGCAGGACAATTATATGTCAAATGATTTTTCAAAATCTAAATAAATAGCTAGGGTGATGAAATCTTTTGCCTAAATGCCTGCTTTTTTCAAAACAGTTTTCAATGATATTGGTAAAGGAAAAAAAAATCCCTTGCAACTTTTACAGGGACTTGACCTGAGAATTATAACAAAAGCTAAGGAGTTATCCCCATTTCACTTCATATTTGCTTACTCTACATTACTTTTCTATGAAAATGAAAACAAAAAAAAAAAGGTACAATGAAAATCTCAAATTAAAGGATCACCACCTTCACCGTGTCAGGATAACATAAAAAATTCTTTGCTTGGCATTTAAGGCACACCATAATTTGACTGAAAGCTAACTTTCCCACCCTTATTTCCCAGTTACTCTTCTTAAAGCAAGCAAAAATTGGACATTCCATCTCCTACCTGTTATAGAAACAAGGAGTCCCTTATGTCTGAAATACACTCCCTTCTCAACTCCCCCTCCTCAGAATTCTCATCTTCCTTCTAGGCTTGTTCAGATGCGAACTCAGCAGAAACCTTCCTTCCAATTGTTGGAGCTCTTTCTGGCCTCAAATAGCTCTGCATTTATTTTATACCACATAGATATAGTATCCCCTCCCCATCCTCATCGAAAGTTCCCTGAGGGCAAGAATTGTTCCTCTTTGTCTGAGTATTCCCCAGGGCACTTAGGAGGCACTAGAAATTTACTGAATTACATTTAAATATTTAATTCTTACTTAGAAATAATTAGTACAGTTTGAAGTTACTTGATTTACATTATTTCAGACATTCTTCACAAACTGAATATATAATCAAAAACACCTTACAGAAAAAAAGTCAATATTTGAGCCATACAAAACAGCATAAACAAAGATACTTACCTTATAAAGTTAAGTATATTTTAAATGAAGTAACAATTAAACCTCTTAGACTAAGGGGAAAAATTATACAAAAAATTAGATCATTTTCATTTATAACATCTTCTATTAAAAAAATACTGACCATTAAGGCATTTTAGGTTCCGTATACCATCTGTTAAAAGCTTGGCATTTGATGTTCATCAAAACAAATAAATACTGACACAGATAAAAGAAGAAGTAAATGCAAATAATCTTGGTGAGCAAGGATTTACAGAAACACTGGAGCAAGACAATGTTCTGGCATGAAAAGGCATGGACAGTTGCAATTTGCACCTTTGGAGGGGCGGATTCACAATGATATCACAGATCCATGCAAGTAATGAAGTGAGACACCCCTCCCATCCCCCTATCAGCCATGCCTGCCTACAGTATTGCTAATAGTTCTTTCCACTTCTACAGCTGCATTAGGGAAGGATTGGTTGATAAGTAGGATTCCTCTATACTTTTTGGTCCCTCCTCATATCCCTCCAGGAATCCTGAACTAAGCCCCTATAATCCTCCACATAATCACTGGATTCCAGGTGCTATTCACCAAGTCCTTTCTAGTGGGGCCATTAAACTGGCAAAGCCCATTCCATTACAAATCCTTGCCAGTAGAGCAAGCATTTCTATCTTGGTAGGGCCTACTATATACTGCTTATATTCTGCTAGTAGGGCCTTCGAAATGGCCACTATTGATCTCTTTCTAATACTGACTCGATAAATCCAATTTCATTAAGATTACATTTTTTCCATTTCCATAGAAAAATTCAGAAGCTTAATCTGAATGTGGCCTGTTCTCAGTAAAAGTATGAAAACAAATTCAACCAAGATCTTAGGATATATCATGTAAACCGTACTCTAATTTTACTATGCAAACCTTTTAAAATAGGTAAACCTCAAATACTCATCATGGTATGAAGCTGACTGACAATTCAAGGCAATAGCAAAGGACAAGCTCAGACAGGTTGCTACCATGACGGTAGAATACTCTATTGTCTGAGAACCACCCCAGCTAAATTTGAAGAGGCTTATCGATCAGCAACGGATGAATTTTGTGATTTTTTTTTCAGTCAAGACAACTAAATGTATATCACAATCCACTAAGCCAGAGGGACTAGTAATCTTCATGCGTGGGAAGAGTTTTCCCAGATGTTTGAAAGAATTAAACTCAAAATAAGTCACCCATTAACAAGAAAGCAAAAAAACTGAGCTCAGAAATTCTTTCTCAATAAACATATCAAATTATTTAATAGCATTTTCCTTAAAGATACCTTAAAGTTAAAGAAAAAACACTAAAAAATCTGCTGCAATAGAATCCCTCATCTATGTATGTTAAAAGTAATTAATCAAATCATTCACTCTCTTCACAATTTCCCTCCAAAAATAGCTTTTAAAAACTAATAAAGACCATAAAATTAAACAAAACCATTACCTGTGTAATAACCAATCTTGTTCCAGAAAGGAAGGAGTGGTGGGGGTGCCTATAAGCACAGAATATTGCATCCACTTCTAGATCTTTTCTGGTTGGTTTTTCTTACCTGGCTTTTTTTTTAAACGGCGGTGGGGGGGCGGGGAGGGAAGGAATATATTCAGAAATGACTGATGTGAAAACAAAAAGGTATTTATAAAATTTAAGTCGACTAAAATGACTGAAAAACTGAAATAGACTATCTTTAAATATTTTAAGTAATAAATTTTAAATTAAAAACTTTTAAAGAAATATACCTTTATTCCTTTAAACATAATTCTAAATAATATATTAGAAAATAAATGAATTATTTACAACTGCGATTACTTTCTACCATTCTTCCAAAAGGAAAAAAAGATGAGACAAATTAACAGGATGGTCTCCTAAAATCATGTTTCAATTACTAAAAAATAGCTTTACAATAAATTGTTCCTTTTCATTTCTAATTATAGGACATTAATAGAAATATGATTAGGTCACTTAAAATACATTTTGGAATCCTAATGGTTCAGTGATTAGATGACACCGCAGTTAAGTAGGCCAAGGATTAAATCAGTTTTTCATATCAAAATATTTCGAAGTGTACAAATGTTTGATCCAGGCATCCATAAAGAAAAAAGGTTCAGGCTTTGGAGGGCCCGATTTCACTAGGTAGCCCAATTCCTAGGGTTCTAGGCACCAGGGTAGGACTAAGAGACGGCCTGGTGCTTTTTTTCCTATCCAATACCGGGAGGAGGAAAGTGCAGCTAGGACAGTAACAAACACAAGAGGCTCCAGAGCAGGCCCAGTTAAGAGCCATGAATGACGCACTTCGGTAACCCGACTCTCTCTTCTCTTCTCTCCTCTTCTCTACTCTTCCCTTCCCCTTTCCCTTCCCTCCTCCCCTCCTTTCCTCTTCCCTCTCCCAGCAGTGGTGCTGACACTGCCACCCGCCCGAAGGAGGGAGACAACAAGGAATAAATAGGCAAAGATCACCAGGTTGATTCCAGAAACCTTGGTTATTAATCTTTCAACAGACTACTAAGCCAAAGAGGAAAAGAAGCTTCACGCTTAGGAAAGTCCAGTGTCACTAAATTAAGCCAATAAAGAGTCCAGTCCAAAGACAGAGACACAGGGTGTGGCGACTGTGAAACAGGGAGTCGGGGAGATAAATAGGGGTACAGAATTTACAAAGCAATGTAAAGGCGTCGTTGTTTTAAAAGAGGGAGGGGTCATTTTTAGGCACTCTGGTACACAAACCAATACAATTTTTTTTAAACAATTATGCCGGATCCTTCGTTTTAAAATTTTACTATTATATCAATTTCATAGAAAAAGAATCGAACCTTTCAACACTAGGCTGAAGCCTGTAAAGACTCAAATTATACCTTTACCCCTTTCTCTTACAACTACACGTAAGAGGTTAAAAAAAAAAAGCCTACAGGGAAACACCAAGTGGGGGTAAAGGGGGGGACGCCGAAGTCACAGAAGAGAAATAAAACTTCTAGGGCACTGAGAGGAAAAAGCGAAATTAAATACAAGGGCCGAATATTACAACACTAATATAACACGCTAGCCCAGAGACTTTGGAATTAAAATGACAAACGCATTAAGACTTTTCTTTACCGGGGGCTGGGGGGGGTGGCGGGGAGGAGATAGAGGAAATAGGCAATGGAAAGAAAAACTGTTAATCAAGGAGCAAAAGGCAAAACAAGATACGTTCCCCATAAGGAAAAGCAACAAATAAGCTATTGGTTTGCGTGGCTTGGGGTGGGGGGGGCGGATGGGGGGGTAGAAGAGATGGGAACGGGGTTCTAAAGTTTTGTGGAACTATTGGGTGCTGCTAAGATCAACCCCTGCCCTCTCCCCCCGTCCTGTCCCAAACATACGGCCCGAGATCCGGATCCGGGGTTAAAATCCTGCGACTGATGTTAAGAATCCCCAAAGCCGAGGGAGAAGAAATCGTAGAGGGACCAAGCAGCTGCTGCTTCCCACCTACCTGAGGCAGGATCAGCTCGGTTCAGTGTGCGGTGAGCAAAGACGTGGGGGGCGGGGGTGGAGACGCAAGGCAGGACTAAAAGTAAAACAAAAGTGGCGCCAAAACCCCCCAACCCGCAGCCCTCCCCCTTCCGCCCTTCCCCCCCAGCCGACAAGCGCAGCCCCTTTCAGAGCATGGCCAGCACGCGGGCCCTACAGCTCTCCCCCCCCCAGCCCCAGCCCACTTGGAAATTGTTCCCCTCGGAGAATTGCCCAAAGTAGGGCCTGGGGAGCGAGGGGGAGGGTCGAGCTCCTACGCATTCCCGCGGAGCGGGCTCCCTGGCGGGGCTGGGGCCGGGGCCGGGGCCGAGACTGGGGGGGACGGAGTGGGCGGGGGGCCAGGTCACATGAATGCTGTTCCCTCTCGAAGGAAG
Source organism: Vombatus ursinus (assembly GCF_900497805.2). Lineage (NCBI taxonomy): Eukaryota > Metazoa > Chordata > Mammalia > Diprotodontia > Vombatidae > Vombatus > Vombatus ursinus. The sequence goes on along the minus strand of NW_020944374.1, from coordinate 2,089,461 downwards.
GAGGGGGGAGGCAGGGAGGGGTACTTGCCCCTCCTCTCCCCCCAGCCCACAACAGCCCCCACCCCTCCCCTCCCTCCGTCCGTCCATCCGCACCTCGCCCCCCCTCGTTACACACCCGGAGAAGCGGAGCCTCCATCTTGCGCGGCTCCGCGTTCTCCATTTTGGGCCGCCTGCGGGGGGCAACGAGAATGGGGGGGTCTCACTGGGGGGCTACGGGCCGGGGAAGGAGAAAAAGGCTGCCCCCGGTGCTTGGTAGGGATAGCAGGGGCGGAGGACTCGGGAGCTCTGCGCGGCGGCGGTGGCGCGGGCGAGAGGGGGACAACCCTAGGAGCTGCCGGGGATCTGGGGGTGCTGGAGGGCAGACAAGGTATGGGGCCGCCACCGACACCCCCCCGAAACGACGGCTTCGAGCTGACGCCTGAGCGAAGGCTCGCACCTCCTCCTGCCCCCCCCGCTCCTGCTCTGCCCCCATTTCCAGCCCACACAGACACGCACACGCACACACAGGATGCCCCCCGCAAACTTCTCGAAGCTTCGCCTCCGCCATTTTCTAACTTACCTCCCCGCGGGCACACGCAGAGGCGGCAGTAGCGCTGGCCCTGGCCGCCTCCCCGCTCCTTCCTCCTTCCTGACGCGGGGCCTTCCTCAGCAGCCCAGGCCAGGCCGGCGCGATGGGGTCTCTAGCTCTGGCTCGCCCTCACGGCCCCGGGCTCCTCTCAGGGACTCCGACTCCCGCGGTTCGCCGGCGCCGGGGTTGGGGGGGGGGGGGGGAAGGGGGGGGGGGGGGCGGGGGGGGGTTTTTTTTTTTTTTTTTTTTTTTTTGGTGGCGCTTCGGGATTGTTTGGGGTGTTTGCTGTTCGGCGACTTGGAGGCTAATGGTGCGTGCAAGCGCCACCTGGTGGCCACGAGTCCGCGCTCGACTCCCGTTGGAGGACAGCGGCATCTAGCGGTTAAGGCCTGGCGCTACAACGCTCCGCTCCCCGCCCTCCCCGGCCCCGTCCTCCCTCCGAACTCCCAACCAATCATCATGGGCCTAACTCTTACGTAGGGGCTGGGAACGAGGCGCCCGCAGGGGCGCGCCGCCGAGTAAACAAGGTGTCGTGGCCGCGCCTCGCTTACTCCCTAACCCGCCTAGCCAGGCGGCTCCTCCCCTCCCCCCTCTCCCTCCTCTGGGGGGAGGTTGGGAAGGGGGCCAGGCCCGGGCAACTCCGGACGTGGGCGGCCCCCCTCCCCCGCGGGAGGGGTGCGGTGATGTGTCGAGTTAGGACACACCCCGTTGGGGGCCGCCCGCCTTCCTCACTCCCTCTTTTCCCTCTGCCTCCCCAAGCCCTCTGGAATAGACAAACACAATCGTGCACATTTTTCGGTCGCGCATTCACGTGAAACAAAGCGCTTCTCCCATCATAACCCTGAGACAGAAGTATGATTTCCTCTATTTGACGGAGGAGGAAACTAAGGCTCCGAGACCTAGGAAGAGACTTCTGGATCCTTTGGCCAACAAGGGTTTGAGCATAGATTCAGGCCCAAGCCCTCTGATTAGGGATCTAGGTTTCTCTTCCTCTCCCTCCTCACCGCTAGCAATTCCAGTTCCTTTGGGCTCCATCATCAGCCCTAGCCCTCCCCCACTCCTGGAGGAAAAAAGAAAAAAAAAAAGCAATTTGAGCCTCCGGGACGGCCTGCCGGCTCCCCAGCCCGAGACTGAGGGTTTCCTTTTGGCTGGGGGAGGGGGGAGGGCCGATTCTCCCACGCTGGCCTGGCTGGCAGTGCTGAGAAAACGCTTTACTCCCATAATGCCCCAGCACCGCGCTGGAGTCGCGAACTCGGTGCCAGAGCTATAGGAAACTGGGCCAAAATTTTTGCTATCGATTTAGAGGGGGTTGAAGGGTGGGGCGTGGGCTGTAGCTTAGTTTTTTCCCACCCTCACTGATCGTTTTCGTCTGCAGCATATCTCCTTAGCTTTCTGAAGCTCTTGCGAATGAGACTTTAAGGCAAAGTAAATTCCAATTCATTGCATAGACTCTCAGCTTTTAATGATAGACAGTTTTTAATGGATTTGAGATTCACTCCAGAAGCACTGACTATGCCCCTACTATGTGCCAGGTACAAAAAATCCACAGACAAAAACAAAACTCTTTCAGCCCCCGAGGGGAGGGGAAACATTAAAATAAAATTAAAGTGCAACATATATGTGTGTACACACACACACACACACACACACACCCAGATACGAAGTAATGAAGGGTACTAGCAACTAGGAGACTATTGCAACAGTCCAGGCCACCAGTGATGAAGGCCTAAGCCACAGTGATTATGCTGTAAGGGGGTGGGGGGGAATTGAGGAAACTGGCCAACTGGTAGGATAGTGTAGGGGACAGCTGGGGGGAAGGGTGGGGGAGATCCGAGTGGAAATGATCCTTTTTCAGGCTGACTCCAAGCGGTTGGCCCTCTGTGTCTGAAAGGATGGCGGTGCTCTTGATAGAAATAAGAGAAGTTGGGAAGGAAAGGGGGGAGGGGATGATAATGACTTCTCTTTTGGACATGTTAAGTTTGAGATACCTGGGGAACATGCAGGTGTATAAAACTATAGGTTTACAACGTTGAATACTGGATAGTGAACAGTTGCAGAATTACTTGTTAAACAACTATGTGTGAGGCATTATGGGAGGTGGGTGATAGTGATCCAAGGTGAAAAACTGCTTAGTGCCTGAAATCAAATAACTTACATTTGGGGGAGGGAGGAGGGGAAATAGTCTTGACAATGCTGGACCTTAAATATAATGGGAGCAAAGGAGAGGTCCAGATCAAGTAAACAGGAAAATATGGAGAGGGTCAGTACACTTTAGCTGGAGTGATGGAAAAAGCTTCAAGAAAAGAATGACACTAGAACTAAGCCTTAAAGAAATTAAATTGAATGGAGGAAGTGTTCTCTAATAGATAGAGTGCTGGGGCTAGGACTCTGAGAGAACTAGGTTAAAATTCTTCTTTCACCACTAACTAGCCTAGTGACCCTGGGCAAGTCACTTGACTTCTATTGGACTTAAGCCACACCCTCCCATACAAGAGCGGCAATCAATCGGGAAGTACCCTTAACTTAAAGACCAAATCACTTAGCCTAGGGGAAGGTACAAAGGGAAAGAGGAAAGCAGTCGAACCCCTCAGGGAGCTTACCATCTACTTAGGAAGAAACTTTGTCACAGATAGTAAATACAAGGTAATTTGAGGAACCGGGTGTTTGAAGTAAATTAAAGATTCTTAAAAGCCCAGGGGTGGGGGTGAGGAGGTAAGTGGATTCAAGACTTGGTGGAGGTGTGAAGGCTGGGGAATGGGCTTCCCAGTTGTGAAAAACAGCTTGCAGGGCAGTTTTAATTGAGTTCAATGTAATTGATGTTAAAGCTGAACCGGATCTTGGGAGGCAAGCTGTGGAGCTATAGGCTAAATAGCCTTGGAGTGAGAGCGCTTTAAACCCCCTTTCTCCCAGTTTTAGCAGTGTGACCTTGGACAAGTCCCTTGCCCTCTATGGGCTGCATAGTTTCCTACTCTTTAAAACCAGTGCAGGGAAGTAGGGAAGGTTGAACTAAGCTCTCTTCAAACTCTAATTCTGCTATTGTCATCCTTTCTTCAATTTCATCCAAATGCCTCATTTTACAGCTGGGGAAACTGAGGACTAAAGAGAGCAGAAATAGTTACCATGGTCACACAGGTATGCCTCTTGCAAAAGGAGGATGGCAAATCTCAGATTGTGTGAAGGAACCCTCAGGGTTTGTTTAGGTGGAGGAAAGGTCAGAAGATGTCACCTTTTAGAATTAAAGTTTTAAAAATAACACAAAAGCCTTCTTTGGAACGATGTCAGAGACTAGAGTGTCTCCTTACTTTGTTCCAAGGAAGATCTCAATCTTAATTGTATTGTAATATTTTTTTAAAAACTGGCCGAAGTGGCAATTCCTTCAGGAAGAAATATAGTAACAAAAGCTTCAAGTGAAAGATAAGAAATACTGAAAAAGGACAATTAGATGATAAAAATTTGTCAGTGTTTATCTAGCAATGTATAAAGGAGAGACAATGTATTGGATGCACATAACTATTCCAAGTTATCAGAAAAGTGAACTCTATAACCTCAGCTATGGAGTTAGTAGGTCCTTCAAAGTCTGGTGAATTTGAAGTCAGGAGACCTGGGTTGAGTCCCCATTATGCCACAGACACTAGCTATGTGGCCTTCCTTGGTAAGGCTAATTAGCCTCTCAGCCTATTTTCTCAGCTGTAAAACAGAAATAATACTTTCATTATGTAGGTCACAGGTTGTTTAAGGTACAAACCTTAATGCAAAAATGCTATAAAATGTGACTCATTATTAATAATAATAGCTTCCATTTATATAGCAGCTTAAGGTTTGCAAAACACTATATATGTATGGTATTTCATTTGGTTCCTTCAACATCCAGAGGCAAGAATTGAACCCAGGTCCTCCAGACTTCAAGTCTGGCACTCTACTACCACCCAGTTACCGGTATACTGATAGCATGCTCCCCAACTCACCACTTGATTACTAGTTTGACTTTCCAGAACCCAGAAAGGGGATGCCTGAGGATAAATGGCACAGGTATGCTAGTTGCTTTTGTCAATTCAATTGATATTCTGTTTTACCAATCAGATTTATAAGAGTTCGGTTCCCATGAAGTAAATCCTTGGAGTCTGATGGTTCATCATGGTTCAACAATAATATAAATATCAACCTGATAAAACAGGGTACCTGAAATTGCAATGCCGAGGCTCAGACCCTGGAACCAGGACAATCCCACCAAGTACCCCAGAGGAATGACCTGAAACAGCCAAGCACATATCTGTCCCAAACTTCTCAAGTGTGATATCTAGTAGAGCTACTTCCAACAAAAATTTTGAATAACATACACACATTGTCTTCTTAACTTTGTGAATGTAAACAGAACCTTGAAAGACTACATCTACACGTGGAAAGTTGATAAGGTGGCAGTTAGATGGTTCAGTAGATCAAGTTCTGGCCTTGGATTCAGGAGGACCTGAGTTCAAATTCAGCCTCAGACACTTGACACTAGTTGTGTGACCCTGGGCAAGTCACTTAACCCCAATTGTCTCACACACAAAAAAAAAAGAGAGAGAGAAAGTTGATCCAAGTACTACTACCCACCTCCTGATAGAGGGTCAAGACTCCCAAGATGCAAGAGAAAGATAATTTTGGACAAGTCCAATTCAAGAATTTGTTTTGCTTAATGTTTGCATATTTGTTACAATGTTGTTGTTTTTTTTCCTTTCCCCCAACTAAATGCTAGTTGGCTGAAAATGGAGTGTGTGAGTGTGGAAGTGAAAGAAAATTAGACACTTATTAATTGAAAACTTTAAAAAATGCAAGAAAAAAAGAAAGCCAATATAACTTGAAATTTCTAGCAAAAAATAAAAATCTGCTTCTGCCTAAATTGTCTGAATAATTCTAACTCCAAATCTAGTTCAGTTAATTCTTGTACCATCTAATGTCATCAGCATCTTTTAGGAGTTGAGGGTAGGGAGGTGAATAGGATCTTTGATTTCAGCTGTGTAGGGAATTCCCACCATAGAAACTCCCTCCAGGAACACTCCCTCCTCACAGACAGAAAACACACCCACACCCACACCCCCCCACACACACACACACACTTTTTCTGCCTGTAGCCCAAGGATTGGTAATCAAATCAACATTCTTCTCCCTCAATACTGCTTCACTTGATGATCTCATCAGGTCCCTTGGATTTAATTATCATCTCTCAATGCTGATGATTTTCAAATCTACTTATCCAGCCCTAACCTCTCTGCTGACCTCAAGTCTCACATCTCCAAATGCCTGTTAAATGTCTAGAACTGAATGTCCTGTAGATATCTCAAACTCAGCATGTCCAAAACTAATTATTTTTCTCCCAAAACCCTCCCCCACCCTTTCCAAACTTTCATATTAATATCCAGGTACCACTATCCTCCCAGTCACCCAGGCTCACAACTTAGGTATCATCCGTTATTCCTTACTATCTCTCATTATCCATATCTAATATGTTGTCAAAGCCTGTTGATTTCACCTTTGCAACATTTCTCCAACATGTCCCCTCGTCTCTTCTCATGCTGCCATCGACCAGTTGCAGGCCCTCATCACCTCATTCCTGGACTGTTGCAATAACCTGCTGGTAGGTCTGCCTGCCTCAAATCCCTCCAGGTTCTAATACATCTTTCATTCAGCCACTAAAGTGATTTTCTTAAATCAAAGGTCTAATCATATCACTGCCCCCTCACACACACATACACACTCAATAAACTCCAATGACTCCCTGTTGCCTCCGGAATGATTTACAGAATCCTCTGCTTGGCATTCAAAGCCCTTCATAACCTGGCCCCTTCCCACCTTTCTAGTCTTCTTATACTTTATACAGCTTCCCAGGTACTCTTCAATCCAGTGTCACTGGACTCCTGGCTCTTCCTAGAACATTGTCAAATCGGGGCATTTTCTCTGGCTGTTCCCTTGACTGGAATTCTCTCCTTCTGCATCTCCACCTCCTGGCTTCCTTGGCTTCCTCTAAATTCCAGCTAAAATCCCACTTTCTACAAGAAGCTTTTGCCAATCCCTCTAATCCTAGTGCCTTCCCTATGTTGATTATTTCCTATTTGTCTTGTATATTCCTTGTTTGTGCATATTTATTTGTGAGCTCCTCAAGGGCAGAGACTGTCTTTTGCCTTTTTTTTGTATCCAAAGCACTTAGCACAGTGCCTGGCATACAGTAGGGGCTTAATAAATACTTATTGATGAACTGACTGGCATATTGAGAGGTTGCATAACTATGGGCACACCATTTGTATGGACCAGTCAGGATTTGAAACCAGGCTTTCCTAGCTCCAAGGCCATTTCCACCCAATGTACCACACTGCTTCTATGCATTTTGGTAGCCATTCATTTAACATTTTTAAATGTTTCATCGAATCTCAAAGGAGATGACACTGGAATTCTTTCTGGAGTCCCTAAGCACCATGCTACTCTTACAGTGAATGATAAACAAAAGCAGACCTTTCAGTTATGAACTGTTATGAATTATTTTTAAGATGATTAAAAAAACAGATTTCCAGCATTTTCAAGAGACTTTTCCAATGTTAAATGCAAGCACATTCAATAGTTACATGTGGGTAATATTTAATGTATTCTGGGTAAAGAGGTCATTGTTGGGTAACAGGTTGAATGGTAGTGGTAATGCTTGCTGTAAGCTGAGTTATCAGCATTCTTCCTCAAAATGGGGTTATTTCACAATGTTGCTAAAAGTACTTTCCGTTAAAATTAACATTGCTCAAAGACTCCAAATAAGGCTTCCCTTTTTTGTTGGCAGACATGTAAGTTTACAGAGTCCAAGGTCTTGTACAGTTTAAACAGAAAGAGAGACAGAGTTACTAGTATTCTTTGCTAATATCGGTATTTTAGTGACAAAACAAGGAAACTGATCAAGTATTTGACATATTACCCTCTCATATGAGCTCCAGTGCAATAACTCCTACTATGTAGTTACTATTTCCAATTAAATGTCTGGCTCCAGGGAGGGAGCACAGTGTAGTGGACAGAAGGCCACTCTCTAGTCAGAATGACCTAGGTTCAAATCCAGCCTCTGATATATCCTAAGTCCATGACTCAGTAAATCCTAGCCTCTCAGTTTCCCTCAGGAAACTCTCTAAGACTGCAAATGACCGAGGAGTTGCCAGATCTGTTTTGGTGGAAGGAGTTTCTGAATTGGAATTCCCCACCCTGATGAAATCGTATAGAGACTCTCTCTCTCCCTCTCTCTCTCTCTCTCTCTCTCTCTCTCTCTCTCTCTCTCTCTCTCTCTCTCATGCATGCGAGCGCGCACGTACACACACACACACACACACACACTCGCGCTCACGCACACGCACACACACATACACGCGCCACATATTCAGGCCCTAACCTTAACCACAATTTGTTATGAGTCCAGCAGAACTCATCATCTTCCCCCTCGCCTCCCATCAAATGAACACTCCTTACAACTTCCCTATTTCTACGAATGGCATCACCAAAATTAAAACAATTGGAGTTCTTTTCAACCTCAAATAGTGTCCTAGGAAGAGAGACAATATAATTAGCGTGTAAGTGTATTTCCCTGCATCTCTCCTCTCAAAAGGTCACTAGTGCTTGTTTCAGATTCTCATCTCCTCTCCCCTAGACTGGTGATAACAGCCTCCTGATCTGTATCCCTTCCTTCAGTCTCTTCTCTTGTCCAATCCATCCTCCACACACCTGCCAGAGCAATATTCCTAAAGCACATGTCTGAAGTCATATAACTTCTCAAAAATGTTCCAGTGACTCTTGTCTCAAGAATCAAATAGAAACTCTTCTGTTTGGCTTTTAAAACCCTTCATAAACTGTCTTCAACCTACCTTTCCAGGTGTATTACAACATCATTCCCCTTTACACACTCCATTCCAGGCAAACTGGTTTACTTGCTGTTCCTCACATGCAATGTTCCACCTCCCATATCTCTGTTTGCATAGGCTGTACCCCCATGGCTGAAATGTCCTACCTTCAACACTTTTACCTCTTAAAATCCCTAGTTTCTTTCAAAACTCATGATAGGTGCCGCCTATATATTTAGCCTTTCCTGATCCACCAGCTGCTAGTGCCACCCCCACCCCACCCATATACCTTACATTTCCTTATGTGTATACATATTATTTCCCCAGACCCCATAGAATGTAAAAACTCCTTGAGGGTAAGGCCAGGGGCTGACACATAGTAGGAACTTTTATTAATGGTTGTTAATTGATTTAAAAGCTGTACTATAGTACAGCTCTGTAGTAGAGTAGACATAAATCTTCCAAGTTCTATATTATCCCACTCTTCAACTCCTTTGGTGCTAATTTTGAGCTCACTAAACAACTTTCTAATTTTTAATTTTATTTTCCAGGAACCTAGAGCCAGGTAATAAGAATGGGGTGCCCTGAATAGTGGACATCAGTATTCTAGTCATCTTTGTAAATTAAGTTGGCTTTCTAGTTTATAAATAAGTTTCTTGAGAGTTAGGGTAGCAGGAATTGATTCCCCAGAGAGTAATCATCCTTAGGTAATCCTCTCTCTCCTTCGCCCAATTAATCACCAAGTCCTATCATTACTACCTTAAAAATACATATAGTCCTTCCTTTCAATTCTCACCTTCAACATCCTAGTCCAGGGCCTCACCACCTCATGAATAGATTACTCCTATAGTCTGCTGCTGCCTGAATTTCTGGCCTTCAATCTAAACCAAATGCCATATAACTATAATGACCAACAACAAAACACTTAAAAAAATACACAAAAGAGACCAGAGCAAAGTTCAGAAGGAAAACAAACATGCCTGCCACTGTGAGTACTACCCAGGTGAATCTAATAAATACTTTAAAAAAAAAGCTATATGTTGTGAGAGCCTCAGTTTCTTTTTCTTTTTCTTGAATGTGGAAATGTTTGTTCATTGATGTTAGCCAAATTTTACATATGTACATATGTATGTATATGTGTGTGTATATATATATATATTTATTTATTTTTCTTTTATTCTTTATTATAAAGGATTAATTAATCTGTGGGTAGGAGAGGAAGAAGAAAATGAAGGTGAAATAAAAACAAAGTGTATTGATGAAATTTTAAAGAAAGAAATTAATCTTTATAAAACAGTACTTTTATCACACCATTCCTCTTGCTCAAAAATCATCAGGGGCTCCCCATTAGCCTCAGGATCCAGTCTAAAATCCTCAGACTTTCACTGTTTTCAAGACCTCCATTGATCATTCATTCATTCCACAAACGTTTATTGAATGTTTACTACATAGAAGGCACTTTGTAGGATACTTAACTGTGTAAGGCAAAGTCCCTGGCATTAAGGAGGCAATAATTTAGTGTGGAAGGTAAACCATTTACACAATTAACCAGAATACTATGTGAGAAGTATCAAAGGAGTGCTACAGTGTAATATAATCTGGTCTTACCTTGTTTAACAAACCTTAAGAATCTCTTGTATAGGCTTACTTCTTTCCCACTCCTTTCAGTCCTGCTCCCCCACCCCACTATCCAAGAATATGGCATATTCATTCCCGCCACCAGCCCCGGGCTCAGACTGTCTCCCTGTCTGGCCCAGATATCCACCCCCTCTCTCTTTATGGACCCAAATTCACTCTTTTGGACATTTAATGAGAAACTGCCTCTTATTGTTAAGGGTGGATGGCACCTAGTAATAAATGCTTGTTGATTGATTGATTGATTTTCACAGTGTTTATTTGTCTCATCTCCCTACCTCTGACATTTCCCTTCCCTCCCCAGCAGCGATCTTTAAATATAACAAGTGCTCAGCAGATATTGTTGAATAGAATTGAATTAGCCCTCCTTCCCAAGACTTTATAGGTTAAGCATTTTCTTAATTCATAGAAATCAGCATTTCTATTAAATCAGTTTTGGGAGGAGGTGCAATATAAATGACAATTTGCAACCAAAAAAAATATGGAAGGAAATGACTTAATAATTAAGGAGTTCAGAATTCCAGGTGAATTACAATTCTATCAGGTTCTGTACTGTTGTGTATAATGCGATGCTAATGTAAAGCTTTAACATTTGCATCTCCTCAAGGCTCTAGGAAGGTATTCTCATAACCAACAACTAGGACCACTACTAGCATTTAAATGTGAAAAAGGATTTACTGGTGACTAGCTATGTTAAACAAAAGCAAACATTGGAAGCCTGGTCAGCCTTTGATGTCTATCTTTGGTAGCAAGTCTGCTGTTTTATGCTGATAGCACTTCTAATGTTAGACACTAGAAATTAATGCTAGAAGTGGTTGGGGACCGAATAATAAAAGGTGAGAAAGAGATGGGGAAGAGTAGAGAAGAGAACAAATCAATGAAGTTGTGGGGGAGGGGTTGAGTGGAGAATAACAAAGTGGAAGATAAAAGCTCACTCCAGATGTAAACCCCCGAGAAAAAAATTTCCAGAAAGACAGTGGTGCTGAAGTAATCTGCACAGTTGAAGGCAGGGGCTCTTAACTTTTTTATGTCTTGAACCCCTTTGGCAGTCTCCCGAAGCCATAGGGCCCCTTCTCAGAATTATGTTTTTAAAGACATCAAATAAAATACATCAGAATACAAAGGAAATCAATTATTGAAATAAACACGTATTCCTACCCCTCATCCAAGTTCACCCGACCCCCAAGTTAAGAACCACAGATTTAAAGGACTTGGGGTGGGGGAGGGGAGTGGAGATTAGGGGGAATGTGTCTAATGAGGTTAATTCTCTTCTGGAGTCCCAGGCTAATGCCAGATAATAATAGCTAGCATTTATATAGTGCTTTAAGGTTTGTAAAATGCTTTACTTGTGAGCTCATTTGATCTCCTGCCCAATCCATCCTCCACACACCTGCCAAGGTGATATTTCTAAAACACAGGTCTGGAGTCATGTCATTCCTCTGTTCAAAAAAATCACAGAATGGAGGCGACTGGGCTCCAAGGCTATACTAGTTGAACCCACTTAGGAGTTGTGTGCCTGAGAGAAAGTCCTTTCTGTGACTCAGTTTCCTCAACAATAAGACGGAGGAAAGGGAGAGTTTTGAACTGCTACCCCCTAAAGTCTCTATTAGCTTGAAATCTAGTTACAAACACACCTACATACTGTGTTCCTGTTTTTCCAGCCCTAATCTAGCTAAATGTGGCTACTAGATTCTGATTTCTTTTTTAAACCCCAGCTGCTCAGGAGAAGCACGGAGGTACAGCAGAAACCCATACATTGGCTTTCAAGTTATAGGACCTGAGTTCAAATTTGACCTCCTTGGGCAAAACTTCCCTTCTCCAGCCCCGAGTTCTTCATCTGTAAAATGAGGGGTTTAGACTAGCTGGCCTCAAAGTTCCCCTTCCACTCTAAATCTGGGATCTTCATGTGACTTTGGATAAGTCCCTTCCCCAATCTGGCACTCGGGTCTCTCTTCTGTAACATGAGAGGACCTGTGAGGTCCATCTTATGTTCAGGAAAACCTAATACTGAGGAATGGAGAGAAAAAAATCTGGGGCTAATGTATTCAATAGCTAAAATAAAGTTAGTACAATTTTTGTAAAAAGGCTTACATGTGCCCACATCGACCAAAGCCAATCATAAGATAGTAACGTTATACTCTGTACCTTCTTTTCCCGGTTGTCCCGGGGAAAGCGCTTTGCAATACTGAAATGGGAGCCATTATCATTATAGTAGTACGTAGTAATAGTAGTGTAAAATGCCTTCTTCAAATAACCTGAAAATGCATCCTTAAAAACTTACTGCAATTACCAAGTATAGACATTATTTTATAGTCAGGGAGTCTGCAGTGCACAGACAAACCAGGCCTGGAATGAACCCAAACCCCAATGGATAGCCCTAGCAATAGGACCCAGTTTACCCAGCTTCCAGGCACAACCGTATACAATTCCAAGGCTTTGTTTCTCTTGCTCTGCCTACCTCTAAATTGACAATGGTTAAAAAATTCAATAAAATGCCAAGTTGATGGGCTGTGGAGAAATAGACCCAGCAGTCTACCATGCTGGCAGAATCTGGAGCTGGTGCAATCTTTTTAGCCAACAATCTAACAGTACACACACAATAAAGATTACCAAACTGTTCAAGCCCCTTTGGCCTAGTGACCCCAGTCACGGGGTCAATAATTCCATTTCATTGGTGTGGGTGTTCCTCTGACAACCTAGATACCAGATCAGAATAGATCAGCATCTGGTGACCAATGAGCATGTCCACACTTAGCTAGCTGGGTCTGGGAACAATGGACACACTGGGGGAAAGAGGGCTAAACAAAGTGCCTGAGGAAAATCAAAGAGACATTGCTTGGAGGGGGGAGATCAAAGAAAGTTTCTTGGGGGGAGGTAGCACCTTGTGATGGGTGGAAGACCAATAATGAATGCATTCAGAATTATCATGACAAACCGAAATGTATGAAGTAATAATGTATTGTTATAGCAAACTGCAAGAGGAGAATTGAGTTCGATTTAAGACTTTGAAATTAAGAACTTTCTGAAGGTATTCAGAAGGTATTCATTAGTTTGTATACTTTAGATTTCTCTGTTTATTTATATAAAAGCTATAAAGGATACAAAGCGATAATGATTTTAGTTAAAGACTGGCAAAAGCACTCCCCACCCTGGAAGATCTGAGCTGATATCCATTCTACCCAGCCCCATACTTAATCTACCCAGAACTCCTGAGAACAAATTAGGGTTCCAGCACAATTAGGGCTGAGTCTTTTTTCCAGGCCCTAATGGAAAGGGGTTCTGGAGGAGAGTGGGGGGTGGGGGAAAGGAAGGGAAGAATTCTAGCCCCCTAACAGCTGATGTGGAGTGTTCTGAAGATCTGTTTTCTGATGCCATCAGGGTTTGCCCCACCCCTTGTGGGAGCAGCGTAACTAAAGACTATGTATATAAATGTATGAGTGCTCCATGCATGAGGGGTCAGCTGTCACCTGCTGTCACCTGCCTTAGCAGCTGGCACTCATCAAGTGGATTATGTGTACAGGGAAGGCGGAGGGAAGGGTGTCACTAGCACTTTGATCCTAGGTTCCAAAGGGCAGCCAGAAATTGAGGAAGGCAGAATATCAAAGGTTACTGGCTTTAGTAATCCCTGTCCTTAGATCCTGTTCTTCCTAGCTTCCTGTTAATGTCCAGGGATCAAACCTGGACCTGGATTTAGCTTAAGTCCTCAGCTTCTTTGCCTCCCCAAGAATGGGCAACCTGTTGGCCTAAGGGACAAATCTTCCCTCTTCTCTAAAATTTCTTGACCCTCTGGATCCACGGATTGCCTCCATGCTTTTGTATAGTCTGTCCCCATACCTTCAAGGTATTCACTCCTCACCTCCACCTCTTGACAATCTCTGGCTTCTTTCAGGTTCAGCTCATGTGTCACCTCATAGATAATAACTTTCCTGAACCCCTGCCCTGCCCCCTGCTCTCTTAAAAATGTTGTTTCTTTGTTTGTTTTAATTAAAGCTTCATCTCAGCTATAACTCATTTCAGGATGTAGCCCCACCCACCCAGTGAACTTGTCCCTTATGCCAAAGTTCTCTCTCCCTTCTCCTTTCTCATCAATTATACTATACCTACTTATCTAGGTTTCTGTTGCTCTGTCTCTTCCCCTGGTAAAAGGTAAACTACTTGGCAATAAGGATTGTTTTTCCTTTCGGTCTTAGTATTCCCAACACCTAGTACAGTGCCTCGCATATACTAGGAGTTTAATAATTGTTTGTTAGGTTGGATTATACTCCAGCCTCTCCCTTCTTTCAATCAGCAAGCATTTATTAAATGACTACCTGGGTGATCCTGGGCAAGTCATTTCACTTCCTTAGTTCTGTCATGTGTAAAATGAGGGGGTTGTGTTTGATGGGACAATAAAGGCCCTTCAAGCTCTAAACTTATGACTCTATGCCTCCTCCATGCTAAGCACTTTGGTAAACCCTGGAGACAGAAAGACAAAAGTGAAGGGGTCCCTGCCCTCAAGGAAGTTACATTTTCTCAGGGTAGGTGACACATATACATGTAGGTATACATACACACACATATATATAAGACACACACAAAGCAGACAGACACAAGATAACCTTAGATGAGAAGGCAGCTGGGGATATCAGGGAGAAGCTGACACTTGTGCTGAATCTTGAAGAAAGCCAGAGACTCCAAAAAGGCAGAGGTGAGGAGGGAGAGCATTCTAAGATACTTGAGGATGACCAGGATGGTGAGGAAACTTGCAACCATGTCATATGAAGATTACCTGACAGAAATGGGGGTTTCTGGCCCATAGAAGAAAAGATTTAAGGAGAGCTTGTTCTCAAATACTTGTATTCCCTCTTACTGTCAAAGTCCCAACTTCTACATCTGAGGATCTGGGGATCTCCTGAATCCCCCTAAATTTCCAGTGCCCTCCCTCCCCAATTATTTAATATTTAACTTCTTTGTATATATTACTATCTAAGCCTGTTATGTTTATTTATGCTGCATGTACTTATATATGTTCTTGTCTCCTCTTTAGAATGTGAGCTCATTGGAAGTAGGGATTGTTTCATTCTTAGTGCTTTTATCCCCAGCATCTGGCATAGCGCCTAGCACATAGTAATGTGCTTGATAAATGCTTATTGATTGCTTGCTAGCATGTAGAAGAGGGATTTGATTTATTCTCTTGGCCCTAGAAGACAGAACTCAGGCCAATGGCAACAAGTTACAGAAAAAGAGTCTAGTTCAATAAAAAGAAGTTTCCTAGTAATGTATAGCTATCCCAACAATGGAATGAAGTAGCAAGTTTAGGAAGACCTGAGTTCAAATCCTGCCTCAGAAACTTACTACTTGGGCAAATCACTTAACCTCTGTTTGCTTCAGTTTCCCCAACTGCAAAATGGGGATAATAATAGCACCTACTTCTGAGGGTTATTGTGAGGACCAAATGAGATAACATTTGTAAAGCGCTTAGCATGGTGCCTGGAACATAGCAGGCACTTAATAAATGCTTATTCCCTTCCCCTTCCCTGTTATTGGAAGAATTTAGGGGCTGAGTGACCATTTGTCAAGGATGTTATAGAGGAGATCCATGCTTCAGGTAGTTGTTGAACCCTTCACAAGGTCCCATCTACCCCTGGGAGTCAATGATTGTAAGTTTCTAACTAGCAACTATTTGACTTTCATTTTCATAGTTCATTTCCCTTCTGTATTTATTTAGTATTCTTCTATAACCTAAATCTCATGTTTATGAATTAATCCAATTAATTTTCACAACAGTCCTTTGAACTAGCTATTCTAGTACATATGTCGGAATAGAAATTGAAATGAAAGCTCAAATATGAAAAACATGCTAATGTGCCTTCTTTCTCTTTCACATTTTCTTTCCCTCCAGTCAGACTTCTTTCTTTACAATGAAACCAAATGTGATATGTGAGAGCTTCACAAAGTATAAAGCCCATATAAATGTAAGGTATTATTATTATCGTCTTATATTATAGTGCATGGTCTTTTCTGATATCCTTTGTTCCCTGGCTAGTTTTCCTTTACTTAATCAAGATGGGGACAGACAGAGGGGGGGAAGGGGGAGGAAGGAAGGACTGAAAAGGATGGATAGAAAAGGAAGGAAGGGAGCTTAGGGCTTTGCTGCTGAACGGCACTTTTTTCAAGCCACTGTTTTTATCATGGGCTCATAGCATCTTGTGGCTGGAAGGAACCTGAGAGATTATCTTGAGAGCATACACTTTTTCCCCATCCACTGGTGGACCTTCATTAAAAAGAAAGGTTATCATCTCTGACAATGGTTGTCTGGAGATCTCTAAAAAGAAATTAAATCCCCGTCTGTGGGAGATTGGTTTTGTGCAAGGGCAAAGTTTGGTTCTAATGGTATGGTGGCACTGGGCACAGCTGGTTTGGCAGCAGGGGACTTCTCCACAATCTGCCTGCACACTCATCATAGATTGGGAATCCAGAACCTTGGGTTTTGATCCTAGCTCTGATGCTTAAAATTCTTTGATGGCACCCAAACTCTGTTCCTCAGAATTCTTCCTTAGTCATGTGTTGCAGTCTGCTCCCCACCCCCAACCCTGTGTGCCTGTCCATTGCCCCCTGTATGATGCTCATCTGTAGTTCTTCAAAGGAAGTGATTCCTCCTAGTCTCAGTGAAATATAGCAACAATGGTAAAATGTTTGCATTGAAAAGATGGGTCTTCATTGTTATGGGAAGCTTGAAGTCATTAAGAGAGCTTTGCAGTTTCCCAAAAGCAATCTAATCCCACTGTCCTCTTCCTATTCAACTCTAGCCCCTGCTCACTGTCCATGTGTACTTTCTGTCCCAGTTACACAAGCTCCATAAGATGCCCATTCAGATGCGTGTTGAAATCTGGCCAATAGATATTCATCATCCATTTGGTCTTTTCTGTGTGGATGGACAGGGCAAACACTTTTAGATGATTCAAGATCCCTTCCAGGAGGCTCTGCAAGGTCTTAGCGTTGATGTAATCAACATCATGTCATTCACAAACAGGGACATCTAGAGGACTTCATCATTCACTGTGAATCTCAATCTGGACTCTTAAGTGGGCTCTCCTCCACAGTGGTGGACACTTTTGGTGAGCATTAATCTCCCTGATTTATGCCTCCCCTGATGTTTATTATCAGAGGGTCAATGAACAGGATTATTTCTGTCCTTACATCTTTGAAGGAATATCGAATAATCTTGATGTATGGATAGGAAATCCTTTGTTAGCAATAATAGTTAACAACAACAATAGGTAGTTATATATTGCTTTAAGATTTGCAAAGCACTTTTAACTCATTTGATCCTTGTACAAGAGCCTGCAAGGTGGCATTTTGTTCTACCAAGTCAAATGCTTTTACATAATCAACAATGGGACATTACATTCTCTATATCTTTCAGTCAACTGTGAGATAGGAAAGATGTAGTCTATAATTGAATACATTTTATGAAAGTCTGCATGTTCCCTGCCGATACCTTCAAAGTGGATACCCTCAATTTGTGTACATATGACCCTCACAAAGATATTTCATTAATGGGAAAATAGACATACAGGTCAGTAGTTGTTGATATACTCTGTGGCACCTTTTTTTTTGGTATCAATATCATCTAAGATTTTTTCTATGCCTTTGGTATCTTTCCCTACTTTATATACCTTATACATTGGTCCCCTACCATTGAGATGTATGGGGGCTCAGAGAAGATAAATATCTCTAGTGTGAGGGCTGCTGAGCACTTTTCAGGGCTGCTCATCCACTTTTGTTGTCCACCTGGAACTCAACTATCACCTGTGGCTCTAAGAAACTATAGCATGCCCAGGAGCCACACCTTGGTAAACCATTTCAGCAGACGGGCTATGCCAGATTGAGGGTAACCAACAGGCCTCAAACTCATCAATGAAGTTGGGACCGCCTACCCCAAGCATGTAAATATTTGCCCTGGCAGAATGGGAAAATGAGAACAATTTGTTCCAAAGGGCCATGAAGGTGGGGAAAGCAGGTGCTGTGAAGGGCTCAGAGCTCGGTTACACACTGCAGATGCCAAGGTCATCCATTGCACCCCTAGCCATCACCAGTCATCTTGACTTTTGTCTTGTCATTAGACTTTGATGACTGTGGAAGAGTGAGGCAAATGACTTCCATGACTCTGCCTCACTTAAATTTAATTTATGGACATCATACACACCATTTTGCCATTTTTACCTACCTCAAAGTCCTGTGGCAATGGGCAATGAAGCAGCAGATACCAATATCACTGGCACTGGATTGTCCAGTGTGGCATGCCTGCATCAAAGAAGGTACTGTGCTCTATGAGCAAAACAGAATTGCACTAGTTCAAAAGAAATGTGAGATGTGTAAATTAAGAGACATCTCCACTCCAAGTGTTCATATGGACTATTTGTGCCCAACCTGTGGTAGAGACTTCTGAGCTTGTATTGGTCTGATCAGCCACAGTTGGACACAATGTACCTTTACTCCAACATAGTGATATCATTTTGGTCCTCTTTGAGCATGAAAGACAATGATCAAATTGGTCCCTTGATGTTCTCATAATTATAATGCCTTCAACATAGATCTCTAATGTGTGTGTGTGGGGGGGGAGGTTGCTTCTCCAAGGAGTACTTTCAAGCTCTCCTTCCATTTAATTGCAACTTCCTTCTTTCTTTTGGTTTAATTTATAGCAAGAATAGAGGCAGCTAGGTGGCGCAGTGGATAGATCACTGGCCCTGGATTCAGGAGGACCTGAGTTCAAATCCAGCCTCAGACACATAACACTTACTAGCTGTGTGACTCTGGGCAAGTCACTTAACCCCATTGCCTAGCTCCCCAAAAAAAATTTATAGCAAGAATCTCATGATTGCTATGATTCAGCTCCTCCAGCAATATGCCCACTCACTGGTCATTAGACAAGGGTCTCACATTTAAAGCACTAACCATAAAATTAAAGTTTGTTGATGGTCTAAAAATTGTGTGATTCTTAGTATCTCTATCCCCTTTCCTTCCACTCTGCCATCATCACTAAAGAAGTGGGAGGAGTCCCCAAAAGACTTGAGGGCCAGTTTCTATTTTCTCTCTTTCATAGATTGCCTTGGCCAGAAACATTTTATCATGGGGTGGCCAGTCTACTGGTGCTATGCCTTTCCACCTGGGTATTCCAATCTGGCTGGTTTTCCCGTTTTTGTTCTCTTCAGTGCCATTTCTAAGTCCTCTATAAGCACCTCAGAGACTATGATGTTAGGGGAATGTCTAAGTGCAGTGGTTCCACTGTCATTGATGATAAAAATAATTTGTTGTAATAATTTTTACAAATCTTTTCCAATTTTCTTCTGTTTTTCTTACTATTTCTTATTTCTTTGAATGTCCTTAGCATGATTTTGCTTGGGTAACTTGCAAAACTTCTTCTACTCCAAAGGAAAGTGTGGGAGAAAAGAGGTATTAGACTGAATACCAAACTGAAGGTCTACAGAGCTGTTGTGCTGACCTCATTGTTGTATGCTTTTGAAACCTGGACAGTATACCAGCGCCATGCCAGGAAACTGAATCGCTTCCATTTGAATTGTCTTAGGAAGATTCTGAAGATCATCTGGCAGGATAAGGTACCAGACATTGAGGTCCTTTCTCGAGCTAAACTGACAAGCATTCAAACTCTGCTTCAGAGAGCACAACTCTGATGGACTGGCCACATTGTTCAAATGCCAAACTTTCATTTGTTTCAAAGACTATTTTATGGAGAACTCATGCAAGGCAGGTGTTCACATGGTGGTCAGAAGAAGCAATAAAAGGACACTCTCAAGGTCTCTCTGAAAAACTTTGGAATCTATTGTGTGACATGGGAGAAACTGGCAAAGGACTGCCCAGCATGGCGTGCTTACATCAAAAAAGGTACTGTGCTGTATGAGCAAAACAGAATTGCAGTAGCTCAAAAGAAATGTGAGATGTGCAAATTAAGAGACATCTTTACTCCAAAGGTTCATATGGACTATTTGTGCCCGACTTGTGGTAGAGCCTTCTGAGCTCGTATTGGTCAGATCAGCTACAGTTGGACACACTACCTTGACCCCTCCATAGTGATGTCATTTTGCTCCTCTTTGAGCATGAAAGACAACCCCAATGCCTTAACATGACTTGAAGGTGACCCTGGGTTCTCTTTTATCCTACTTAATAGCATTTGTTTTCCAATTACATGTAAAGATAGTTTTCAACATACACTTTTATAAGATTTTGAGTTCCAAATTTTTCTCGCTCCCTCCCTACCCCTCTCCCCAAGACAGCAAGCAATCTGATATAGGTTATACATATATAGTAGCATTAAATATATTTCCACATTAGTCATGTTGTGAAAGAAGAATCAGAACAAAAGGGAAAAACCATGAGAAAGAAAAAACAAAAAGCAAAAAAAAAAATGAAAATAGTATGCTTCGATCTGCATTCAGACTCCATAGTTCTTTCTCTGGATGTGGATAGCATTTTCCATCATGAGTCTTTGAGAACTGTCTTAGATCATTGTATTGCTGAGAAGAGCTAAGTCTATCAAAGTCAGTCATCACACAATATGGCTGTTAGTGTGTACAATGTTCTCTTGGTTCTGCTCATTTCACTTAGCATCAGTTCATGTAAGTCTTTCCAGGTTTTTCTGAAATCTGCCTGCTCATCATTTCTTATAGCACAATAGTACTCCATTACATTCATATACCACAACTTGTTCAACCATTCCCCAGTTGATGGGCATCCCCTCAATTTCCAATTCTTTGCCACCACAAAAAGAGCTGCTATAAATATTTTTGTACATGTGGGTCCTTTTCCTGTTTTATGATCTGTTTGGGATACAGACCTAGAAGTGGTATTGCTGGGTCAAAGGGTATGCACAATTTTTATAGCCCTTTGGGCATAGTTCCAAATTGCTCTCTAGAATGACTGGATCAGTTTACAACTCCACCAACAATGCATTAGTGTTCCAATTTTCCCACATCTTCTCCAACATTTATTATTTTTCTATTTTGTCATGTTAGCCAATCTATAGGTGTGATGTACCTCAGAGTCATTTTGATTTGCATTTCTCTAATCAAAAGTGATTTAGAGCAGTTTTTCATATGACTGTAGATAGCTTTAATTTCTTCCTCAGAAAACTGCCTATTCATATCCTTTGACCATTTATCAATTGGGAAATGTCCTTAGTTTTCAAAGAGGACCAATGACATCATGGAATGATGTCTTGACTCCTGCGAGAATGGGATTTAAGTGAGGCAGAGTTGCTCAAAGTTGTCAGCCTCACTCTCTCTTCCAGAGTCATGGAAGTCCAGCGACAAGACCAAAGTCGGGACGACACTTCAGCGGTCTTCATGGCCGTTGGAACAAATTATTCTCATTCTCCCATTCCACTGGGGAAAGTCTCATATGCTTAGGGTACACTCCCCACCCCTCAACCCCTCCAACTCACCAAAAGCCAGTTGGTTACCCTCAACCTAGTTTAGTCCATCTGCTGAAACAGTTTACCAGTGTGTGGCCGCTACATATGCTACAGCTTCTTGGAACCACAGGTGGGAGTGGAGTTCCAGTTAGATACCACAGGTGGATGAGCAGCCCTGAAAAGTGCTCGGCAAGCCCTCACAACTGGAGGTGCTAGTCCTCCTTGCCACCCCATACACCCCAGTATGTAGTTAATACTTTTCCGTAGCCCTTACTTTCCTACCACTGTATAATTACCTTTTTGTTCCTTCCTAGTCCTGTATTCAAGTCAAGGTCAGTATTTTTGTCGCCTTTGGAGAGGTATCATGGTTCAGTACCTAGAGAGCCAGCCCCAAGACCAAGAGGAACTGGGTTCAAGTTTTCCGCTATGACACATGTGGTGCTCTAGCCAATTCTCTAAGGCTGTAAGTCACAGAGAAGGTACCATTATCTGAGATGTTTGTTCATTCTCTATATTCATGAAATCATAGGCGTCGTTCCTGTTCTTTAGTTATTTTGTGGCTTCTCCAGATCTGAATACTCCTCTCTTCTCTCCACATCTTTCCATTTTCCTCCACCCATATCATCGTTATAATTGATTATCAGCTCCCATTTCTGCAGCCTTTTACCAAAATACTTTCCTTAGACAATAAACTTAGAAGAGGCAATACAATTATTCTTGTCCCCATTTTACAGATGAGGGAACTGAGGTTCAGTGAGATTGAGTGACTTGTTCAGTGTACACCAGCAGCAAATAGCAGAAGGACTTTAACTCATGTCTTCTGACTCAAGAGTCCAGTTTTTTTTTTCTAACTTTGACATGTCATCACTTTGGTTGGAGGAGGGACATGCTTGCTGACTCAAAATTTTTCTTCAAGTCCATACCTCAAAATACACCTCCCTCCCTTCTTTGCAGAGGTGACTGTATGTATGTGTAGGGGAACTACAGATGTGGAGCACCCATATAATTTTAGACTCGGTTAATGTGTTGGCTAGTTTTCCCCAGACTGCTTCTTGTGCCCTTCCCCCATCTTTCACTCTTTGTAAAAGACTAAGGCAGTTGGGGTGCAGAAGGGGAGAATACATTTGGAAATGAAGGTGATATGAAGGCTAAAGGCATCAATAAAAATGTAAATTAAAAAAAAAAAAACTACATTCCCAACTTTTAGCCTCGATCTTTCCTAATCTCTCTGAAATGGCTTCAGCCATGTCAGTTGCTGTTGCTTGGATGACTACCTACAGGTCTGTAGCACCTGTCAACCTTTAACAGAGTTTCAGTTGCTGTTCCAAAACCCTCCACCTACAGTTTGGGTCTGCTGCCAGTCTGGGATACCTAGGCTCCAGCCACACGGTCAAACTCTAAAGCAGGGGTTCTTAACCTCTGGTACCAGAACTGTTTTTTGTTTGTTTTTAATAGTATGGTTACTGTTTTTCAATATGACTAGTGTCCTTTGTAATCCTATGTATTTTACTTTATACATGTAAAAATGTGATTCTGAGAGGGGGTCCATCTATAGGCTTCAGAAGACTGCCTGCCAGAGGGGTCCAGGACACACACAAAGGTTAAGAACCCCTGCTCCAAGGTGTGTGTTTCACCTTAAACTCCAGTGGGGTTTTCTTGGCTCAAGTCCCCAAAGAAACAGTCATTCTCATACCTGATTGGCAATTTTACCTTTGGATCCCCTAGCACAGGGGTGGGGAACCTGCATCCTCGAGGCCACATGGGGCCCTTTAGGTCGTCAAGTGTGGCCCTTTGACTGAATCCAAACATCACAGAAAAATTCCCTTTAATAAAAGGATTTGTTCTGTAAAACTGGGACTCAGTCAAAATGCTGCACCCAAGGACCTAGAAGGCCACATGTGGCCTCAGGGCTGCAGGTTCCCCACCCCTGCCCTAGTACATTCTTGGCATGCTTCAAGTAGCTGTGATTTTGTCTTCTACACACTAAGAGAATTATTGACAAGGTGCCCCCAGCCAGCCTGTGCTCCAAACCTTTCTGATACGGTAGAAGCTGCCAGAGCTGGTGCTTCACTGGCACAGCATCAGAGAACTCAGAATCACCTCCATGACACAATGAACCTTTGAAGGAGGGCTACAATGGAGGGCCTTGCACATAATAGAAGCTTATTTATTTATTTATTTTTTGCTAAATTGTTCAAAAATATTTCTTGCTTCACAATGTAGTGCATCAAGTATTGGGCTTTGGAATCAAGAAGACCTAGGTTCACATATGAGCTATGTGACCCTGGGAAAGTCACTTCACCCTGTTTGCCTCCATTTCCTCATCTGTAAAATGAGCTGGAGAAGGAAATGTCAAACCACTGGGTCGTGAAGAGTTGGACACAACTGAAACAAACTGAACAACAACTGGTGGGGAGAGATGGGTAGAAATCTGAAGTTTAGATAAGAAAGGACCCCTGCACTGATAGAACTTATAGGTCAGGTTAAAGCCCATATGCAAGTCAGCAAGACTGATTAAGCACCCACTACATGCCAGACACTGTGCTAAGCCCTGGGGATACAAAGAAAGGCCAAAGACAGTCACTGCTCTTAGGGAGGTCACAGTCTAACGGAGGCGACAATATATAAATAACTATGTCCAAACATGATGTAGACTGGATAAATGAGAATTCATAGACAGAAAAAAAGGCATTAGCATTCATTTTATACAAATAACTAGAATGCAAAATAATACACAAGAAGGGCACAAGAGCTGACCAAAAAAGAGTTACCGGAGGTCGGACATAGGGAAAGGAAATTAGCAACTGGGGGGGGGTCCCAACAGGCTTCCGGAAAAAACAGCTTTTGCTTTAAAGATTGAGCAGGAATTCTTCAAGCTGAGAGGAGGCCCTAGGAGGGGAGAGAAAAAAGGAAGCCACTAGCAATAACTAATGATAATGACATAGGATCAAAGATTTAGAGCAGGAAGGGACCTTAGGGGTCATTTAGCCCATTCCTCCCCTTCCCCCCCATTTTACAGAAGAGGAAACTGAGGCCCTGGGAGGTGAAGACTTGTCAAAGGCCATACAGGTAGTAAATGGCAGACCTGGGATTCTAACCATGGCCCTTTGACTCTGTCTCCAGGGTTTTTTTCCATCATACCACACTTCAACTAAAAGCTCCCACTCCTTATTCAAGACCTTCTGGCAAACAAATGTAATTTTGTCACAAAATATGAGACTAGGCTTTTAACAAAGGGTTAAACTGGCTTCCTTTCCCAACATCCTCTAAACTCTTATTTGTAATATTTGTTCCCCAATGACCATAGTCAGGTGTAGTCAGAAAATTGTGGGTGCTGTTAGGGCTGTGACAACAGAATTGGATTTGGTTTCAGAGGCCTTGGGTCTCAATCTCATCTCTGCCACTGACTACCAAGTCATTTAATCTGGCTAGAACTCAAGAAAATAGAGGTGGAGTGGAGAAACCCAAACCTCTGTGGTCATTTCAGTTCAAGCTCAATGCTTTATACTTTGGAAACAAACATTTAATTCCTTTGGGCTTAAAAGGGAAAGTGTATTTGTCCCTTTTAGTTCTAACAGCCCAAGAGGCTATGTTACCATTGCCCACTCTCAATGTCAGTAGGCTTTCAGATGTTTTCCCCTGGTGGGTGGGGATGGATTTGCATCCTGTATTGACCTGGAAGGGCTGCTCCTTTGTTCTCTAGCCAGGCTGTGGCTTCCGGTGGTTCCTCCTTCCCTAGAAAGCTTCCCAGGTTGTCCTGTCTCACCACCTTCCTAGCATCTGTTCTCTTGTTCTGCCCAATCCCAGCCCCTATTCTGCATTGTGATTACATCTCCTGCTGTGGAGTCCTCTAAATAATTTCATGGCTGGTATTTTCCCAAGTCTAGTTAGAATCAAGGGAAGTGTCTGTACCTGCAGGCTGAGAGAATATATTGGGGGAAGAGTAAGAACTGCAAACAAGAAATCACTAAGCATTCAGCAAAACAAAGACCAGGCCCTTGGTTAGTTTTCAAAAACATTTGGGACTGTGATCAGAGCCAGCTGAGGAGCCCAGACCAATGTATGTCAAAACAAGGGTCACCCAGAGCATGCTCTGCTCCCAGAGTCCAGGGATCATACAGTGTTAGAGCTGGAAGGGACCTCAGAAGCCTTACATTTTACAAACATTATTACAAAGAGTCCATAGGCATAACTAGACTGCCAAAGGGATCCATGACACATAAAACAGTTAAAAGCCCCAAATCTAGTCCCACCCCTTAATTTTACATATGAGGACAACTGAGGCCACGGGAGGTTGAAGCCTCTTGCCCCAGGTCACACAAGTAGTACGCAGAAGAGTTGAGACTTGATTCTGTCTTCTAATTCCAGGCCTGCTCCTCTTTTCCCTATACTCTAGCTGCCTCCAACCTTCCTAATTCTTCCTGCCAGTGTGGCCTTCAGTCCCTGTTAAAGGCCACATGGGTTAGTAGACCAATAAAATTATTGTATCAGGAAAAGAACAAAGACTTGGTCATTTTTCACACCTGTAAAGAACACAGTGGAGGAAGCAAGTCTGACAGACCGACTACACTGTGGTAATTATATGCTTGGAAAGCACCATTTCCCCCCCCTGGATCTCAAAGCACTTAAGCAACTTTAATTATTTTCCATAACACCTCAGTGAGGCCATTATTATTAGTTCCAACAGACAGAGAGGTTACTCAACTTCTTAACTCACACAATGAGTCATTTGCCGAGTGGCTCCCACTCCCAGTTTGGTGCTCGGATGATCTGACCATTGCTCAACTGAAAAATAGCATGCCTGTGCAATTTTTGCAGTGAATCTTGGCTTCTGTTCTTGTTTGGAAGCCAGGGAGGCTGCCATTCCCTTTTGGATGGAATGTGTACCAGTGTTATTATTAGATGGAATGTGTATGGAGATATATTGAAATGGTATTCAGACCACATTCCTGCACACACATACAATCCTGTCTTAGTAACACTGCCAAACTGGGTCACATAGAAAATCATCCAGCTCTGGGGCTGCAAGGGCCCTTGGAGGTCATCCCCTTCCTTCAGCCTCTTCATTTTCCAAAGGGGAGACACCGAGGTCCAGACAGGAGAGGCAGTTTGTACAAAGTTACCACACACATTTGGAGCAGAGCTAAGACCAAAACCTAGGTCTCCTGAATCCAGGGTTTGCTCTTTCCCCTCGTCCGTGCTGAGGATGGGAAAGGTTACAGCTGTTACAGCCCTCCAGTCCAGAATGTCCTTCCCCCCTTCTCTCCACCAGTTCAACACCTGCCCATCATTTCAGAGCCAAGACTTCCCACCATGTGCATGAAATCCTCCCCAGCTATTCAGGCAGGCACTGATGTCATTTACTCTTTGTGCTACATAACCTGGAATTTGAACACATATGGCGTTGTATTTTTCTCCAGCTGTTTCTTGTCAATCAATGAGTTGCTTAAGCCCTTGCTAGCCAGTACCTTGCATACAGTGTCTAGAAGAGTAGGCACCTCATAAATGTTTGCTGAGTTGGGCTGCTACGTGCCTGACACTGTGTGCTATGTACTGTAGTAGGCTACAAGGGGTGTCTGTGTGTGTGTGTGTACACATATATGTTGCACTTTAATTTTATTTTTATGTTTCCCCTTCCCTCGGGGGAGGGGGCTGAAATTGCGCTCATGACGTGTAATCTTGTATTCCAAATAAGACTGTAAAGCCACTCAAGGGGAGAGACCATGTTAGTTTGGTATTCTAGACAGAATACTGGACTTGGTGCTCTGTCAGGAAAACTTGAGCTCAAATCCTCATACTAGCTTTATTATTCACCCATTTTCAATTCTGTCGGACTCTTTGTGACCCCACTTGGGGTTTTCCTGGCAAAGATACTGGAGTGGTTTTCTGTTTCCTTCTCCAGTTCATTTTACAGTTGAGGACACTGAGGAAAACAGGGTGAAGTGACTTGCCCAGGGTCACACAGCTAGTCAGTATCTGAGGTCAGATTTGAACTCAGGAAGATGAGTCTTTCTGATTCCAAACCCAGTGCTTTATCCAGTGTAGTGCCACCCTAGCTAGTAGCTGCCCCTTTATACTAACTTACTAGCTATGTAACCCCAAGCAAATCACTTCACTTCTCTGGGCCTCAGTTTCCTCAAATAAACTTAGCTGGCCTTTGAGGTCCCTTCTAGCAATTTGATCCCGTGACTTCTAGAGATGAATTAAAATTTTGTTCAGAAGAATGAAAGAGTTGGACTCAGTGACCTCTAAGGTCCCTTCCAGCTCTAATTCTGATTCCATGATTCCTATTTCTCTTATTCGCCTACCTCCCACACTCACACCCCACACCCCAACATAGTAGGCACACATTAGTTCACTTGACTCAGTGCTATCCTGAAAGAGACGCCCACTGAGGCCCAGGAAAATTCAATTCCACAAATTCAATACCAAATATTTATTAAAGCACTTCCCTTTAATGCAAAGTAAAACCAATCAGATTTCCCAACATAGACACACATATTTCAAGTAAGATGGATTTACCTGGGGATTACTTGGCCTGAGCCCTAAGCTTCAGCAAAGCCCAGGGCTAGGCCATTGTGCTAAGATAGCCTTGGGCTTCTTGGTCAATCAATATGCCTCAGTACTTCTATTTTCCAAGATACATTTATGTGACCCTACCCAGAAGTTCAAAGTCCTTTGTGTTCTCTGATGACTTTCTCAGCTTTGTGGGAAAACAGAGACCAGAAGTAGGTAATCTTAATATTCTCCCCTAAGCTCTAAGACCCAGAAAATCACCCGAACCTTGTGAACGCTCAATAAATACTTGCTGATTGATTGTCATTTGACCTCTCATTCAAGGGTTGGGTAGGTCGGTCATTATTTGGAGGAAAACTAATAAAGACTCCAAATAGCCTTGCAGACGCCAACTTCAGTCCAGTCATTATTTGAAATGGGGAAGTCTTCCTACTCACTCCTCTGCGAGTCCAAAGCCTGATTTGACATAATGGTGAAGTCATCTTGATGCCATCATCCATGTCTTGAGATCAGACATGTAAATATTACATTTTGGTTATTTTTTTGTCTTCATTTTTTTTTCATTATATTTGAGTAGGTATGAGAATAGTATGGGAGACAATATGACATAGAGTGGTCTCCCAGTCAGGAAGATCTAGGTTCAAATCCATGATACATCTTCTACAAGAAACCTTTTCCAGACCCTCTGTTAATTATTTCCTATTTAGCCTGTATATAGCTTGTTTTGTATATATTTGTTTGCTTCTTGTCTCCTCTACTAAATTGTTAGACAGGGACTGTCTTTTGCCTCTTTTTGCCTCCCCAGTGTTTAGCACAGTGCCTGGCACATAGTAGGAGCTTGATAAACATTTATTTATTGTTTGTGTGACCCTGCATCCCAACCTTTCGGGAGAGTGCCCCTGGCATCTCTCTAAGAAGATAAATGTGACACAGTTGCTAATCTGACGTTAGTAGAGGGATTTTGCTGAAATCACAGAACCGGGACCAAATAGTTGATGAGGTATGCGAAGGATCATAAGCATTATTATGATGATAATTATTCCTAACTAAATGTAGCCAAGGTTCTGCATCCCAAATGAATGTGCATCTAAGTTCATGCTCAGGCAATTGGCCAAACACTTGAGCTCACTCAGGCCCCAAATTACAAGTAGTTTCATTAGGGCCTAAGAACAACTTGACCTCATAGGGTTATTGTGAGGATTAAGTATATTAATGCATGAGAAAGCATTTTGAAAAGGGTGAATTTTTACTAATGGGAAGGATTCATCCTTGTCCAAGTGGACCTTTCTTTTTTCTGTGAAAAACTTTTTTATTGATATCTTTTGTTCTTAAATCACCTTTATTTCCAAATGAATCCATCCCCATTCCTCTATCCACAAGGTATCCCTTGAAACAAAGAATAAAAAAGAAAGAAGAAAAGCAGTTTGGCAAAACTAACCAATACATCAACTGAGTCTGATGTCCCACACCAGTAGCCCTGTCTCTGCCAAGAAGGGAGGTGTATTTTCAACCCACCAATACTTTATTATGAAATTTAAAAAACCATCAATAGATCTCTGGGTAAAGGCTATTGTTGTCTTGATAAATTTATTATGTAATACATAGAACTGCATTCATTTTCATCATGTTATCATAACAGTGAAAGTAATGATAAATTTCATGAAAAAATCATCAATAAACAGCAACATTTCACTATACAAACACACAAAGAGTTTGTATATGAACCTGTGAACGTTTGTTATTTAGTTTGCTTTTTAAGCATATGTTAAATTTAACAAGGTAATAACAAAATCATCCTGTGTCCCCTTCCAAACAGCTTTTTCTCCCTTCGGTGTATTTTTAAATGTTTTATTGACATTCTTTTCTTTCTCCCCTTCTTATCTCTATTGCTAGGAGATAAATGGTCTCACCTCTTCAGTGACAAACTTATGGACCTTGCTTTCTGCAACAGATTAGTTTTCAAAAAGTTGAGTGCAAACTGAATTTTTTCTAAACCCAATTCCTTTCATCCACAAAGGGTTTGCCCCATGTACCACCATGGCATGGAGGTGACCTTGTATTCATAAAAGCTAGGGCAGAAGAGGTCATCACATGATTGAAATGAGCCATGGAATTCCTTATTGTAAATTACAGAGATGCTCTGACAAGCATCTAATGGGAAACACTGTGGTATAGTGCTCAGAGCACTAGGAACCAGTACATGTGGTTTTACTCCTAAGTATACCACAAATGAGGTGTGTGACATCAAACAAATTATTCCCCCCCGTGCCTCAGTTTACTCATCTGTAAAATATGCATAATATTCCCTGCCCTACTTCCTTTGCAAGGTCATTGGGATCAAATGCAATAATTTGCATGAAAATGCTTTTGAGAAACATGAGCATTATGGAGATAGTATTATCTATTTACAATAGACCTTATTTTGTCCAACAAATATACTTAGGAAGTCATGTGTAAATTGAATTTCTCCTAAACCAAAATTCCATTTTATCCCTAAAAGTCTCAGGATCAGACTGCTAGACGGGACCAGAAACCAGCGAAGTTCAAGCTGTATATAATCAAGGATGCCTTCTAAAATGTTCCCAGCAAATGGTTGCTCAGTCTCTGCTAGAACACTTACAATAAGGGGGAAAGCCCCTTCCCTCCCAAGGGAGCCCATTCTCACTTTGGATAGCTCTATTTAGTAGCACAATTTTCCTGATATCAAGCCTAAATTTGTCTCTGGGCAAGCTGCCCTCTGGGGCCACGCAGAACAAAGCTAATCGCTCTTCTACCTGATAGGGTGCATCTGGGTCAGTCTCACACCCACAGAACAGAGATGTCCCATGATGCAGAGGACATCTAGGTGTTTTAAAGCGGGCTGGGGCGGCCATGGTCTTTGTCACAGGCAGATAGGTGCCCATTAGCTACAAAATTGGCCATTTCCAGCAAGGATGCCAGATATGGTAAACTCTAGAGAAAGGGCAGGACTAGAGTACCAGACAGGAGAAGGGAGTGGGACATATCAAGGAGCACAAACAGCCTGTCATCAGAAGGGCTAGGCCCAAAAAACTTGAGTTTTTTCTGGGCTCCCACAAATATTTATCTCTTAATAAAGCCTAGGCTAGGGTTAGCTTTTGTGGCTGCCATATTGCATTATACATTCATATTCTTTTTTTATTAATTTATTTTTAGTTTTCAACATTCACTTCCATAAGCTTTTGAGTTTTAAATTTTCTCCCTCTCCGTCCCCTTCCCAAGACAACATGCAATCTAAGTTCTACATATACATTCCTATTAAACATTTTCATATTAGTCATGTTGTAAAGAAGAATTAGAACCAATAGGGGGAACCACAAGAAAGAAGAAACAAAACAGAAGGGGAAAAAAAAGAGCAAATAGTATGCTTTGATCTGCATTCAAACTCCATAGTTGTTTTTCTGGATGTGGATAGCATTTTCCATCATGAGACTTTTGGAGATTGGACTCATATTCTTCTTGTTCATTTGTTTCAGTCATGTCTAACTCTCCATGACTCCATTTGGGGTTTTCCTGGCAAAGATACTGGAGTAGTTTGCCATTTCCTTTCCCAGCTCATTTTATAGATGAAGAACTGAGGCAAACAAAGGTTAAGTGACTTGCCCAGCTAGTAAGTGTCTGAGGCTAGATTTGAACCCACAAAGATGAGTCTTCCTGACTGTGGGCCCAATGCTCTATGCACTGCAGCACCACCTAACTGCCCTGACCATGTTAATCTTGTAGTCCACTAAACCCTCAAATATGTTTTCACAGGAATTATCTGGATATTTTCCGTATCCTATATTTGTGAAATTGACTTTTGGAACCTAAGTGTAGAACTTAATTTCATCCCACTGACTTTGGTCTATTGTTCTAGTTTGTTGAAATCTTCTGGATCCCAACTGTGATCTTGGTGTTAGCTACCCCTCTAAGTTTTATGCCAATTGCAAACCTGACAAATATACCATCTAATGCTCTCATCTGAGTCAGTGAAAAAAATTATAGAGGATCCCCAGGGCCAAGGATAAATTCCTGGGGCACTCTAGGGATCTCCTTCCAAGATGACATCAACCAATTAGTGTCTACTCTTTGGGATTCAGTCATTCAATCATTTCTGAATCCACTGGTAGTTAGGTAGTAAGAACCAATGAGAGATAACAGACAGACAACCACAGTACTCCATTGGTAAACTTAAGATATAAGTACTAGAGGAAAGCCTCTAACTCAATGGTTGAATCCTGTATGGAGGAGTTATGGAGTTACATGGACTGGATAAAAAGGCATAGAGAGACTGTCCGCACTGAAGAAATCAGTTTCATCAACTTATTCATAGTGCCCTGCACACGGTACTTCAGCAAACGTTAACTTTGTGTGTAGAGCACTTTGCCCAGCAATGACAGAGAGATACATGTTTAGACAGAGTGACTGCTCTCAATGGAGTTCATTGTCTAAGAGGAGGAAGAATTATCAACACAGATAATATACAATGTTACATGATGAGTGAGTTCCTCAAAGAGGTGTAAAGTGCTTTATGAGGTTCAAGTAATAATGTTTGATTTTGTAACCCATTATTTTTATTAACATGAGACAGCACCCCAATTCCTACACTCCAAATCCTGGTGTATAAATATTTATCTGCTTTCCAAAAACTTTCATGGAAAAAAAGGAAATTTTAGCAGAAGAAATGTGACAAATTGGGTAGTTCCTTTCCCTCCCTCAATCAACTTAAATGATCAAGGAAAATAAACCCTGAGATAAAATTTATTTTTGGCAATTCGAGGTGATTGTCTTGTCACTTTAATCTACCTGTTCGCCAATTTTGGGGAACTATATTTTAACAGACAATGACTCCTTACTAGAGTGGGAATCATTCCTGAGTCAGCTCCTTATGTGCAAGCAGGCCACCAACTTCTGAGAGCAAAAATAAAACTTTTTTTTTTATTTTTAAAATTTTTATTTTTAAAAATAAAAAACAAAAAACACTAAAGAATAAAAACAAAAAAAAATATAGGGTATTCAACTGAACCAGCTCTAACCTGATCTGAGTAAATAAGCAATGATAAAAAATGGGAAATGAACACTGACTACCATTTTATACAGAAGTTTATTAAACAATGCTATAACAGGGAGACCAAAAGAACTTAAAAGCATGTTATGCAGCAAACACTGGTCTTAATTGCCTAGCAGAGAGAGGTGCTGGCTAAGGGCAACACAAATTCATAATATAAACTTGTGAGTAAGATCTTATGGAGAAAGATAGTGGAAGATTATTAGTATCACTTCAATAAAAGTGAGAAAGAGTGGAAGGTAAAATCAGTTTAACGAAAGCTTGGTGAGACCCAACCAAACAAAATCATTCCAAGGGCACCTAAGAATGAAAAGGGAAGAACAACAAAGACAACTGGAAGTCTTTTCACATCAGGGATAGTTCAGTCACACTTGGATTCTAACATCACAGTCACAGATATGTTTATCGAGAAAGTAGAAATAGAACTAAAAAGAACAAGATAAGAAAAGCAGCTAGATTCAACCAAATAGAGGAAATTTGTACGGAGGTGACAATCAATGACAATTATGAGGACAACCGAGAGATTGACAAAAAAAAAATACCTAAAATATATTAAAAGAAAAAAAAATCTCAGACCTTACTAATGCAAAAAAAATTTTTAAGAGGCAACTGAAAAGAACATTAACAACTACTGACCTTATATGCCTACTCTTCCATCTATTTAAAATTTTTATGAGAATGATCCATAAACCCATCCAGGGTATCCTCAATGAGGGTATTGGTAGGGAACAGGGAGGCTTTCATAAGCATAATTCCACAGAAGACTACATCTTTATCATTACACATCTGATGTGGAGAAGCCTACTGAGCTTATTGTTTATTGACTATAAAAAAGCATTTTATTTGGCCAAGCAAAGGGCTGCCTTAAAGGCTCCCTTCCAACAAAGAATCTCCTATTCGTACATAAAAATCATTCAGGATTCCTTGAAAAAGAAATAAGAGAAACCTTGTCTGATGATTCTCTGATCACTAATCTCAGGTAAGGCATAAAAAAAGGAATACCAAACTACAAAACATCAGATACCCATCAGATATCCCTAGCCTCATCGATTTAATTCCAGAAATTTTTATGACACACTGTGCCAGGTGTGGGGTATTGAAAGACAAAAAGGAAAAGCAGTCCTTGCCCTCAAAATACAAAGGTAGGTGGTGCAATGAATAGAGCCTGGGCCCGGAGTCAGGAAAAGTCGACTGAAAAACAGCTAAACAACCACACATAACCAATTTCCTGTACTCATCACTTATCTCACCATGGCTAGGTATTAAATACAGGCAATCTTCTCTCCCTGTGTTTTTGGTTGTTCTTCATGATTTCCTTGGAAGGCAGGTAACTGGGTGACTGGCAGTATGACCATTTTCATTTTGTAGCCATGGAATCTGGGAATGGAGGCATCAACTCACATGTACAGCACTGGCATAATGATATAATATAGCATATGATAGGGGAGGTAACGATTCAGGTTTTAAAGAGAGGCAGCATGGTACAAGAAACAATCACTGGATTTGGGGAGTCGGAACACCTGGGAAGGGCTCTACCACTTTAATAGTTCTATGATCTTAGGGAAATTACACAACTTCTTTGGACCTCATTTTTCTCATTTGTAAAATGGAGTCAATATTTGTCACTACCTGACTCATTATAGCATTTCGAAGATGAAAAGGGAACATGTATATAAGCAGTAAAGTATGATGAGCTATTACTAAAAGGTCTAATCTGGTTTTGCCTCAAAGTAAAACCCACAAAATCACAGGAGACCTTTTTTGAAAGGATACAATATTTTAATTATTGAATGCTTTATAAACCTAAAAATACATTGTATTATCTTGATCTACAAATGTTGTTTGTATATCGTAGGAAGAACTCTTTTCCAAATCAGTAAGATCTTTCCATTGATACAGAAAAGTTTTAAAATAACTTTAAAATAGTTATATGCACCAATATAGTATTTTATTTTAAAATGTTTAATGTGATTACTCAAAAAAATTAAACTAATGCACGATTCAGTAAAAATCTATTGGGTTAATATCATTTTGTTAATAACAAATACAAGAAATTATGTAAAAGCCTTGGCTATATCAAATTAAAACTTGAAATTCCTGAAAACCAAAATTAGCAAGTACATTTATACAACTATAAAGAAAAATGACCAATAATACATAAGAATGCATTACATTTTATTTTTTCATTTAAGGATAAATTCTTGTGCCTTAAGAAATGGTGAAAGGGATGGATTCAGAGAAAATGAGAAGACTCATATGAACCGATGCAAAATGAGCAGAACTAAAACAATGAACACAATAACTACAACGCTGTAAAGAGAAACAACTTTGAAAGACTTAAGAACTCTGATCAATGTAGTGACCACCTACTACTCCAGAGCCTTACAGAGAGGCAGGGGACTTATGGAAAAGATTGAGATATACACTAATGTATATTTGGAGATGGCCAATGTGTAGATACGTTTTGCTTTACTCTTTTTATTTGTTATAAGGGAAGGCTTCCCCACCCCACCACTCAGTTTTGGGAGGGATTTGGGAAAGAGTAGGACTACCAGCAGCAATGCCAAAAACAAACAAGAAAAGCAAGAGGGTCATGGTAGCATTTTTAAAAATGCACAGAAGAGAACAGAAGGGAGTTCTAAGAGACAAACAGGACAGTTTTGAAACTAACAGTGTTTAATGTATTATATTCTTTATAATTATTTCTAATTTATCTCGCATATAGCTTGCTTTGTATATATTTATTTGCACATTGTCTCCCTCATTCAATTGTAAGCTCCCTGAGGGCAGGGATTGTCTTTTGCCTCTTCCTGTATCTCTAGCTCTACATGCCTGGCACATAGTAGGCACCTGATATTTGTTGATTGATTATTGATTGATTGGTTTCATGTTCAATTCTTTCTGTTCTTGGGTATATAGAAATGTTTATATTTGATGATATTTATCAAATAGAGAATAAGAACAGCACAATTAAAAAGCATATTATTTTACACATACTTAAAAAAAAGACTTCAGAACATGAGCCTTACTGGTGTAAAGCAAGGGGTATGGCCAGGTGTACAGAGGTCAAAATGAAACTGGCTTTATAAAAACTGATGGATGAATAGACAATTATAGCAATCAGGAAAACTCAAAACCAAGATGAATGGAAAAAATTAAGGTTTGAAATTTAAAGAAAATGAATCTGATTCTCATATTTTAGCTCCTACACAAAGAAGTTATATTAAAATCTAAGGCAAAAAGTCACTGCCACAAAGAATAAAAACAACCTAAGATGGTGGGCACTGGTATAGTGGGGACTAGTAGATTCAGATTTAAAGGACCAGAGGTATAATTCTGGCTATGCTGTTTACCATCTACGTGGTTGTGGCCAGGTTGGTTCACCTCTCTGAGCTTCAGCTTCCCCAAATGTAAAAGGAGGGAGTTAGACTAGCTCGTTTAAGGTCCCTTCTAGTTCGAAATGCTGATGATCATATAACATGTAAACCTTTAAAAGGCCTAGACCAATTGATTCTCCTGCTTCCAGGAGAATAGTAAGAATATTGTAATAGCACTATTCTGAAGAGTGGGCCCTTCTAGTTCATACAGCCCTTAAAAAAATGTGGAGCAAGGCTGCTTGGAGCAGTGACACTGACATATCTACAGGGGGACATTAAGGTGTTGTAGAAGGATTCTGCCTTAATAACAAGTGACATTTCTATAGCACTTTAAAGTTTGAAAAACATTTATGGTACTCATTAGAACCTCACAACAATCCTACAGGATAGATGCTCTAAGTATTTTGGAGGGACTGCCCTTTGTCCACCAGCACAGGTCAGCACTTACCTGGCAACTTCTAGTCTCCGAGTAGCCTGGGGCATGGAGAGATACAATGACTTGCCCAGACAGGGTCTGTCAGCAGCAGAACCCGAAACTAGGTCTAACTGATTCTAAGGTCAGAACTCTATTCACCATGCTATGGCTGTCCCTCTTCCTTTCCAGTGCAATCCCAATAAAGGGAGATATAATAGGCAGGATGTAGGATGATGAGAGATGCAGCATGGTATACTGCAGGGGTGTCAAACATGTGGAAATGCAGCCCGCAACACTCCTGGGTGCAGCCTGAACCAAATTAATATATAACTGGGAAATGTTTAATGAAATAAATAAAAATAAAATAGAACACAGATAATGTTAATATGTGATTTTTTAAGTCTATATATGGCTCACTGGGATCCTTATATATGTGACCCCTATTTCTCTCTGAGTTTGAGTGGACAGGGCACTGGGAGTTGAATTTAGGAAGACCCTACTTAAAATCCTGCCTCTCATTTAGTAGCAGTATGGCCCTGGGCAAGCCACATGACTTCTTTTGTTTCAATCACCTCATCTGTGAAGTACCAGGGTTGGACTTGATAGCTTGCTAGGGTTCCTTCCCTCTCTAAGTCTATAATCCCATGACCTTCATATCTGGGAAGGCATATCTATGAAACTCAGTCTCAAAGTTGAGGGAATACTTAAAGCCAGTTGGATAAGAGAATGATATTCTCCTTCCTTTTCTGCAGTGCCTAACAATATCCTGCTATCTTTTTAGTGGTTTGACCAAGAGAGTCATTGTTTGGCTGACAGTCCATCCCACTTACTTATTTCTCCAGAAGAAATGCTACATAATGAATGCTATTCCCCACTCTGCTCTTCAAGTACTGAGGTAATAAGGAAATAAATGTTTTCTCTAACAAACAGATGCATTTTTAAGAAAACAAGCAAACAAAGACCATCCAAACTACAGATGAATGCTAAACCTGGCCTTGTTTGTCCTATCATAATAACTACTTCTAAAAAGTTGAGATACAACACTGAAATCACACATTGCTATTTTAAGATTAGCATACTAATATGAAGAACTGCTATTTATAAACTATAGATAATGTTTTATCAACCAACTGTTAACAATTATTTACATCAAGCCTGGAAAGCTTCAAGGATGGGTCTGATGGTGGAATGTTTGGTCTCTTGTCTAAGGACTAGCCTAGCAAGGTTCAGAGCAGCTTAACACTAGGCTGGCCACAGAGGGATTCATTTTGGGGCTCAAGCAGCTCTAAGCTGTGGAGAGCTTACGACTGGCATTGGTGGATAAAGTATTCTCACTGATGAAATGACATCTTTGAAATATGGTGAGTTTGTTGTAGTAGCCTATGGTTTACAGAATGCCTTCCCTACCACAACTCTAAGAGGTATTTAGAGTAAAATATTATCATCTCCATTTTACAGTTGTAGACACTGAGGCTTCAAGAGTTGATGTGATTAGCCCAGGGTCACAAAGTATTGGAGCCAGGACTTAAACCTAGGCCTCTTGGCTCCAAATCCATCACTTTCTTCTCTAAACCACCCTGCCGCCTCCCCTATCACAAGTGGCCAAATACACCAAAGTCTTAAAATAATAGGATTGGAAGCTGGAGTGACTTGAAGAACCCAAAGCAACAGTATTTTCTAAACAACTCCTAAAATAGAACTCGTTAGCCACCACACTAGCTTTAAATGTCACCACTCATGATAACAGTCTTTGCCTGCTTCTAAAAAAAAAAACCCAACCAACCCCTACTTTCTTCTAAACATATAGGTTTCTAAAGAACCCACAGTTTAACTCAACTTAGGCTCTTAGAAGAGGAAAAGTCTTCCCCCCCCTCTTCAAATAATCTAGCCCTTTACTAATAACTAAGTTCAACTCTAAGTGTTAGGCCCCAGCACTTAAAATTTCCTTTAAAAAAACACATGAACCTTAACACTTATTCCTCCTTAAAAGGATTAATAAACTTAGATATATGTAATATGTAAACAAAATACATAACTCAGCTTAAATCGAAGACAATGCAGACTTGGGGAAGACAGGATTTAGGGAGTAAGAACAACAGGGAAGAAAGCTATTTATTTGAAAAATCTCACCTAACACTGTGCAAAGCTAACTTAAAGCAACATCAGATGAAGTTCGGAGGAGGGCATGACTAATCTTTCCCTTGCAAAATATATTTTGAATAACAGCTTTAATGGTTGTATTTTGAACCTCTTCTGTGCAGTAAAATGCCTCAATGTCAAGTGTTGCACCAGGAGGCTCTCTTAATGCAAGCCCCTGAGGTACTCCTTAGAGCATTAGGCAACCTCCATTATTATAGTTAAGTATTCTTAATTCAGGAATGCTTTTATGCAATCTTGCCAATACATAAAGATCTGTTTGTTTTGTTATGTCCTTGTCTGTACTTCTGATTTTTATAACTAGTACTCCCCTCCCCACCAAGTATTACATGCCCCAGGGTCCAAGGCACTGGTAGTTTTGAACACCATTGGAACTGCACTTAACGGGTGCTCACAACAGGAAGAAAGAGAGGGCAGGTGACATTAAAATAGTTGCACTAAAAGCCAATAATATAATCATATTTGCCAAACAACAAGTATTTATTGAGCACTTAGTATGCCCAGGGCCTCATGCTATGCTCTGCAGGAAATATAAAGGATAAGATGCAAAGCCTTCCCTGCCTTCATGGAATACAGAGTCCAGCTGGGAAACTAAGACAAGTTCACAAATAAATATAAATACAAGGGTAGAGCGTGAAAGTTTACAGTGAGGTGCCTTGGGAGTTCAAAGGAGAAAGAGACCATTTCCCACTGGGGCTGGCAGGCAATCAGAGAACAAACATTATTCTACTTTTCCTTACCTTGGCTGCCAGGTTTTACACCAGGTTAATAAAAATCTTCTGAAAGTTCTGGAGAATAACTCAGGCAGGCTTAAATGAGAAAAGTGTTCAGTGTTTTACTTATGAATGAGGAATCTTTTCCATCCTCAACTTTAGGAAATCAGAAATATTTGACTTGGAAACAAGAGACTGGGGGAAATTTCTTTTTTTTTTCTACGATGTGCTAAAAGATGCTTAAAGCTTTTCAATACCAATCTAAAAGGAAAAGCTTTCCATTCTTGGGAGAATTAGGAAAACCAATGCTGAGTGACAATTAATATTTGTAGGTGTTTGAACACAATTAAGCCTTTAAGTCATAAATAATTACTTAAATAGCAAAAGGAATTGTTTTTCTTTCACCATTCTCATATATGTTTGGTCTTTGGTACTTCTGTTTTAATTCTCATTATTACTTAAAAGAAAAACTATATGGAATATCTACAAATTAGCCTTATTTCAAGACTGCCTGGATAGTTTCTTCCTTTTATTAACAAAAAAAAAAAGAGTCAGACTGGTCAAGTTAATCACTATCTCTACAGTGACTCAGAGGTGTTTACCAAGTCTTTTCTAAGACAATAATTCCCAGTTGATTAAGCCCCTTACATTGACACTCATTCAGCACACCTAGAAGCAGACACTTTGGTCAGTGTGGGGATAGCTTCCTACTCTACTGATTACTGTGAAATAGAAAACAAATGATAAAGATGATATGCTAAGGCTTCAAAGACATTTCAAGGGATGAACCTGTTCAGTTTTTAGGAAAAGTTATCATTGTCTGCATTATTTCTTCCTTCAGATATCATCAAAAGCCACTCAAATGGCTTTATGTCACACAGTCAAGTCAATAGGAAGTAGCACACCTAGAAGCAGACACTTTGGTCAGTTTGGGGATAGCTTCTTACACTACTGCTTACTGTGAAATAAGAAAACAAAGGAGAAAGATACTACACTAAGGTTTCAAAGACATTTCAAGGAATAAACCTGTTCGGTTTTTAGGAAAAGTTATCATTGCGGGTATTATTTCTTCCTTCACATTTCGTCCAAAGCCACTCCAGTGGGCTTCATATCACATAGTCAAGCGAATAGGACAACTAGACTGATGCAATCACGACATAAAAATTTTTTGCTTGAAAGTAATGACAGTGTAACACATCGGACATTTGTCAATTGCTTCAGCACACAGTTGACAAGTAACCAGATGTCCACAAGGGATGAAAACGACAGCGATATTCTCATCCATGCAGATCTTACACAACTTTTCTTCTTGCAAACGCCTGAGCTGTTCTTCAGTACTAATCTCTGTGGGAACAAAATGAACAGACTTCAGATTAATTGCTTAAATCCCTCCCACTGTTTGGAATTGGTTCAATAAAGTTCTTAATGAAGAATGTCCAGGATATATTCATCAATATTGCAGGCACACTTCTTGAATCACTGATAACGAACTATATATGATTACTGCTGTGAGTTGGGCAGTTTAGTTTGC
Source organism: Vombatus ursinus (assembly GCF_900497805.2). Classification (NCBI taxonomy): domain Eukaryota; kingdom Metazoa; phylum Chordata; class Mammalia; order Diprotodontia; family Vombatidae; genus Vombatus; species Vombatus ursinus. Next base: position 2,048,236 of record NW_020944374.1, on the reverse strand, counting down.
GTTAATACAGAACACCACTAGAAATTAAATGCTTGTGGGGAAAGTTTTCCAGAAAAACATCAATATGAAATGAGCATTTTTACCAAAAAGGGATGCAGTAAGTCATTTCATAGTTAATAAGATAAGGAAACTGAGGCCCAGGGATGTTAATTAAGTGACTTGCTTAGAGATCACAGCTGACAAGTGCCTAAGGTAGGATTCAAACCTAGGTTTTTCTGACTCCCAGTCCAGTGTCCCAGGTACTCCTGGTTGGTACCCCCACACTGCTTCTGCATGTCTTCTTATCTTTCCCTACTGTACTTCTCTCCCTTCTTTGTTTCCTCCCTAAGTCCTCTGTGCCAAGTCACAAGACCATTGGCATGGAGGCTGAAGAGTGAGAAGAAAAGGCCAGATAGGCTTTTATGCTCCTGACTGCCATTCCAATTATGTTATTCTGTATCAGCCCTAGAATTAGCCGGAGTCACTCACTGTTTCTACCAACAGGTACCCAGGTAGAAGGGGCAGATTAGTAAGAGATTTATGGGAACAAGTTACACTGAGAGTGTAAGTCCATCTGAATGCAGATTGAAGCATAATTTTTTTTCATGTGCTTGGTTTTTCTTGCTTTTTTTCAGCAACATGATTAATATGGAAATATGTTTTGCATGACTTCACATGTATAATGGGTATCATATCGCTTGCCTTCTCATGGGTGGGGGAGGGGTTCGAGGGAAGGAGAGAATGTGGAACTCAAAATAAAATAATAAATGTTGAGAGAGAGAGAGAGAGAGAAAGAAAGAGAGTAAGTACAGGCTCAGTGCCAGGCACTGTATAATAAAGATCTGGCAGAAGGCCTTGTACCAGTCATCTGAAGACCAGCCAAACTAATAACTTGTTGTTGGGGAGTTTTTTGGGGGGAAGTGGTTCAACTGTGATTTCATCAGCTCCCTCCCCTGAAGTCCAGAAATGACTTATCCACAACTTACAGACTTATAGAGTTACTGGGGGCACCAAAAGGTTAAGTGACTTGTCCATGGGTTCAGAGGATATGTCAGAGGTAGGACCTGAATGCCAATCTTCCTGACTTCAATACTGGCCCTCTCTTCACTACACTGGGCTTCCTTTTACTGATGAGAGATGATATGTTTGCAGAGCACTTTCAAGCTCATAGACCTAGACCTGGAAAGGAGCTCAGAGGTCAACCTCCTCAAAATTTGCACACCTTCTACTTTACCTCATGGTCAGTAACAAAAAGAGGCACATACATTAAGGGGGGCTGGGCAACCAGAGAGAGATTCTGTCCTGATCCCTAGCTTCGTTAGCTAGCTTAGGACTACTCCCAGCCACCCAGCCAGCTGTGAGGAGAGAACAAATGGTGGACCCAGGACGAAGGATGGCAGCCCCAAGTCATTAGCTGTCCCTCTGCAATTAGTAAGCTGTACTGATTTCTCTGTAGTTCTTTAGCTTCAAGCTCCCACTACCTTTGCTACCTTCCTGTTTTGCAGGAGCAACAGACTGACAAAATGAAAGATTCTTGCTACTGAGTTCTTCCTACAGCTCCTGGGCAGAGAGGCAGTCAGTAAGTGTAGCACTATCAAGACAGCGATCATCAATTTCTCTTCTTCATTTAGTAAAAATAAAATAAAATAAAATAAATAAAATAAAATAAAGGAGAGAGGCCCACTGCAGAATTCCACCTACGTTCTTGATTGGTTGTTGTGTCTGACCTTGACAAATGCCATTAGCTTGATAACTACAGCATTATGCTGCATAATTTCTAGAGGAGACAGCAGAGATCTCTTTTGAACCTGTGAGCAGAGAATATCAAGCAATATGTAGGAGACACTACTTCCTTGTAGGAGACACTACTTCCTTCACCTAAGCTTCCTATCTGTACGTCTCTTTAAATCACCTTATTTCTTCCTACCCCTTGAATTATTTTGACCTTCCAGGAATGATCACCCTATATGTCAGATTTGGCACATCTAAGCAATAGACAGGAAGTTCATTTACTTTGGCATTTTCTTTCAGTAAAATGCTTTTTTCAAGGAACATGAAACATGGAAGAATACTCTAAAAAATAATTTTCAGCTACAATACTTATCTTTTCCTAGGTTCCACATATAACAAATGTTAACTTCCACCATTGTATTTTACTTTTAAATTGGTACCTGAGTTAGCAACCAAAAAGCCTCCAAAACTCACAAATAGGCAATGAGCCACAAGCATTGATGTGAGGTTCCATTTGATTTTTAAATCATAAAGCAGACTATTACCTTTCTGCGATGAGGTTGGACTTGATTCTCCTTCTTGTGTATTTTCTTTCTGAGCACTCACGAGATCTGCTACGAGAACCTCAAGTGATTTATAGTTGTTTCCAGACGATTTTATCTTTTCTCCCATAATTTTCTTAATCTCATGAAAACTGAAACCCATTCGTATTGCATCTTGTACCAAAGGATTTTGTAACACACTATCATCTGAAATGAAAATTGGAAGTGACGAACGATAACCTACAGTATAATCATAGTCAATTTCATTACAATTATAATTCAAACTCACTAAGAAAGTTATAGTTTCACCAGATTGTAAAATACACCATAAAGCAGAAATTATGAAAATTATTTGGTTTAAATAACAAATCAGTGGAAGAGATAAGAAAAGTAAGACCTAGTGGAAGGACTTCCCATTTGACAAGAACTGCTAGGTAAACCAAAAAACCATTTAGCAGAAAATAGATTCAGACTAGTACTCTACACCACACTCTACGTAAGCTCCAAATGGATAAGCAACTAAATATAAAAGATAATTTAAAAAAATACATGAGAACCAAAGGAAGTACCCTTCACAACTATATTTAGGGGGAGAATTCATAACCAAACAAGGAATAGGAGATCACACACATACAAAGATGATTTTGATGATGATGAGACTTTAAAGCTCTTGCACCAATAAATCAAGGCAGCTAGAATAAGAGAAGCTATGGGGGTGAGGTGGTGGGGATATGGAAGGTCTTTGGATCAAATGCTTCTGATAAAAGTCTGATTTCCAAGATATATAGGGAATTGACACAAATACACACAAAGAGCCAGTTAGTCCATAACAGATAAACAGTCAAAGAATATAAAGAAACAATTTCCAAAAGAAGAAACACAAACTATTAACAATCAACTCTGGAGTTGAAATCACCCACAAGCAGTCTGCCAGTGAGATTTAAGAAACTATTTCCAGGAAGTACAGGACGTATGTATGAGAAAGCTTATGCCAAATCTTCTTAAACTTCTCCATAAATTAAAACTGAATTAATGGTACAGTGCTTAAATAGCTAAGATACTGGGATATAAGACAGTTTTTTAGTATTGCTCAAGCTCTTGTTATACATATAAATAAAACTCAACATTGTGTTAAGTTTTAGTCTTAAGATTTAAGAAGCTTATTGAAGTCTAGAAGGGAAGAAAAAAAATAAATGAAAGCTAAATAGGTCCGGATGTGGAAATATTCAAGGTACTAGCATTATGCAGCCTGTTAAGTATGAACATTTCCATCTTTGGATGAGGAAACTGAGGCTGAAAGAAGTTATGAGACTTGCCTCAAATGCTAGCAAGTGTGAGAGCTAGGACAATGGCAAAAGGAGCTTAAATTACAGCAAGAGTTCAAGGAATGCTTTGTTCTCAGTATGGTGAACTAAATATTAGAACTGGTTTCCAAGGCAGGTCATGGACTCTCCATATTTGGAGAGCCTTAAAAATATAGGCTGCACTAGATGACCTCTAAAAGGTCTTTCTAGTTTTATGATATGTCTATTAATACATTCAAGTATAATTGGAACTTCATACACAATAAGAATTCATCTAATGTACTTATTTTATCTTCTTATATGCTCAAAAGTTTTTTAAAGGGTTCATCCCTAAACTCATTTATTAATATATTTTTCTACATTATCATGGCTGCCAAACTATATCGAGTATTTTACTGTAATGTGCTTTTGGCACATCAGCTTCATATAACATTCCACATACTGCCCATGCCCTTTGCAACTCTTATATTAAGTAACAACATAATAGCTCTCTTGTCTTTCTCAACCATATTTATGAATAAAAACTATTCTCCTTTGTAATGAAGATATGAAATAAATGCTGCCACAGCAACTACAGGAAATGGGAATTGTCAGATAGCTGAATCCTAAATTAAACTTCCTACTTGTCACTTTTCTGAAAGCTAACAAAGATACAGGAGAGTTAGAAGACCCAGATTCGGGTTCTAGATCTGCCTTTACCAGCTACTTTGAGCAAACCACAACCTCTGAACCTTCGATTCCTCATCCATAAAAGAAGGAAATGAATAACCTGACTTGCCCACCTCACAGGGCTATTATGAGGATCAAATAAAGTGGCCGTAGCGTCTATGAAGTGGACGAAAAGACATTGTGATGATGAATAAAATTCCAGAATTCTTTCAACCTCACAGAATCAGTATCTTGTCAATTTTCAAGTTCAAGTAATAAAAGCATGCATAAAGAGAATATAATATGTAGGCATGTATAAGAGGGAAAGAATGAAAATCCCTAACTTCCTTCAAAACTCAGGGACCAGTTTCTATGTAAGGCCTTTTCTGATTCCTACCCCACTGCCCATCCCCCAGTTTCTTGGGACTCCCCACCCATGAAATCACCTGGTATTTACTTTGCACATATTTTATATCTACTTATACACAGAACCTCAAAAATCTTAGCACAGTTTTAAACTTTAATAGCTCAAAACTGTGTTAAGACCTTTGGAACACCCCGTATATGCTTTCCCCAAGAGCACAGAAGCACCTTAAGTACTAAGTACTGTGGCATTTTTGTCTCTATTTTTGTCTCATCTCTAGCTCCTAGCATGGCACCTGGCACATAGTGGGCACTTAATAAATGCTGAGAAGCTTTGCGTACTTTCTGGGTAAGTTCCATCAACTTCAGTTTGTCCCCCCTGACAATGTAAACTATTTATCCCCCCACTGCTAATCCCGGATTCTAAAGCCTGGATTCATAACGGACATACAATCTGTGATGAATATCCCTACCAGCTGCTCACTAAAGCCTCTGCATGTGGTGATGGAGATCTAGTCTTGTCAAGATCTCGTGAAAAAGGGGAGAGGGGTCAACTCATAGATAGCACAGGATAAAGAAGAGCTCAGTTGTTAAAGTCAATAACTATGGTGCATGAATAGAATAAACAATTTCAAGTCTTGCCAAGAGAAAAGTGCTTGAATAGCTCTAGACAAGAGTGATTGGAATACTTTCTTTACTCCCCCATAAGTGAGTGCCACGTGTGGGGTATGGCGGGGGTGGAGGTAGGGGAAAGAAGTGCCTTACAAATGCTCCCTAAGCAAGCCACGGCACTGTAAGTATTGGCAAGCTGAACTTTCAGGGAATCTCCTCCAATTCGTAATCCCACAAATATAGCACAGCAGCTATTTATATGATTTTCTCTGTAAAAAAAAGGATCAAATAATGAACTGGTAGAGATACTTAAGGGCAGTATTATTTTGATGAAGTTACTCACCAATTTCTTTAGTTACTGATGAAGTTTTTTTGGCAGATTCTACCTAAATAGAGATATGAACTTGGGTTAGAATCTTTTTGTTAGAAGAAATCATTTCAAGTTATATATGCCACGAATGTATAAAACTTGCTTTACTCAGAATTCATTCCATGAATTGAGTTTCATGCTTTTGATTTTAAATCTTGTTCAGCAAGTAGTTTTGTTATTGTTATTTTGGGGGGGGGGCGTCAGGATATGACACAATCAAGGCTATGGGCCACTTCTGGAAAACCCTTGATTTTGGCAGGAGGGGAGAAATCAAAATTTTTAATTCTCTAAGCTTACATTCTGGCTCATAATAATCATGTTATCCTGACATTTACACATTTGCTTTAGGTAGAGAATAAAATTCATTTTTCAAAGTCTTCCCCACCTCCCTCTGAAATGCCATATTATGAATTTAACAAGAGAAAAAATTGTAAAACCACCATATAATTGACAAAATAGATCATTTTACAAAACTTACCACAGAATTGTCAAGTGGATACACTAAATGAATATTGTTGACATACTCCTGGCCCTTCTCTTCTAAAAGATATTTACATCTATAGAATTAAAGGTTAAGCTTTAGTACCAACGGACAACTTGTGAAATTATAAATAAGTTCAAAATCTATACCATCTAATGCCATCAATTTGCTTTTAGACATGACTAAGTAATCAAATAAATATTGGCAACCCATTAGTCATTATAATAAAAATATATTCTATTTATTACAACATACATGCTAGGATATATTATTAGAGTAATAAATGCTCTTACTTAAGAATATTCAATTTACAAGAATGTCATTAAATTAGCACCACAGAAGGATATCCTAAAGAGTTTCCTATTAATGGACTCTTATCTAAAAGGTTGTCCAATTAAACATTTCAAAGTAATTTTGTAAGCTTTTCAGCCTTTCCTCTTAATGTTAAATTTTATTTCTCAATGGTCACTCTGAACGTGCAGGTAGTTTATTACAAATACTCAAAACAGTAGTATAAAAGGGGCTTAATAGTACTGAATGATCAACTATTCAGCTTTCCTCTTCATTTTCAGAGTAGATGTTACAACTCATCATGTATTCCAGCTAGTAACCAATCCTATATTCGTAACCTTAGAAGTCTGACATGTCTCACTGCAAGGGGACAATTGGCTGTGATTTTGGCTATGCAAAAACAACTCCCACTCATTACCAACAAATCTCAATCTCTCTCTCTCTCTCTCTCTCTCTCTGTTTTTTGCAGATTTAGAAAAATAAAATTCCTGAAGCCTTCTACTTTGGGTTAATGTACACCAAAGGATGGCGCATTCCTGACAAATTTCACATCTCTCCAACACTAGATGCAAACCCATGATGCCCCCTCATATTAACTGGATTATGTTTTGGTTCTGTATCTCTACCTGCACAAGAGTTTTCCTTCTGAAAAATATACTCAAGGGGCAAAGATAGACAAGTGTTTGTATATCTCCTAGAGATGAGTTTGGTTCTGAAGGGTCTCTCTGGTAACTCTGGCATTCATCATATTTTAAGAAAGTCTACTCCAAGGAAGTATTTGTAATTTGGAGAGTGAGAAGTTCGTGCATCTGGATGGGAGATGCATAACTAGTCATATACAAAAGATGAACATTTTAATAACCAGAGATTGTATCCTGTAAAGTAGGTGACCTGATTTTTGTCATTTGGGCATGAAATCCATGCCTTTTTTGATGGTAAGAATATTTAATAAAGTGGCAAGGATTAAGCCTTCGAAGTGTAAATACTCCACCTCTCCTCCTGTTACCATATGAATATTTAAGCAGTTTACCCTGGATACCACTTAGCATGTTGCTCCCAAGGGTCTTCATTGGGTTTCCAATCAGTAAGTCCACCTCCACAATGAAAGCATGCTACTTTATCACGGTCACCTGAGAAAACACACAAGCACACATAGACATGCTTATGAAGTGGCAACTTACACAGAAACATCAGCTTTTGAAAATGAAAAATTGACTTTCTTTCTGCTAACTCATATACAAAAGTGCCTGCTTTAAAAAAAGATTCAAATAATTGATACATTTATGTAACCTGGGGAAAAATTCTCTTTTATTATTTAGACTAATTTGCTTTTCAGGTAATTTTAAGGAGCCAAATAATAAAAATTTATAATGCCAAATTCAACTTTTTATTCAAGAAGATGTCTTACATGGTACATTTGTGTTTTTAATATTTATCAATTCTCACTTGAGAATAATTCAGCCTTTGAGCAAGCTGATGATTAAATTAGCATGCTAGCATTCAAAAGAACATATATTGCAAGTACTCATGAGATCCAGCTAAATGCAGAGGCAAACAGGTGGTGCAATAGATAAGAGTGCTGGGCCTAGAATCAGGAAGACCCGAGTTCAAATCTAGCCTCAGACACTTACTAGCTATGTGACCATGGGTAAGTCATTTAACCTCTGTCTGTCTCAGTTTCTTCAACTATAAAATGGAGCTAACAATGGCATCTACTTCGTAGGGTTGTTGTTAGAATGACATAAGATAATATTTGTAAATATGTGCCTAGCACATAGTGGGTAATTAATAAATGCTTATTCCATTCAAATTCTCCACAAGAATCACTCTAAAATCATATCTATATGACACTTTCAGTCAATTCAGGTTAAAAAAAAATAACCCACTACTTTAAGCTACCTATTTATTGTTTTGTGAATAAAAATCAGAATAATTAACATTTTTTAAACTAAACCAACCAGATTTGTTTTGGAATTATTTAGCCTAATACTTAGAGACGGGATATTGAAAAAAAGACTAATTTAAGAGAAAAAAACCAGCATAATTTAAAAAGTGTTCCTGGAAGTTAATATACTTATGATACTGATTGAATCCAATCCAAACCCCTCATTTAGAGGGAACTGAGGTCTACAGGGATTGTGAATTGCCCCCAGACACTATGATTTAGCAGCAAAGCTGGGGAAAGAACCCAAGTCTCAACCAACCCAGTGTTGTTTTGTGCATGGCCTTTTATGTGGCAGGATTTTTCTTTAAAGAAATCTATTTCCCACAATATAGCATAATATAGTGCTGCTTTCTCTTAGAGAGTAGTCAAAATCAGACAATCTTGAAACGGGATCATTCACAATCTCTAATTAAATGGCAAGGTTAAAAGAAGTGGAACCAGCTCTACCACCAGAGCTGATTTTATATCATGGACATTAAAGGCCTTTCAAATGTCACCCCTCCCCTAAAATATATTAAATGCCATTCTACTGTGGCAGTTCTTCCTGCATAAACATAAATGTTAACATTACAAAGCCAATATAACTGCCCATTGAATTAGGCTGAAATAATTTTGAATATTAAGTTGGCATGGTTATTAAGTATTTACCAACCCAGGGGGCATCCCTTTCCCTTTTTTCTCCTTAAAAAATTGAGTAACTCTGGAAGGATTTATTAGTCTAGTTTAATAACAAAGTTTACCTAAAGCATAAAATCCAGCTTCTGCAAGCTGCTCCTTGTTAACTGAGTAAATCCATGTCGCAAAGGAAATGAGTCGTGCTTCATACTCTGCCATGGCTGGATTCCTTGGGAGATGGGTAGGGTTTGGATAACTCCTATCACAACTAAGATCCGTTTCAATTCGAGTATTACCAACATCCCGTCCCAAAACAAAAAAACACTTAGGGAAATGCCTCTTGTGTTCCGACATTGCCCGATCACAAGGTTCCCAATTCTTTAACTTGCCCCCACAACAAAAGCACTGCACTTGATCCTCAATGCCCATGTAATACAGGCCAGCACTCGCTAACTCCTGCGGGGTAAGGTGAGCATAGTCTGGCCAGTTCTGAAAAGATCTCAGTCTAGCTTCTTCACTGCACATGGAAGGGTTCCTTGGGTATATGGTATCTGACATATCAACAACCTGCCCTCTTCTCAAAAGATACTCCCCATAAGTGTCAGGGGGTCTCTCCAAAGCAAAATGATTTATATTCCTTGAACAATTTTCAACTCTGTACTGACAGTTTTGGATAATGGGACTTGAAAACTGCGTAGCATGCTTTTCAAAATAAAAACCATTAATGAATCTGCAGTTTGGGGATACTTTTCTATGTCTTCCAACTGCTGAGTCTCCAAACTGCCATCTATCTACAGCTACATGACAGCTGAAGCACTGTACGGTATCTCCTTCACCCGTATAGAGGAAACCTGCTCGTGCCAGTGCTGATGCTGAAACAGGGCTACTACTTGGAAAATTAGCAAATGTTTTTAATCTATTCTTTTCCTCTACAAAATCTTCATCCATATTGATGTCTGGAGGTACACAAGTTTTAGAATCTTCAAAACTCTTAAAAGTCATCTTCTCTGGAAAGTGATGCTTGTCCACCTGTCCTAAAAAGAAAGCATTTCATTAAGGAATAGAAAAACAGAAAACATACCAGATGCCCCTGTCAATTTGATTCCACAAATATTTATTAAGCATCTACTATCTACCAGGTACTTGGCTAGGTGTTGCCAAAGCCAAAAACCAAAATAATCCCTGTCCTCAAGGAGCTTAGATTCTGCTAGGGGAGAGGGGCAATAATATGTATGCTAAAGCAAACGGAGAGACAGCATGGCATAGTTATAGTGGATAGAGGGCTGGTGTTGGAGTCAGAGAAGAGGTGGGTTCAAGTCTTGCCTCTGATATATATTGGCTGTGTGACTCTGGGCAAACCACACTGAATCCCTCAGGACCCCAGGTAACTCTCTAGCCTCTCGGTTTCAGAGGACGCACTGGCTAGCATTGATATGTGGAGATTCCTTATCCAGGAGTTGCATATACCAATGAAATTACAGGGCTGAACCACATCCCTAACAAAAGTAAATATGAGGCACTTCTAGGAGGGAGAGCACTAACAAGAAAGATCAGAAAAGACTTCACTGAAGAAGTGGCACCCTAGGGGGCAGCTAGGTGGTGCAGTGGATGGAGCACCGGCCCTGAAGTCAGGAGGACCTGAGTTCAAACCCAGTCTCAGACCAAACACTTGACACTTAATAGCTGTGTGACCCTGGGCAAGTCACTTAACCCCAATTGCCTAAAAACAAACAAACAAACAAAGAAGTGGCATCCAATTGTGGAGGGCTAAGGAGTTCTGGTTTTATTTGAGGAAATAAGAAGCCATTGAATTCTTCTGAACAGACCTGGCTGGGCATTAGGAAAATGATTCTGGCAGCTATGTGGAGGATGGATAGGAGAGGGGAGAGACCAGAAGCAGGGAGACCAATTAGGAAGCTATTAGACTAGTCAAGGAAAGAGGTGATAAAGGGCTAAACTAGGTTAGTGGCTGTCACACTAAGTGAGCAAATTAATTAGTGGGATCAAAATAATCTTAGCATATGTACTACAAGGAAGAAAATGGTATTTTTACTTGCCCTTTGAGGAAAGAGATGGTCAAACCTGCTACTAATTTTAAAATATTTATAATACCAAAGCCTGTGTATCACAATTGTTAAATACAGTCATTGACTGGGAAAAACATGGTGTTGAATATGTATATTTATCAAATTCATACACAAATAAATGGATTGCTATATAGTCAAAGCATCCATAGTTAGTTCTCATTTCAAGTCGACGATCAGAAAGTTAAAAGAATGGCTCTTTGAAGGTTTCTCAGTCTATTCTCTTGCCCAACAAAAAATAGTAACCGATTTTGTTTACAATAACAAATATAACTAGATCAGCCGACTTGAGGGGTGAATCAGAGTTTGAGCTCCACCTCTGCCACTCAGGAGTTCTGTGACCAATGTGCAAGTCATTTATTTCTCTTCTCTAAGCCTCAGTTTCTTTATGTGCAAAATAGAGACAATAATTCCTGTAGTACTACACTCACAGGGTAAGGACCAAAATCGATAATGTGCATAGAGCAACTGGCAAACTTCAGTGTTGTGTAAATATCAGCCGCTGTCTTCATCAAATTTCACAGATTTTCAGGCATACACCACTGCCCCCTATTGGCTGGGGCCTTTTAAATACTTTGATGGAGCTTTAATCTCCCTGAGGTGGGTTGTCCCTCCAAAGAAGCAGATTTCTCCATCTATCCTTAAGACCAGCATGAGAGATGTTGTCAGATGTTGGCCTAAAAATCTGGGCAAACTGTATCTACAGCATTCACCTACTCTACTAGTCTACCAAAGAAAGGGAAATGAGATTAGTCTGGCATGACTAGACTGGTTTGGGGTGAAGCCATGATGACTCTTTCTAATCAGTGTTTTCTTTTAATAATACTTTGATGAGTCTCAGTGATGTACCATACCCCCTTCGACAATGCTAATGACAACCCATCCACATTTTCTGAGCTTATGCAACTGCTAAGCATGTTCTCCTGAAAATCTTCCACAGGGAGTCCACCACCCAAGGCGCTGGGTGGCCTTCCATGATGGGCCCTTTTTCCCCCAGAGAGAAGCACAGGGCTCATTTAAAGGCATTGTCCAATTCCCCAAAGCAATCCTACCCATTCTCTTCTAGCTATTTAAGTCTGGGCAGGAGTCAGATCACTTAAAACATCCAGGACCATATTGCCCTCTGGAGGCTGGTTCAGGGAAAAAATCCTACCAGTCTTCTTTTGATTTAGAGTGCTTAAAAAATGTGTGTGGGGGGGGCGCGATGGGGAGGGGGAGGATCCTAACCCAATTCCCAAACAAAAATTACTTTCTCCCTCTATTCCACCTCTGATGTTTATTAGCTATGTAAGCCCAATCGAGTCACATCCCCCCTGTGAGCCTATCTCCTCATCTGTAAAATAAAGTATTATATGAATGTGAGCTATCGCTCTAATACTGAGACCTCCTTGAAAGCCCTACCTAGATGTTTCCTTATGGCATACAGGTAGCTAACCAGTTAGGTGGAGCAGTGGTTAGAGGGCTGGGCCGAAAGGTCAGAAAGGCCTGAGTTCAAATTTGACCTTAGACATTCACCAGCTGTGTGACTCTGGGTAAATCACTTAAATAGCTGTTTGTCTGTTTCCTCATCTGTAAAATGGGACTAATAATAGCACTAACCTCCCAGGGTTGTCTTGAGGCTCACATGAGATAATAATCTTAAAGCACTTAGCATAGTGCCCAGCACATAGTAAGCACTACAGAAATGTTACCTGTTATTGTTGTTGTTGCTACTATTAACCCCGGACTCTCAAAGGCTGCGTCAGTGGAACACAAGTTCTGGCAGATCCTACCAAACTGGAAAGGGTTTACCACTGGACATGCTCATTATCAGGCTGGCCACAAGGTGACTATTTTGGCCACAGAAATTGTCCAGGATGGGGCAGTGTGGTATAGTGGATGGGGGTGTTGGTGACTGAATGAAAACCTGGGCTCAAAATTTCCCCCTTGATATTATGACTATGGGGCAAGTTACTTAACCTCTGAGTTACTTAACAATCCGAGGCAACTCAAAACCTGCCTCCTCAGTTATGTATAGACAATTGGTCACAGGTAGGTGGAGGGAGTTCCCGCATTGAGAAAACCACAAATCCTTGTCCTCCAAGGCTATCTACCAAATCACAGAAGGATTGTGAGATATACAGGTGGAAGGTATACTAAACATATTAACTACGGGCAGTAAACTGTATAAACAGGGGTAGGAAGAGGTGGGGCAAGTAGTGGTCACAGCCCGACGTAAGTATACAGTCTCTAACCTAGAAAAATCCTGGCAAGAACCAGAATGGTGATGTCAGAGAACAATGATTATGGCTGCCAGAACAAGTTTGCCTTTGACCTTTTTTTTTTTTAAACAAAACTGATAGGTTGTTTTGGCACTATGTTGACACAATCAACATAACCTAGAGGGCCACTAGGCAACTATCAACAACTTCTAATATTATCACAAAGAACTAATATTCTTGGGTATATAAAAAGACACAAGAAAATCACCTTGCTTGAGGTATTAGCGCTCTAATTTGCCAATTCAACCAGGAAAAAGAAAATCTAAAGACTTAAGGTACATTCATTTCAAATCAGTGTTTTGATTTGATCACCATAATTTCAATGTTGAACAATAAAGTCCATTATTGTTGGTTTTTAAATAAAATTTTTTTGATTGTCTTCTTGTTTTCCCGTTGCCTAAATTTCCCCTTGTATCCTCCCCCCAGGGAGCCATCCCTTCCCTATGTTATTTTGTTTCAGTTTTTTGAGACTGGGTCTCCCTATCTTTCCCAGGTTGGCACAGGAGCCATGACCAGTCTCTGCCTCCCTGGCAGCAGGAATTACAGGTGTGTGTTAAAAGTGTCGCCCTCATAATGTCTCAACAAACGCTCATCTCCACTTGAAATTTCCAAGGTGGAACCATATCTTCTCTTGGTTAAACAACAAAAGATGGGAATTCATTTATAGTTTTGAAAGCTGTTTGTTTCTTCACTACTGAATATTAGGTCTGTCCCACACATAGTATAATTGGGAAGGAGAGCTTCTGGAGAAAGATCATAAAATATAGACTACCCAAGTGAAGTAGGGATATGAAAATACTACAGAATAAAGGTGGATTATTGAGGAGCTGGGCAATGAGACAAACCAAGGAGGAGGAATGGGAGAAAAAGAAGTTGTGAGGGACATGGGAAGAACTGTTGTGAAGGGCCAGTGCCTACCTAAAGAGCAAAAGAAGGAACCTTCAGCAGAAATTCAGCCTGAGTATTAGAGAAGGGGAACAGAAAATGATTGCTGAGATGGCCGTTAAGAGGATCTTGAGGGCTCTAGGAGTGGTTATAAAAGGGTCTTATTTAAGGCTATTTATAAGAGAAAACAGATTGGGGGGGTGGGATGCCTGAAATCAGCAAAAATGTCCAAAGTCAGAGGGGATGGCTCGTGGAAGTTTGATGCCAAGGGTACAGCAGGGGATTCTCCTGTAACATCCTGTTACAATGATTAGCTTCTTTTAAGCCTCTAAGGTCCAACTGGTTTCCTCCCTCTTTGGTTTTAGGGGGTTTATTTTAGATTTAAAAAAATTCGGAGTTCAGTCACAATGCCCCCAGTTAGGAAAATTCCTAACATCTAGGCAGAGGTGTTAAAAGTAACTTTACATTTGCATCTATCCTAGTTAACCCCTGATCTTTTTAGGAATGAGGCAAAGTTCAGTTTCCTGGAAACATCTGGACAAGAAAACACCGTTATATATCATAATGTCTGTGGACAGACAGGTTCCACAGAACAAAAATTGGGGGAGTGGGGGGAGAGCTGACCTTTCCTTGAGACTTCTTTTTTGTTGGAATTCTCCCCTTTCAGAGGTCTCTAGAGGCAATGACTCTCCTGGCTATGCTATTTCCCTTCTCCATCGAAGCTCAGTCCACCGTTTGCTCCAACCTTCCAATCCAGAGGCTCAGAATCTCTTTCCCTCAATTCCAAGCTGGTTTCTCTCTTTTATTCAAACTGCCCAGGTGCTCTAGCACTCAAACAATGGCCCTGTTCACAGTTCTGATTGTGATGCCAACAGAGGCTAGCTAGATGGCACAATGGATAGAACCCAGGAGTCAGGAAGATGAGTCTTCCTGAGTTCAAATACAGTCTCAGACACTCACTAGCTGTGTGACTCTGGGCAAGTCACTTCACCCTGTCTGCCTCAGTTTCTTCCTCTGTAAAATGTGCTGGAGAAGGAAAAAGCAAACCACTCCAGTATCTCTGCCAAGAAAATCGCAAATGAGGTCACAGAGAGTCGGACATGACTGCAAAACAACAAGGAAAAGGAGAGGGCTTAGGTTTTGGACACATGGAGTGTAAGATAATGCCATGACTGAAACAAGTGAACAACAACAAAAAATGCCATCAACTAGTGTTCTGGCCTAGTCAAGGCACCAGAGCCAGTGGGTAATCTCACCCTTACACTTGAATAAGGAGTCAGTAACAGATAACACTTAGGAATTCAATTCAAACATGTGAGTGTCTATGATATGCTATTATGTGACAGTACAAAAATGAAAAAAGTAGTTAACTCCAGATCTCAACTTTATAATCTACTGGGGGTGGGGGGGAGGGGAAGTCAGACAGAGAGAGAGAGAAGAGAAACAGAGACACAAAGAGAAGAGAAGCAGGGAGATACACATACAGAAGTATAATTCAGGGGACAAGTAAAAAGGCAAAGGCAATACCCAGTCCAAGTGATCTAGAAAAATATGAACAACTCTATTTTTCACGTTGTTTTTGCATCCTAGGCACAGCACCTTGAATGGAAGATATTGCAGGCACTTAAATGCTTGTTGACTAGGAGAGGGATTTGGACAGTCTTGATTGGAGGAAGGGGGAATTCATTCTAGGCCTGGGGGACAGAGTGTCTGAAATGAGTCATGTGAAATAAAAGTTGGAAAAGTAGCAAGTCAAAGGTGGCACAAAAAAAAACAACCCATCAAGCAGCTAATACCACTGACATTACACCTAGAAAGCTTGGGCTATTATCTAAATGGGTTATTTTTATCTGGGAAAGAGGAAGGAAAAGAAGAGTTTGAAAGAAGAAAAATAGGAAAAAGAGATTGATTACTAGTGTCTCTGGCCAAGTTATAATGGAAGAAAATACCCCCTCAATATCCATTTGGTAACTGCACTAAAGACAAATTATTTTAGCCCAGAGCAGTTACTAAAAGCTAAGGTTGTTAGGGGAGACCAGATTTCTAACAATCTCAAATCCTAAACCTCTTTTTAGTCAATCTTTTGTGCTACGGTTAAGACATCCTGAGAACTATCAAATTTGACTTGTAACAAAAATACTATGCAAAGAACAAAGCATTACTCTGAAAAGTATTAAGGATTAAGCTTATTAGCATTCAAGTG
This sequence comes from Vombatus ursinus, assembly GCF_900497805.2. Classification (NCBI taxonomy): domain Eukaryota; kingdom Metazoa; phylum Chordata; class Mammalia; order Diprotodontia; family Vombatidae; genus Vombatus; species Vombatus ursinus. The sequence goes on along the minus strand of NW_020944374.1, from coordinate 2,031,922 downwards.
TGTACCACTTTAAATAAGACTGAATTGGGTGGCTTTTTTTTTTAATCAAGTTTTCCTGGGTTCAACATTTTAAAAATAATTTACTCCAGGAAGTCAGGAGCTCCAGGATTCAGAGTTTGTGGACTGAACTCCAGAGCCAAAAACAAAAACAGCAACAGCTTTCTGTCTGCATCAGCCACTGGAAAACAAAACAGGGGACTCTTGGGGATTACAGCCAGAATAGATTAAAATGGCTGACCAGAAAAATAGCCTTAACATCTTTGACAAATGCACCTTTGAAAGGAGGGGCTGTTTAGAAATACCCAGATTATTTAAAGGGCCAAAGCAATGTGTGCAATAGCTACGGTTCTAAATCCACAAAAATGAGAGTAAAACCTTTAAATAGTTTCCATGGAGCTCATAAATCTCCTACTTGCTGATTACCTTGTTTGATTATGTTTGCGCCTGGAGGCCTCTGGGTGAAATCTGAGCAATGTGGACTGGCTCATTTAAGGAGTTGTAAATGTTTAATGAATGTTATCTATGCAAATTGAGAGCTTACGTAAGCCTAGCATTTATTAAGTGCCTATTTGCACGTGGCACTGTACAAAGAAAATTAAATGGCAATGAAAATAAAACCACAATGAAGGAGTTAAGGAAAGGAATTCAGAAACTAACACCATACTGATTTAAATATTTTCCAAGGGAGACATCAAGGCATGGGAGGCCAGGGAGTAAAGGCTACTCAGAAGGCAGGCCCTGGGCTTTTTGCCTCTTGCCCCTACCCCCCAGGGCCTTTCATCTTCACAGCACTGCCTCTCTTGGACCTCACGGAGACTGGCTGCTTCTCAAAATTCCATCAGGGCCTGCACCCAGAAGGTGCCTAACAAATGTTGAGCTGAATTACAACGATCGTGGAAAATCAAGCCAACTCTAAATCCCAATTCATCATCTTGGCCCACACACCAACTCCTCCTGACTACCCCATTTCTATTCATGAGTCATCTTTTGACTCATCCATTGTCCTCTCTCCTCTATCCCCTCCTCACCCCCATCAGTTGACAAGTGCCATGGAGTCTGGCCTCCTCCTCAATGGTTCTCTCATCTTCCATCTCCCTAATTTGGGCCATCATAACCTCTTACCTAGACATTTGTAATAACCTAACTGGCCCTCCCCCTGTCCCCTCCTTCCTGAATCTCTTCTCTTTCCAAATCTATCATATACACTATTGCCAGCTTGCTTTGCAAACTTTAAAGCACTATATACATGCCAGTTATCTTTACGTTACTCCCTCCAGCACCTAAAAAGCTTTCCATCTCTCCTCAATGCCCACACCAAATGAAGCTAGCATTCAAAGCCCTCCACAAATTCACCTCAACTTCCCTTTCTCCAGCATCTTCTCCCACTGCTCCCCTGTAAGTATTGGTGCCCTAAATGAACATGCCCTTGTGCCTTTGTTTATTGTTCTACATTCTCCTGGTTCACACACACACACACCTCTCTTTGTAGAAGCCTCCTGTTATTTGGGGCATTATCTTTAATACCCTCCCTTTCATGAAGATTTTCCTGATGTACCATATGCCCTCCTCCAAAGGCAAATCCCTCATTGGGAAAATCTGTTAATATACTATTAGAACTTGGGAGTTTTACTCTGTGGGATTTTTTGGGGGTTCCCATCTTTCTTGACCCTATCTGCTTTTTTTTTTAAGGCAATTGGGGTCACACAGCTAGTAAGTGTCAAGTGTTTGGTCTGAGGCTGGATTTGAACTCAGGTCCTCCTGACTTAAGGGCTGGTGCTCTATCCACTGGCCCCCCCCATCTGCTTTCTAAACTACTATATCACCATCATCATGATAGGACTGTCCCTTTAATCAAACCTATAGTTTGTAAGGTTAGGGACATTTTCTCCAAGTGAAAAAACCCTCCCATAACTAAAAAAACCAAACAAAGCCCAAGAACCTTTAGAGTCCTAAATTAAATAGAAATTTTATCAATGATACTATCATAGAAGAAACTTTCATTTTTGACTCCTTCCTCTCCTTCATCCCTCTACCTAGCACAGGGATGGGGAACCTTCAGCCTTGAAGCCACATGTGGCCCTCTAGGTCCTCAAGTGTGGCCCTTCGACTGAATCCAAACTTAGGACCTTCACTTAAGGCCTGCTCATTCTCTCCTTGAAATCTCTCAGATTTGTACCATGCATACACTTTTGAACTTGCTCCCATTCAAGCCAATATCCCATGCCTAGGTTATTACAATATGTTCTTTGCCCCATTTCCCTGCCTCCTCTTCTTTCCCACCTTCAATCCTTCATGCACAATAAGGCAAAACAGAATTTCCCCAAACATCATTTTAATCATGTTAATCCTTTGCATCTATATATGCTCCCCAAGGTAGGTAGGCCTACTTGTTGTTTCTCCTACTCCCACCTGGAATATTTCCCTCATTTTCACTGAAATCCTTTAAGTGCTAAGCCTGAATTCATTTATATTCCTGATCTGATCACTTAATACCTAATTATATACTACCACATTTACTTGCTAATTGTCTCATCTATGTTAAGTTTATCTCTCCAACTAGGTACTCTTTAGTATTGAGATACAAATACCATTCCTCACCCCACCTCCCACCTACCACAAAGGCCAGTACCATTCATTCCCATTTTGAACTGGACATAACGGTTTCTATCCCATTCAGGATTTGACCAAATTTGACCCTACTTATCTTAGGAGATCTCCTAAGAGTAACATAAGTAGTATAAAAGGATTTGGCACCGATATTGATGTTTCATCCGATTAGCCATTAATATCCCAGAGGGCCAAAGCAATACTTCAAGTTTTGGTCCGCTTTTATTATTGTTGGTTCAGTCCTGTCTGATTCTTTCTGACCCTGTATGAGGTTTTTTGTTTGTTTTTTTTTTTTTTGGCAAAGATACTGGAGTGGTTTGCCATTTCCTTTTCTAGTGGATTAAAGCAAATAGAGGTTAATCGACTTGCCCAGGGTCTCACAGCTATTAAGTGTCTGAGGCCACATTTGAATTTGGATCTTCCTGACTCCTGGCCCAGCTTTCTATCCGCTGAGCCACCTAGCTGCTTCTATTTGGCATATTTATAGGTACTTATTAATGCATTTTAGTGAACTCTGGTTATGGGAAAAACCTTAAATGTTTTAAATGTAACCGATAGCTTTTTTATCTACTTGGCTATTACCAAAACTTAGTAGGCTAGTATTAATAATCATTAGACATATCTTGACTTAAACTTTGCAAACTGGCAGCACAAGTCCTGGTAGTTTTTCAGATAGGGAGACTGAGGATAAAAAGGCCAGGCAACTTTTTTAGTCACAGTTAAATTCATAGTCAAGATTCCAACTCTGGTCTTAATGACTCCAAATTACTCAATTCATGCTACCTCTCTAAAATATTTTTGCTATATATTATTTTAAATATAATTGATTATATTTTAAATGTTTGACATTCTTCTCGAGAAAATTTAAACACTGGCATTATTTTTTTTTTTAAGAAATGACTGACATTATAAACTCTGACCTGTTAATCATATCAACTGAAAAGCCTGTAGATTAGAAAAGTATTATTAAATCCTTTGATTAATGTCAGGGATTCTTAAGTTGGAGCCCATGAACCTCTTTGTTTTTAAACATTTACAACTGCATTAGAAAATAATTGGTTTTCTTTGCAATCCTATCAATTTTATTTTATACATTTAAAAACCATTATTCTGAGAGGGGGCCCATGACACAAAAAAGGTTAAGAATCCCGTCTTAAGCCAAGCAATCCTGTGTGACATGAATCTGTAAAGGTGCTGTGGTGTAGGCAGGGATTGCGACTGGTATGGAGAGAACCTTTTCTTTTATTAATAATGAGTGGGGGCAGGGAAGTGGCGGTGGCAGTCCAGCTTCTGGCAGGGAATAAAAGGAGAAACAATAGGGTAGGAAGGACAAGTCAGACAATCTTAAGAGCCCCATCCTGACCATAGTCCTAGTTCTGGTTACTAATTAGTTGTGTGACCCTGAATAAGTCATTTACCCTTGCTGAGTCTCAGTTTCCTTGATTATAAAATGAGGAGGTTGAACTATATTCTTTCACTTAACTATTTATTAATGTTTACTAATTGAAATAAGTATTTATTAAATGCTTGCTGTATAAAAGGCACTGTTACTGATACAAGGATATAAAGTCCAGGCAAAATATAAAGAGAAATTAGAGGGAGAAATTACTAGGGTGTCACTGTGGAAGGGGCAGAGAGTGACAAAAAAACTAAGAAGACTTCATGAAGGTGGGACCTGAATTGGGCCTTGAACAAAGAGCAGGCACAGATACAATTGTGGAGGAGGAATGAGAGAAAGATGGGATGGAAAGAGCATCTAGAGTCCACTCTTACTCTAAAATTCTGCGATTCTTTGCCCAATTTATACTGCTAAAAGGGTCAAAAGGTAAAAATTAAAGGACATCCACGTGAATGTCACTAACTGCTTTATTTTAAAATAATATTAGTGCTTAGTGCTAAGATCGTTAAAAAGGATGTTAGAAGACACTGGATGAATCCTAGTGGTTCATGTCTCAACACCACTACCGATACTGATACCATTCCCTTGGATACCAGACCTCTAAGACCAAAGTTCCCAAATCAGCTATTGTTTCCAGAAAGCACTAGCTAAAAACAACACACAAAACCTTGAACACTAAACTAATACCATAATGCTGTGGTTGTAAAATATAATATTCACAAACTCTTTCAGAGCTACATAATAAAAATTAAAAATGTGTTAACTTAAGAAGACACAATAATAACCTTAATTTTAACATCTTCTTTACATTACTTACAGGAAAACTGCAAGTTTCTTTATAAACCCAATCTCTATTTCTTCCCAGGGCTAAAAAGGAATAAGAATTTACACTTTTTCTAACTGGGTGGCACTGTCTCTGACCCAACAAAGGTCAATCCCTCCTTTAAATATCTTAAAGTATTAGTCATAGGTACTTTCCCCTTTAGGAATGCCATTTTAGTTCAGGAGATTAATTGTCTTATAACATTCAGGAATGATAATCAATAGCCAATAAGATCCCTGTGGATAGCATTAGAATAAAAAGAGCTACAAGAAAATATAATGTAAAAATCACTAATGTAAAAATGTAAAACTTCAGAATGTTTAACTGAACTATTTAAGCTTCAAAAAAAATTCTTCTTAATAGATTATCTTAATCCACCCCCCTCAAACAAACATATAGTTTCTCTTTTGAAAATATAGGTTAAATAAGTTAATCAATTAGCATTTAAGTGCCCACTATGTGCTGGGCAACGTTCAAGGTCCTGAGGATACAGAGACCAAAATCAAATTCTCTACCCTCAAAAAGCCTACATTCCTCTTTTTTTGGGGGGGGGAGGGAACATATACAAAAAAAAAATAAACACTAGATATATTCAAATAATTTTTTGGGGGTGAGGCGTACGGATCCAATATGAAGAACACTTTGTTATCAACAGAGGGCACACTGGAAGGGCAGAGTAGAGTATGATAGAGGCACCGGAGGGCTGCAGCTGATAATGATGTGTGCCAGGGAGCGGGGGAGGATGGTGGGAAGAGGTAGCTTTGGCCTTGGCAATCTACAATTCAGAATCAAAGGGTTTCTAAGTTGGGTCATAATGCAGTGGTCACAATTTCTCCTTTAGCAACAGTAATGTTTATTTGATTATTATTCCTAAGTAAGAAATGGAAAGTTAGGGTGGGAAAGACAGAGTTCCTAGTCTTGCTTCATGGTTAAGGCAAAGGCAGGATCTGGGGTATGTCCCATTAGAGAGGTATGAGGCATGATTGAGGTACTCACCTTCCAATTCTCAGCCAGATCAGCTCTACCCCCTGGGCTCACTCAGAAAGTAAAATTCTTTCCCTGAACCAAGCATTAAGGTCACTAAGGTCATTTGAATAGCTGAATGAGCCCATTGGCTCAATGAATTATAATACTATTAGTAATGCTTCTGAGTACAGTATGTGCTGGCCTTTAAATCCCAGAGTGAGTTCTGTCAATACCAGGAAACACACTAGGAAGCAGCCAAGAGAGAAACATCAGCTGCATGTGAAACTAGACTACTTCATTCAGAATTTATTCATTCACAGTTTAGTCATAAATAAGAATTTCAAATCCTTATCAATCTATTTACCCTAAATAAATTACCTTGAGAGGCAAATGGGGGGGGCGCGGCCCACAAGGTGTAGTGTATCCCATTTTTAAGAAAGGGAAATTCTGTTGTCCCCAAATTCCATACCTAGCAGTCTACTGGACATTCCTTAAAAGCATATTATTCCTTTATAAGTATATTACTTAACAAATTGCAACACTAGGCTTCCCGAAATAAAACACTGCACAAACAAATCAAGTAGATTGGGAGTTGCCCCTGCTTTTGGATGAACTGAATTTCTGGAGCTTACATGTTACTACTGTATCCAGACTTCTTGCTGCTAACTGTATCTGTCCCAACAACAGGCCGATAACCATCTAACGAATGGTTATTGACTACGAGAAGTGAAATATAGCTTCTTGTCAACCAATGCTGAATGAGTGAAGTAGGGAAAAGATGAGGGCTGCCCCACTGGCAACTTGCCGAATTTAGTCTTAGTATCTCTGCCCTATAAAATGGGGTTAAGGGTAACAGTGTCGAAATCAGAGTCCTTTTGAGCAAATGGCAATCAAATTTTGATTTGTGATACTGGAGAGTAGTGACCTAGATGATTCTAACATCATTTCTTCAGAGGTTGGAAAGACTAATGTGCCATCAGCACCTACTGCCTCTATTTCTGCCTTCTGGGCCAAGCACAACAAATCTTTCCCTTCTTCATGACAGATCTTAAAATACCGGAAGACAACTATCATATCCCCACGAAGTCTTTTTCCTTCAAGTTAAACATCTCCAGTTCCTTCAAATGATCCTCTGGCACAGTCCCTCTACCCTGATCACCCTGCTTTGGATATATTCCAATTTGTTTACGTCCTCTGGTCGACACTCCCAGTCTGACCCTCTTTACGCTCCCCATCTTTGGTCACTTCTGCCTCTCATATAGGACTGATTCCTAAAGGATGCTGAGCTGACTGGCACTTGTCAAATGTCCCTTTCAGATACTTTCAATATTCCCTTTCAAATACCTCTTACTAGTGTGTCCCTGTTCCCATTCTCATTTTTTTTGGGGGGGGGCCTAGGCAATGGGGTCAAGTGACTTGCCCAGGGTCACACAGCTACTAAGTGTCTAGTATCTTAGGTCACATTTGCACTCTGGTCCTCCTGACTCCAGGGTCGGTGCTCTATCTACTGCGCCACCTAGCTGCCCCTCCATTCTTATTTGAAAGAAACTCTTGGACAGAGACTTAGTCACTTGCCCTTGAACTAGCAGGCCCAGACTGAAGAGAAATCATATTTGAATACAATAATTTTTAAAATGTTTATTTTTATTCTGAACTTAAGAAACAATAAATTGGGCATTTACATAACAGAATAGAAAAAGGACTGTACATATCTATTATGCATATCTTGCCTTTCCTTTCATGTACATAATTATTTCATCATATAACTTTCACAGCTGTCCTGCTTGTCTATACTTCTTACTGGCCTTCCTTATGTTCCCTTTTCTTCATTAAAAAAAAAAAAGCCTCAATGAATTTTTTTTCCACCTCTCCACTCCATGCTCCACCCCCACCATTGAGAAAAGAAAAAAAAAACCATTGAAACATACTCAAGCAAAGTAAATTCCTACAGTCTCTGAGTTAGAAAGCTTTATGTCTTATTCTGCATCTTGAGTCCATCATATCTCTATCATGAAGTAGAAAACAAGTTTCATCATCAGTTCCTACTTATGGCACTGATAAGAGTTCCCAAGTCTTTCAAAGATGTTGGCTTTATAATGTTGCTCTGATTGTATAAATTGTTCTCCTGGTATGACTCACTTCACTCTGCATTATTTCATAGAGGTCTTCCCAGGCTTCTCTGAAATGGTCAATTTTATCTTTTACTATAGCATAATAGTATTCCATAACATTTATATTTCACAATTTGTTCAGCTATTGCTCAAAAAATAGGCAGTCCTTAGTTTACACTTCTTTGCCACTTACAAAAAGTGCTACAAATAAATATTTTTGTTTATTTTATATATATATATGAACGCTTTCCCATTGTTTTTGATCTCTTTGGAGAATAAACCCAGTAGGTATTGCTGAGTAAAAGATATAGATAAGGAGCAGCTAGGTGGTGAAGTGGATAGAGCACCTGCCCTGCATTCAGGAGGACCTGAGTTCAAATATGACCTCAGACACATAACACTTACCAGCTGTGTGACTCTGGGCAAGTCACTTACCCCTAGCCTAGCCAAAAAAAAAAAAAAAAAAAAAAAAAAAAAAGATATAAACAGTTCAATGACTTGTAGGTGATGATTTTTTTCTTGTAATTATTTTTTAAAAGCATTTTTATTGGTATCTTGCTTTTTTATACCATCAGAATTTCCCATAGTATCCCTCCCCACCCACCTCCCAAGAAAGCCATCCTAGATGACAAATATTTTTAAAGAAAAAAGAAAAAAAAATCAACAAATATATCAAAAGAGACCGAAACATATGCAATGCATCACAATTTATGGACTTCCCGTCTCTGCAAAGGGGTGGGATGGAGGTGTTCTTTCATATCTCTTCTTTGGGACCATGCTTGTTCTCAGTAATTTTGCAATATTCACTTTTGTTTTGTGGTTCTTTCCATTTAAGTTGTTGTGGTCATAACGTATACTGCTTTTTTTTGGTTCTGCCTGCTTTACTCTGCAAATCTTTCCATGCTGCTCTATTATCATCATTTCTTACTGCACAGTAACATTCCATTACATTCATATACCAGTTTGTTTATGGGTTATAATTTCAGACCACTTTCCAAAATGGCCGGTTCAATTTGTAGCTTTACCAATAGGTACATAAGCATACCTGCCTTCCCTTAACCCTTCCAACAATTGTCATTTTCCTTTTTTGTCATCTTTGTCAATCTGAAGGGTAGGAAGTGAAATCTGAGTTGCCTAAATTTGCATTTCCTTAATTATTAAGGATTCAGAGTACTTTTTGCTTTCATTGACATTTCAGGTCCTTTCCTTTGAAAATTGCCTATTTGTAGCCTTTGAAATTGGGATTAGGAACTATTAGGAAATGGTTGTTAACAAATTTAAATCAGAAAAACCTGCTGTGTTTATTTCCTTCCATCAATTGTATACCTAATCTGCTCCATTTATCCACTTCTCTGTAATGTAAAATTTTAATCTCTGAAACTTTTATTTTCCCTTTCTTAAATCACTTTGGCTGTCATTGATTGGCCTACAATAGGTCCCAGGCCAAATTCCACCTGGTCATTGTTCAAGCCCTGATTGGCTCAGAATGAATGTAAATAGCAAATGCTTCTGTTTTGGCCAGAAACCTTGAGGGTCCTCCACTCACAGGCTGATTTATTTATTTATTTATTTCGAGTAGGTAAGCAGAGGCCATTCTCTGCCTCATTTCTTATTAAGCCTTAATCACTGAATGGGTGTTGCTGCAGTCAAACTAAGACCTGTTAAAGACCTTAGCTTGAAATGGCCAAGGACCCCCACTGCATCCTGGGCGAAGTGGAGGAAGTGAAGCTAGCACTTAAATCCAATTCACTTGTATGTCAAATACCTTCCTGATATCATGGTGCTCTTCGAGAAAGAAGGACAAACAACAACAATCCACCTCTATTTTTTAACCAATGCTGAATAGCTTTCACGATTACTGCTTTGTAGCATAGTTTGAGATCTGGTACTGCTAGGTTCCTTTCCTTCTCACTTTTTTTCATTATTTCCCTTTTGAGATTCTTAATTTTTTTTTTCCCTCCAGATTAATTTCATTTTCTTTCTAGCTTTATAAAATAATTCTTTGGTAGTGTGATTGGAATGGAACTGAATGAATAAATTAACTTAGGTAGTATTGTCTTTTTTAAAATTATATTGGCTTGGTCTACCCAACAGTAATGAACATTTCTTTAATTATTTAGGTCTTTATTTCTGCAAAGAGTATTTTTGTAGTTGCATTCATATAGTCCCCACATATGCCTTATTAGATAGACTCTCAAGTATTTTTTACATTCTGTAGTATATTTTGAATTGAATTTTTCTTTATCTTTCTGCTGGGTTTTGTTGGTAATATTCTGAAATGCTGATGATTTATGTGGATTTATTTTTTGTCCTGCAACTTTGCTGAATGTATTTTCATTTAATTTTTGGTCAACTCTTTTTTAGAGTTCTTTAGCTAGGTGATCATATGATCTGCAAAAAGTGGTACTTGCTTCCTTTTAGCCTAAATCTTTAGTCCTTCAATTTCTTCTTCTTGTTATTTTGTGTGATAGCCAGCATTTTTCACACTATGTTAAATTACACTGGTAATAACGGACATGGTTGCTCTGCCCCATCTTATTGGAAAGGCATCTAACCTTTCTCCATTACAAATAATGTTCACTCTTAGAGTTAGATAACTATTACTTAGCACGATAAGAAAAAGTTCATTTATTCTTATGTTTTCTAGAGTTTTTTTTTTTAACAGAAACAGCTGTTGGATTTTGTCCAACAAAATTTGGTACCTATCAACATAATCACGTAGTTTTTATTTTTCTTGTTATTAATGTAGAATATTACATTGATAGCTTTCCTTAGGCTGAAACAACCCTGCATCTTGGTATAAATACAAATTGATCATAGTATAAGCCCTTTTCATGACAATTTTAAGCCTATTATTTTATGGTGAGCTGTAATAATGAAATGAAATCTGTAGTTCTTTGTAAAAGCTGTCATTTTGACAGATGGTCCAGTACAGGTGAGTAAGGACCAAGTACAGGTTCTTGACTACTTCTATTCTAATATATAGACTAAAGAAGATCTGGTCTTTTAGACAAATTCTGTTTCAATAAAATAATCACACTACTAAAACATTTATTTTCTCCTAATTGAAATTCTAATCTTTGTTTAGCACATGAAATAAAAAAGCTGAATTTTTAAAAAAAAAACAGCCAGCTGATTTTCATCACAGTAGCAGCACAACACAGAGACTGTCTGTTCCTTCAAACAAATCTTGCGAGCCCAGGGAGCACCCAATGAAAACCTTTTATTCTACCTGGGGTCTACTAGTGGTGAATTATAAGGGTATAAGACTAAAGATGGAACTCATATCTGCTTTCTGATCAAAAAGAGAAGCAGGAAATCCAAGAGTTTCTAGCAAGATCGATGCCCAAAATGAGGACCCAAAGGAGCTAAGAAAGACCTGCTGTTTCTATTTCAGTGAAGACAGATACCTAACCACCATAGTAGATTACCATAAATTTTTAAGATGTCTTGTAACTTTTTATTTTAAATATGTTTCTCTGTAGCTATTATAATTTTTTAAAACCCTTAGAGGAAAAAGAAACCTAAGGAGGCGGGGGGGGGGGGGGGGGGGTTTCCCTACTTGTTTCAAAAACACGGGGGGGTTAGGTTGGGCAGTGGATAGAGCACAGCCCTTAAGTCAGGAGGACCTGAGTTCAAATCCACCTCAGATACACAACACTTACTAGCTGTGTGACCCTGGGCAAGTCACTTAACCCCATTGCCTAGCCAAAAAAAAAAAGGGAAAAAAAAAAAACAAAAACAACAAGGCAGGGGAGTAGTTGATAACTTGTCATTTTGTTCCCAGGAGACCTGGAAGAGCTGGAACTCAGATGTAGACTAGGTGATAAAGACAGAAACGAGCACACTTGCAGGAGAGGAAAAAAAGGGGTGGACATTAACAGGAAGCAAATCCAGAACTAGTAAGGGTCTCAAGATTCTGCTGCCCAACACTGACAGTTCATTTACTTGCTAATACTGAAATGGGAGAGCAAAGGAAAATCTATCTAATGGAAAGGTTTATATTTGTGTCGGTGACTTTCCTTGGGTCTTTCTCATTTTTCTGTATCTTTCTTCATCATTTTTTGTGACCTCTGTGGCTTTTCTCTCTCTTTTTATCCCTCTTCTGTATGTAAGAAGTTATAGCTAATTGAGGCCCACTGGACCTCTGTCTCTCACCATAGCCCTCTGGGCAATTCTGAATCTTCAGATTGTGGTGTTCCATGATTCATAGCCTTACAGCACCACCAGAAGGATACTGATGTTAAACAGATTTGTTTCTCTCACAGGGAAGTTTGAGATCACTGAAAACAATTCACACTTTCTAAAAATCAAACAAGCATTTATTAATCACCAACTATGTGCCAGAGATACAACAAAAGTGAGGCAGACCTTGCCTTCAAATTTATATTCTACCAAAACAAAACATGTTCAAAATAAATAAATATTATCCAAACAAAAATAGAAGGAGGGAGGTGTTAACAACTAGGTGGACCTGGAAAAATCTCTTGAACAAGGCTTCCTGAAGGGAGCTAGTCATAATCAAATGTGAAGAAATGAGGACTGAAAATATTGCTGAATTACCTAAAAGTAAGTGATCGCTGGTGACCTGTGAGTATAATTTGAGTAAAGCTGTAAGACAGATTACCACAGATTAAGGAATGAAGGACTAATGAGAAAATAGCGACAGCATAAGAACTCCAAGCCATTTCACACACTATTATTCTTAACTCCATTTTATAGAGAAATACAGAGATTAAACAATTACAGGCTCCGCTTTTTACTATTTCACTCATTCGAGACTGCCTGATACCTAAAAAAACAACCCAAAAAACTATTTACTTCACGTCTCATAGTCAATAACCCTTCATTCATTAAATGGTACCAGTTAATTCCTGGACAGATGCAGCTAAAAGAGCAAGTAGTCTAATACAGTGATATGCAAGTTCCAGACATGCATTGCATTTAACAGCAAGGGCTGCCTGTCACCTTAGCTTCCAATCCATTAGATTCGACATGTATAAAGGCAAGCCCAATATAACAGAGACTTGGAACCAGAAGCCTTAGGTGTGAGTCTTTAATAAAGCACTCACTAGCTATGTGATCCTACGCTAGTCTATTCACTTTACTAAAATTCGGTTTTCTTATGTGTAAAATGAGGACTAATACTTGCACCACTTTGACATTTTTTTCTTCATCTGAAAAGAAGCTACTTTAAAATGTTTTGTTTTTTTAATTAATGAGAAATAAGAAAGTTCTAGAATTAGGCCTCCTTTCCCACTTTGGCTAATATTTATCATACTGAATTCTCCCAACACAAACTACTGATGCCTCACTCTACATATCTAATCAGCTCCAAAGTACTGTCCATTCTACCCCCATGACATCTACAGAATCCTTTCCCTTCTCCCCATCACCCAAGTTCAGACCCTCATCACCTCTGCCTGGATCATGCAATAACTTTCTAATTGATCTTCCTACCTCAAGTCTCTCTTATCTTCAAATAATCCTCCATAAAACTATAGAAGTGATATTCCTAAAGCATAGATCTGTTTGGCCTTGTTAAGAGTCCTGGTAAATAAACTCCCATGGCTCCCTATTACCTCCTGGATCAAATACAAATTCCTATTTGTTATTTAAAACTTTTCAGAACTGTCCTCCAACTTACCTTTCCAGCCTTGTTCTAAATCACTCTTCTTTGCATTCTTTAATCTAACCAAACTGAAACTTCTTGCTGCTCCTCCTCACACAAGATAAACCATCTCTTTTCTTCATGTTTTTCTGTACGCTACACTGTATACTGCTCTGCCTGCAACACACTCCCTCCCCACCTCGGTCTCTCAGAATCCAGTTTCCTTCAAAGAAAAAGCTCAATCATCTCCTCCTACATGTGGCCTTTCCTGAACCCCACAACCAGCTGCCAGTGAATTTTGTACATGCATGAATACATACTACCTCCCCAGATAGAATGGGAACTCCTTGAGGGAAGGCATTGTTTTGTATCCTCAGTATATAGCACCACGCCCGGCACAAAGTAGATGCTTAATAAATGCTTGTTCATTTTTCCCTAATAGGAAAAAGCCCCAAATATCCAGTTTCACACACAAACTAGGTGCTGTAGAAGTGATATTTTTTTTTAAACTTAAATACAGTTCGACATCTGTTTGAATACGAGGGAGTTATTTCCATGTCCCGTCCCATTGTCAGCGTTTCCTTGATCCAACAACAGCAAATATTAAACAAAAATCCTGTAGAATAACAGTCTGCTCCAAAACACACCATTGTTTTGGCATTTTCTAGTTATGAAGTAACATATCTTTGAATGCCAAGTCGGACAGTCTTAAAACTTTATGGGACTGAATAAAGATGGCTGCGTTATTGCTAGGGGGAGGGGGAGAAGGAAAGGCTCATGAGAGGGGAATAAGAAGGATTTGCTCACTTCAGTTTTTTCGTGCTATTTTTAAAAGTTTTCTACCAAGTTCAAATTCATCTTTGTTCCACAAAGTTGGCTGGGAAAGGGGCTTTGGCAGCAGAGGGATGAATCATGGGCTCATTTCCTCTGAAGTGGCTTCTTGAGTCTTTTTTCCTTTCTCTCCCCTCCCTTCACCCCCCCATCCCCTCCAAGGTGTATGTACAATTTAGCCAGACATAACTTCCAACTGCACTTCCCAGCCCTGTCAGGGAGAGTCAGATCACCACGATCACTTCCTTCCTCCTCCTTCTTTCGATAAGAGTTCGGGAAAAACCAGCCCGCCCCCGCGCCTGTGCCTATCCCTCCCTTGCGGAAGGGAGGAAAAGCCAAGCCAGGCCAGGGCATTCCCCGGGCGCCGCCGCCCTCTTCCTCCGCCTCCTCCTTCTGCTCGTGATCCTGGTCCCCAGACCAGGGGAAAGAATAGAGAGCGAGCGAGAGAAAGCAAAGTCCGCTTAGAGGCAGAGTGCACGCCGAACCCGTGGCGGGCCGCGCGGGCTCCGAGCCCCACCGGGGGGACTACCTGCCTGAGGATGGGACTAAGAACTATTTGGGGGACCCTGTCAGTACTCAATGCCCCAGGCCTGCCGTAAGGACTGAGGCGGCTGAGGCTGAAAACAGCGTAGTAAACAGCGACCCCACTTCTAGGAGGGGTGGGGGATTCTTCTCTCATACCTGCCACTAACTTTGGGCCCCTCCCTCTCATCCTGCCCATCCGCTCACTTACCTTTCTAACCAGCGAGAACCGCAGCTACCGCGCATGTGCAGCCTGCGCCGCTGCCCGGAGAGGAGACCACGGCCCGGAGAAAAAACGTCTTCGGGTCAGCTGAGAAAGTGAAAGGCGGCGTCGGCGACGTCAGGCGGCGTCAGGCGGCGTCAGGCGGTGTCAGCCTTGGCGCATGCCTAGTGAGAACCTGTTGGGCTCCGTCGGCGCATGCCCAGTAAGACCCGCTCGGCTTCATCCACGCAAACGCTTTTCCGGTTTTCGCTGGTTGGGGAGGAGGCCGAAGGGAGGAGCAGGTAGAGGAAAGGAAGGGAAGGATGGAAAAATGGAGAAGGCCCTAAGAAAAAGAGGGCGGGGCGGAGCCGAGCTGAACCGAACCCATAGAGCAGAGCTGGAAGGGAGCGAACGCAGTAGTGCATTGCTTCTTGTGAGAAAGGGACCCCTTCTTTTAACAACAGCCGCTGAAGAAAATGGAAAGCAGTTTGACCTAGCAGATAATACAATATACCGATAAAAATTGCAAATAGATACCCGCCCCAAATATCACATTTTTAAAAAAAAAATAAAGACCACAGAAGAGACATGCTTTTTCAAAATTGTGGGGAGAGGGGAAATTTCTTAAAACCAGGGATGTAGTAGCTCACCAAAAAGGCAATTTTTACTACATACAAGGAGCTGGCCTCTTAGGAAAAACTGGGTTCAAGTGCCATCTCTGACATTCTGGCTGTGTGATCTTAGGAAAGTCAACTGAGCTCTCTAAGACCTCAGTATCTGTCTCTCTAAAATGAAGGAGCTTAACTAGATGGCCTTGGAGCTCTTCTGGCTCTGGGTCAACGATCCTACGAATCCTATGAACAGTGGCTGGAAAAGACTGAGCAAGTTGCATTGCTTCTCAATAATCCGGGCGATTCTAAAACTAGAAATTGCAGAGCTTGTGCTGAGCTGCCTTGGTAAAAGGGAGTTTCCTCCCTGAGAGGTCCCTACAACAATGAAATCAAAGACACAGCCTAAAAATATTTTTTTAGGCTTTTGCTCTAGCAAAGTCAATAAAATTACAGTAGAGAAACTGTAAAGTAGGGGGGAAAGAGCTTTGTATCAAATAATCAAAGATAATAGTATCTCTCATGTATGGGGAATTGCCACCGATATTTGAGAACAAGATAATCCCTAATAGATAAAAGATATTAACAAATAGTTTGCAAAAGAATTGCAAAAATCTCCAAGGCAGTAATAATAAGTGCATATTAAAACTGTGGGGTTTCACATCATGCCCTTCAGAGTGGAAATAGGACAAAAGACAAAAACAATCCATGTTGGGCTTTGGGAAGACAGAACACAAATACACAATGAGTAAGATAAGTAAGTGGCCAATGGATAGGGACAGTTTTCAAAAGAAGAATTGAAAAAATTCTCCCAATCACTAATAATAAGAGAAATGAGTATTAAGATAATGCTGAGGTTTCACCTCAGGCCCTTCAAAGTGGCAAAGCTGCCAAAAGACAAGTTGTACATGCTGGAGGGACATCGAGAGGTCAGGAACACTAAAAGACTCTTTTTGGAGATACGAAGACAAAAAGTGAAACAATCCTGACAAGGAGTTGTGGGATACAACATGAACATGTATAAATATATACAAAATTAAATACAAAATAAATACAAGTTTGTTAGGGTCCTCAGAAATTCACGTACTAGAATGTCTCACATTAATAGATGGAAGCAATTGACTGGGGTTATAGTAGGGCCAATTAATCAATCAATATACTCCCAAAGAGAATTGCTATAACAATTGGGTTTGTATTTCTAAGATATATCCACCAAATTGATCCTTTACGTAGTTTTAAAATTTTCTTTCTTTTTTTAACCTTTTTAAAAAAGAGACTGGCTCTCCCTATCTCCTCCAGGTGCAATGGCCTCTCATCAGCATGGAATCTTTGACCTGCTCATTTTTTCAGACCTGGGCCAGTTCACCCTTCCTTAGACAGTTTTGGAGGCTCATCAAACTGGTGTAGCACTTACTGTAGACACTCAATTGGTTTTATAGCCTATTTCAGCTCACAACTCCCGAGCTCAAGTAATCCCTCAGCCTTAGCCTCCTGACAAGCAGGGATTGCAGGCCACCCACCCACCCAAATACAGTATATTTTACAGTTTGGATTACTTCCAAATATTCCTAATCCTTAGCAACTTTAATGCTTTCAAACTGTGCTTTCTGATAGCATTTCCCATAAGGCTGTTGTACTGTTTACGAAACCCAAATTAACTCCTTGACAAACCAGAGTATACACATTTGAAAGCTTATGACATTAACTTGAGGAGCCCTGTTTTCCAAATAAATATCTCTACTCTTTAATGATTCCTGTTATAAATCAATCACAGCATTCACATGAAAGAGTATCTAACATAATGTTATAAATGCCCCAAATAAACAGTACTTCTATATAATAATTTCCATACTTATACTGCCCAAAACCTATAAACATAGCACTAACATAAAACAATGTCATGGATTTATGACATAAACATGAAATAAAGCTTATTGCCAAGCTAATAATATTAATCCAGTTGAAAATTGAATCTCCTAATCATCTACAGGGAAACAAAAAAATTCATTCTATTCATCTACCAATTTTAGCAGTCTATGCTGATTGCATTCAGAAACTAGCATAGAGGATTTTTCCTGCTTTTAATATCACACACACAAAGGTGGAGCACTAGCAATCCCAAGCACAGATCAACTATTCCATGAATAGTAACTGTCCTCAATTAATCAAACCCAATATTGATGGAAAACCCAACATAAATGTACTCAAACCCAATATAAATTCAGATTTTAAACTTCTTAAATTTAAAAGTTGCTACATGATTTCAACTTCTTTTCTTTTCTTTTTTTTTGTTAGGCAATGGGGTTAATTGACCTCTCCAGATTCACCAACTTCTTTTCCAAATTCACAAGAATACTGTTATCCATGAAGTTAGGCTTTGAAATCATTAGAAATCTGAAAACTAACTCTCCAGGGAGTAAACAAGTGTTTCTCAGAAGGGAGTTTGCAGCTCTGTCGTAGCAATCTCTCTATCACTACTCTCCTCTTATCTCACTGATGTCTAAAAAAGCTTCATTTGTTTTTCTACTTAATGCAATCCAGTATTGGTCCCTGTTTAAGTGAAAAGTCACTTGTTCTATCTTTCTGATTTTGGAGAATCAGAAATTGAAGACACTAATCTGGACTTTAAATGAGTTTATACTACTGTATTCAAAGTTGTGTTTTTAGAATTTTCTTCTTTCAAAAGCATCTCTATACATTTCTTGGTTTTTTACAGTCGAGCTTCAGGTGTATATCTCATCAGTATAAAAAACATTTCATTTCTTTTAATTGTCTTGACCAATTTTCCATTTTGGGGCAGTCCAAAATCAGCCCTACTTTATTCTCCTTCCACCTTTGCTTCTGACTCTGAGGACTTGACGACTATGTCTCAGCTGCCCTTTCACCCTGGAATTTCTCTTAGTGCCTGAGGTCTTCTGGCCCTGATATGTCCCTGCACCTCTTTAGTCCCCTTGTCTCACTGGTAAGTTCCTTCTGGGGCCTTCATTTTAAGACAGGCCTAAGCCTGCCGAGCTTCAGGAACTGGGTTTTTTTGTTTTGTTTTGTTTTGTTTTGTTTTCTTTCTTCTATTAGTATCCCCAGGGCTAAGCACAGTGCCTGGTACATAAGTGAGCTCTTAATAAACTCTTGTTGCCTTGACTTTTTTTTTTTGAGTTATTAACTCTGTTTAACCCGGACTGCTGTAAATCACAGTATTGCATTTCTATTTATACTGATTCAGCATTTCATTTTCTTTTTAATACTGTTATTAATTTCTAAACATATGTTCTCTGCATTCAAATCATGTTTCAATATTATGTTTCAGATCAAGTTTCCTTTTTTTCCCCCAATAAATCATTTTTGCTAATTAGCACAATATTCCTATTCATCTCAAATTTAAGGCAAAAGTTTACTTTTAGGCAATCAGACTTGAAACTTTCAGTTTTATTGCCAGCTTCTCCTCACCAAAAAAAAACAAAACAAAAAACATTTTCAATTTGGTTTCTTCAACAAGAACTAGCAAATGCACGGTCTGTTCTAATACCTTTTAGGTGATTTTGCTTCTAATTTACCAGGCAATTAAATTCTGCCAAATCATTCAGAAGCTTACTGTGGTTGGCTAAACTCAAATCTTAATGTGAAATTTCACCTTTTTTAAAATTACTTACCCTTTTTTCTGAGGCAATTCCTTTTCTCCAGGCTATTTAAAAGGAAGCCTCCTTCTCTTCAATGTAGAGAGAAGAGGAAAGTTAAGGCAATACTTGCAAGACAGGGTTCTTAAGCTGCTAGAAACGGCAAAATTTTAAATTGTGAAGTGGTTACAAAGGCCCTTTTTTCCTTCACTTTTTTTGTAGTCAGTGGAAAGAAAACTCTTAAACTGGCTTCAGTTGTGTTAAGCATTGAGTATTTTTTTTTCTAAAGAGATTTCCACATAGACTCACAGAAATGACAAACAATCTGTTGCTAGCAAAAAAATCATTCGTTACAACCAAACAATCCATCGACTGCACTTTTTTATTTTTATATTTACATTTTTTAACACTGATTTTTAAATTTTGAATTCCAAATTCTCTCCCTCTGGTCCCTCCCCCACCAATTGGTAAGGCAAGCACTATGTGCACTCTTAATTTATATTAAATAATCCTTTTTTGGAAAACATGGTAGACAATTAATTTTGTCCAAGAACCTTCATGTTTTATTTCCCTAATTTATATTGTATTTATTATTTTTTTCTTCATGTTGATATAAATGCTGATTTCCTGGGACAGAGACATTTTTATATGTTTTCTTCCCCATTCTGAGCTCCCACCCCCAACTTTTCCTAAATTGGGCACTCAGTACTGACTTGGTGGTCTGGTCTGCATGGTGGAGGCTCTGTCGTCAAAGCTCACTGACCTGATTCCAGCTTCCATCCTTTAACAGGGAACCTGGTCTTTTTTTCTGGGAGAAAGGCATTGTTAGCCTTGTTTCCTATTCCTGAGGACTGACTGTTTTTAAAGTTAAGTTATTCTCAAATAGGAAGATCTGTTGACCAGTTTGGGTCAAAGACTCCAAAATGACCAGAAAAATATTTTGAGCCAGCATTTCTGGGGGTATGGGGGTAGGGGAATCTGTGTGCTCTTGTGGTCACACATTCTTTACTGTGGAGGATCTATTCATTTGAAGATCGGTCACTTCCTAGGCCTTTATACCTCTAAACACAAAATGACTTGATATATATTAAACTATTTAATATTAAACAATGAAAAAAATGTGGCAGTTAAGTGGCCCAGTGGATAGCCTGCTGGGCTTGGAGTCTGGAAGACCTGAGCTCAAATCCAGCCTCAGATACTTACTAGCTGTGTGACCCTGGGCAAATCACTACCCTGTTTGCCTGGAGAAGGAAATGGCAAAATCACTCCAGCATCTTCGCCAAGAAAACCCCAAAGAGGGGTCACAAAGAGTCGGAGATGACTAAAAAACAACTGAAGAACAAATGAAGAAAATACCAAATGTATCATTTTTATCCATTTGGGAATCCCTGGACAGAGAGCCATTGGGTTCTTTGAAAGAGCTGGAAGCAATTAAACTCCTGTCCATGGACTAGGTGCTTAGTCCTTGTCCTAGGCAAGATCTGCTGTACAATCTAAAAGGGCAAAAAAAGCATTCCCTTCAAGGCATCACAAGCAGTCTGATATAATTAAATTGATTTAATCTCAGAATAGGTAGGTGACTTATAGCTGTTAGAAGAAGGGTAGAAACTGGCATAGTTGAAGTCTTACCACATACAACACACAAGGTAGCTACAAACACCTAGAGACACTTACTGGCTACATGACCCTGAGCAAGTTACTTAGCCTCTTTCTGCTTCAGTTTCGCTTCTGTAAAATGGGGATAATAATAGCACAGAGATGTCATTAAGACCAAATGAGATAATAATGGTAAAGCACAGGACCTGGCACATAGTAGGTACCTGATGAATGCTTATGTCCTTCTACCTAGAGGCAGCTAGGTGGTACAGAACTCTGGGCCTGGAATCAGGAAGACCTGAGTTGACCTACCTCCCAAGGTGGTAGAGAGGCTCAAATGAGATAATATTTGTAGAGCTCTTAGCACAGTGCCTGGCACATAGCAGGCACTTAATAAATGCTTGTTTAGGGGCAGCTAGGTGGTGCAGTGGATAGAGTACTGGCCCTGGAGTCAGGAAGACCTGAGTTCAAATTCGGCCTCAGATACTTGACACTTATTAGCTGTGTGACCTTGGGCAAGCCACTTAACCCCATTGCCTGCAGAAAAGAATAAATGTTTGTTTTCCCTCTTTCCTACAAATACAGGCATGAATAGAAATATGCATAAATACCTCCTTCTATGTGTCTGCCAGATTTGGCCTTTCTTTTTAAAAGGTCAGATTCCAGGAACCTAATTAGGAATCAGCAAGACCACACAGCTGTGCTCCAAAAAAACGGCTTGTAAGTGTTTTAAAGGTCTCCTACTTCTATTTAGTTAACCATAGAAGTCTTTAGAAGAGAGGTAGTCCTGGGCCCATGCTGGCTTTCTATTAGTGATCAGAACCCAAGTCTAAAAGACACTAATTGTTGATGAAAAAATATTAATACTCAATCCTGTTTTAGGCAGAAATCTACCAGAAACAATTTTTATTAATTTAACATGATTCTAAAACTGAGGATTTCTAGCTTCTATGCCTAAAATGACATAGTTTCTTACTCTATGTCAGGTGCTGTGCCAAGTTACAAATATGTCTCATTTGACCCTTACAACAACCTGGGGAGATAGGTGTTATTATTATCCCCATTTTACAGTTGAAACTAAGGCAGACAGAAGTGAAGTGACTTGCCGAGGCATACATCTAATAAATGTCTTTCTGACTCCAATTCCAGTGCTTTACGCAGAGAACCACCTAGCTACCCCATAATGGATGATGTCATTGAAGAACCTCTCAGTATTCTGTCTATGCCAGATGAACCTGTATACCAGAGAGCAGTGGCTTTCTTGGCAGACAGAGTGATTGTGGGGTAATTCGTGGAAGGACTTACAGCTAGTGGTAAATTTAGGTTTCATAATCCTATACCAATCCAATACACCAAAGATTATAAAACTCAATAGGTTTTTTTCCTTCTATTCATTTCCTTTATCAGTGTCCTGCTGAGTGTCTTCATGTCTAGAATATTCATGAGAATGAAATTACTCAGTTTTCTGTGGGGTTAAAATGCCTTTTGTAAAGACATCAGCAGAAAATGAATTCAGTCCTTTTAATGAAGTTTCTAAGGCCCTATCTCCAGTATAAAACATGGGAAAAGGTTTCTTTTCTTGGTAGAGGGAAGGGGAAGGAATAAGCATTTATACAGTAGTTATTGTGTGCCAGGTACTATGCTAAGCATTTTTACAAATATTATCTCATTTGATCCTCACAATAATCCTGTGAGGTGGGTATTGTTATTATTCCCATTTTACAGTTGAGGAAAATGAGATTAAATGACTTGCCCAAGGTTACATACCTAGTAAGTATCTGAGGCCAGATTTGAGCTCCAGCACTTTATCTACTGCACCACTTAGCTACTATTGTAATATTAAGCTTACCACAATTGTTTCTGCACACTGAGGTGCCACTCATGTAAAGTAATCACTTCCTCTTAGGATTTTTTTTCCCATTTCTAAGAGACAATATTTTCCTTTGGGTAGCAAAAGTATTGAATAGAGTATTTCATTTTTTTTACTTCATTTGTAAACTTCACATTTTTAGTAGGCACTTCTGTTGAAGATTTACACTTGTAAATCTGGTAAATGAGAAGCTCAAAACTGATAACTCTGGAAAGTGGTTTCTCTTGGCTTGTGATGCTTTGTCTTTAAGTGGGATACATGACTGACCATACATTTGAAAGGGGAGAGCTTCTCCTCCTACTTCAATTAATGTAATCATAAAAGACGGAGACACCTTGAATTGAATCCATCAAGCAAGAAACAGAGTAAATTAGGTGTTAAAGAATTAACAATTCCATCCCCATTAATTTTAACCCCATTTTTTTTAGCCATTGAATAAAGGTAGAAGCATCTCTGGGCCCATAAATAAAAATATTTGTATCCCCAGCACTTAGCACAGAGCCTGGCACATTATACGTGCTTAATAAATATTTGTTGACTGAATGAAGTATTTCAACAGTTTAGCCATGTAGGACTCCAAGTTTAGTAATAAAAGAACTAAGAGTTGGAACCAGGTCCCCTGAGAGGTAATCACTCTTGGGGGAAGGAGAGAGTTTCTCTCTCTCTCTCTCTCTCTCACTTCTTCTCCACCCACTCCCAACCCCCCCCATCTCCGTCTCGGGCTCTCTGTCTCTCTTCCCTGTCTGTCTGTCTCTGTCTCTGTCTCTTTCTCTTTCTGTGTGTTCCTCCCCCCCCCATCTCTTTCAGAGCATTGTGGTGAAAGTGATAGAAATGGGGACATTAGGAGGGGCAAGGTAGTTAGAGGGAGAGATGACAGGGTTGGTTCCAGATATACTGTGTTTTACATGGTTCATCTAAGTAGAAATGTCTAATAGTTTGAGATCTAGAACTGTTTACAGAAAGAACTGTTAACTGTGATATTCCCAGAGTCTGAAATGGACATACATTTCACATTGTGAGGAAAACGTTCTCTATGTTTACAAATTACTGTATTTAAAAACTGGTCTAATGTGTGTTACAATGTTCAGAAAGGAAGTGGTTGTGCCTTCAGAAGATTTCCTGAAATTGGTCCAGAATGAAGGAATGCTACATTGGCAATGCTAGTAGGAACAAGGATGCTATTGTACATAGAGAAGTTGAGTAGGGCCTTGACCTGTGATTTCACTCACTGGTCCAAGGAATGAACTCCCTAGTGAGTGAACAATGCAAATCAGCACCTTTACTGAAACTTAGAGGTTTTTTCTCCTTAGTCAGATACATTTTGGGGGAGTTTATGAGCAAGATTCTTATTATGAAGCAAATTCCCACCCTCTTTATTAATCTCTTTCTCTGTCTCTCTCTGTGTCTCTCTCTGTCTCTGTCTCTCCTTCCCCCCTCTCTTTTGTAGGTTTTATTAATCTAAGACTGTTATACTGTGTGAAGTTGGGGAAGGGATGACCCAGAGGGCCCAGCTCAGTTATTGATGGCTCTGGATACCTGAGCAGTGACAGCAGGGGGTTCATGGGAGGGGATGGGGTACCTGGGAGATGGGGGATAGATCTATGCCTTCAGTCCCTTCAGTCCCCAGATCAGGAAGAGAACACTAGTCTTGAATCAAGCTATGCTTCACCTTAGCTATGTAATATTAGGAAGTTACCATAACCTTCAGTTTCCCTATTTGTAAAAAGTGGAGTACATGGTCTTTCTAAAAGGTCCTTTCCAGACCTGCTGTTTTGGGCTCTAAAGTCCTTTCCATCTCTAAATCCTTTTGATTCCCTTCCCATGCATCAGAATCCAAACTGGAGATGGAGCCTAGGAAACCTGGGTCCTCTGAAAGGTCCATGGCTGAGAAGTCAGGATGCCTGAGTCCTGCCTGTCCCTGGAGGAGGGAGAACAGGTCACCTGGGTTGATCAGAAGGATCAGGGGCTGAAGAATCAGCAGGATGCCTGGGTTCTTTTGTAGAGTGTGGGGCTGGAGTTTTAGGCCACCTAAGGGGGAGGACTGGGGACAAGTTGGACTGGGCAACCTTCCTGGGGGTGGGGGGCATGTCAGTGTTTCTGCTTCTTCTGCATTTCATTTTGGATCCAGGTTCAGCAATGGCTCAGGTTAGTATAGACACCAGGATACCTGACCAGAGCACAGTATTCCATGCGCCAAGACACAAGGCCCTTCAGGGCCCCATTATATATCAAGGGCACCCCACCCCAGTCATCCTGGCAGGAGTCCTTCCCACCATTCTTGTCCTCAGCACAGACCATGCTTGGAGTGATGGCTCCTGGGTAGGCATTTTTGTATTTTTCCTCAGATGAGATACTGATGTTCACACAGTATAAGGTGCTGGGAAATTGGGCAAACTAACTGGAAATGTTACCCCAGCCTGACACTAAGCAAGTTGTCTCAGGATAGACAAAGTCTTTTGCCAGATTAGTGGGTTGAACTTTGGGGGTCAGATTCACTGGTTTCTCTAAGTAAAGTAGAATGAAGTCATGGTTTATGGGATTGAGATTGTACTTAGGGTAGGGTACCTGGTGGTCCACCCTGACAAATTGCTGTGAGGGCTCCCGGTGCCCAAGGGTATGTTTCCCTAGGATCATCCAAAGGTTCTGGTGGGCACAGTGAGCAGCTGTGAAGACTCACTGAGTGGGCAGCAGGACACCCCCACAGTGGAACCTTTAGTAGATGAACAGAGATGCCTGCCAGGGCTAGGAGTGGGGAATACACATTTGACCACCAATGATCTTGTGCTCATTCCTTTTGGTGATGGCAAAGACCAACAGAAGCAGTGATAAGATCAGGAACAACATAGTTGAAGGGGGATAGGGGAAAAGATCTAAGGGAAACAGAGAAAAAGAGAGTAACAGAAACAGATGCTTTGAAATATAGATACAGAAATTAATCAAGTGAGACAGAGACAAGCCTAGGTACTAGGGAGGGTAGTATAAACTAGGAGAACAAGGCAGGAAAAGCAGATAGAGATCAACACGCAGAGAAAAGAAAGAGAGCCAAGATGCCAAGCGAGAGAGGTGTCTCCTCTTGGGGTGTCTTGCAGAGAAGATCTGGCACAGGAGGAGGTCTGTTCATCTCTGTCTCTTCCTCTGTCTCTCTTGAAAAAAGAATGTTATTCCACCCCACATAATGCAACTTTTAGTCTATGGGAGCTGCCTAGACCACTGAAAAGTTAAGCAACTAACCCAGGGTCACAGAGATATTATGTATCAGAGAAGGCACTTGGACCCACATCTTCCTGGCTCCAAGGCTGGCTCTCTATTCACTGTGCCTTTGGTAATATAGCAACATAAGATCAGAAAAGGAGATGGAACAATCATATGGTGAGAGTAAGGAATGGACAATCCGAACTCTCTCTCACTTCCTATATTTAATCAGTTGCCAAGGTCTGTCATTTCTACCTTTGCAACATATCTCATATATATACCCCCTTTCTCCTCTGATACTGCCACCAGTCTGATGCAAGCCCTCATCATCTCACACCTGTCTTATTGAAATAGCCTGCTGGTTGGTCTCTCTGCTTCAAATCTTTCCACACTCTAGTCCATCCCCAACTCAGGTGTCAAATTGATCTTCTGACAGTGCAGGTCTGACCATGTTACCTCCCTCCTCAATAAACTTCAGTGGCTCCCTAACACCTCCACGATCAAATATAAAATCTTCTGTTTGGCCTTCACAGCCCTTCATAACCTGGCCTCTTCCTACTTTTCCAGTCTTGTACCTCACTCCTCTCCACATACTCTGCAATCCAGTAACACTGGAGTCCTTGCTGTTCTTTACACATCTTCTGACTCCATGCATTTTCTCTGGCTTTCTCTCATGTCTGAACTTCTCTCTCTCTCTTCTCATCTCTGCTTCCTGAGATTCTTCAAGTCTCCGCTAAAATCCTACCTTCTGCAAGAAGCCTTTCGCAGTCCTTCTTCTTTTTAGCACCTTCTTTCTGAGATTATCTTTAATTTATCCTGTATATATCTTATTTGTTCATTATTGTTTGCATGTGCTCTCCCCATTAGACTAGAAATTCCTTCAGAGCAGACTGTTTTTTGCCTTTGTATCTCCAGGGCTTAGCCCAGTGCTCAGCACATAGTAGGCACTTAAATAAATGCATGTTGACTTGAATTGAACCCTACACTGTTCTCCACAGAATGTAAAGTGAACTAGAGCAAGGCCTCTAGCAAATTGAATAGATTTGCGATGAACAATCTATGGGAGAACACAAAAGAGAATTACATGAGATGTGTTGTAATCTTCATCAATGAAGAGAACGCTCACTGGATGAGATCATGGATCCTTTGAAGTATCAAAGTATATCTTTTGGTACCCAGTACAGTGTTGTGGGGTTTTTTTTTAACATACTAGGCAATTAAACTGTTTGAACCAATGAGGAAGAAAGAGGAATTGTATAGGAGGAACAGTGAGATGGCTAGTTTGACTGGATCGTAGAGTGTGTGAAGAGGAGTAATGTATAATAAGGCTGTTCCAAAGAGAGGGAAAGAAAAATGGGAAAAGGACACAGGATTAATAGACATGAAAAGGAGAAAATGAAAAGAATGGAAGGGAAAAGAGGGAATGGAAGTTCAAAGAGTTTAGGGACTTGGTTCCCTATATTATACAGAGAAGTAGAACAAAGGTTGCCAGTTCTATTAATCTCTTTCAGTCTTGCTCCTGAAGTAAGTTTTGCATTCACCACTATTCTCATTGTGGAAATGGAAAGGATTTGAAATGAATTTTCTGAGATCAAATCACATAGTAGATTGGGGTCTTATGGTGGCATCAAGGCAAAGGAATTAAAAAAGATAGATGTAATGCCTAAGAGTTTCTCTGGCTAGCTATCACAAAGAGCTAAGATAACTCCTGGGTTTATCATTCAATCAATAATCAGTAAACATTTGGGCTCCAATGTGCCAGACACCATTTGAGGCACTGGATATACAAAGACAAAAGTGTTTTGTGACCCTGCCCTTAAGGGGAGACAACATGTACATATATAGAGATATACAAAGTAGATACCAGGTGATGGTGGTGGAGAGGATGAATACCACTTGCAGCTGAAGGGTGGGGTCAGGAAAGGCTTCATATAGAAAGAAAGCGGTGCATTAGTTAAGTCTTAAAAGGAACCAGTGATTCCAAGAGATTAAGGTAAAGAGGGAGTGAATTCCAGGCATGGGGAACAGCCAATGCAAAGTCATGGAGATGGGAAATGAAGTGTTATATACAAAGAACAGTAAGAAGGCCAGTTTGATTATACTGTTGAGTGTGTGAAGGGGAGTAATGTATAATATGGAGGGAAAGGAAGAATGCAATAGATTGTGAATGGCTTTAAATGCCAAACAAAACTGATAGGCCATTCCCTCATCCCTATGGGGAAGAGGCCACACAGGTGTTTTGGGAGCAGAGAGCAGCCTAGGCCTGGAATGCCATCAGATGGCAGCAGAGAGCAGAGAATAGCCTAACAATGCAATCCAGCTGTCCAGTCTACCAACAAGTAACTCAGTGACATCACTTGACCAGCAGGTAATGCTGACTACTCTGCAAGGAGCAGGAAATGGCAGAAAGAAAGTTTCATTTGGAACATCAGCCCTGAGAACATGACTTACTTGGACTATATCTGTTCCTTAATGCACCCTAGCTATATGCATTCTCTATGTGTGTGCCCATCTCCTACACATGTTCCGAGGTCACATGTAAACCATATACATGTTCTTGCATTCACCAATAATGTAAGAATCTGTAGGACAATATATCTCCTTGTCTATGGGGGAAATTTTCCTCATCATTTAGTTTGCTATATTATTTAATTAAATGTCATTTGCTTTGAACTAATTGTTGTCTTGTTGGTCAGGCAAAAGAAACACCAATGGGGGCTCATGATTTGTGTTTTTCAGTGGTTGCTGATCCAATGAATGCTGTCAACCTGGGGTAGCTTTTACAGGGATCATGTGTGAATGAGACCTAAGGTTATAAGATGAAAA
Source organism: Vombatus ursinus (assembly GCF_900497805.2). Lineage (NCBI taxonomy): Eukaryota > Metazoa > Chordata > Mammalia > Diprotodontia > Vombatidae > Vombatus > Vombatus ursinus. The sequence goes on along the minus strand of NW_020944374.1, from coordinate 2,003,147 downwards.
TTAAAGAAATAAAAAGGAGAGAAGAAGATGGAGAGAGATAAGGGAATATACATTAGATAGTATAGTGATGAGTAATGCAGAGAAATGAGAGGTAAAGAAAAGGTGACAATTATCACTTTAATTCTTCAGATGTAAGGTGCTACCCATTAAATGGTGTAATGAAAGAGAAAATTGACTGTGGTTTGTTTTTGGTGGTTATAGTAGTCAATGAATAGACTATATAGGCAATAGAGAGACAGATATGCTTACAGATGTTAATATATATGTGTGTTTTCACAATTCTCAGAAACTATCAGCTGTCATTCATATTGACCAGGATTATACAACATCCTCAACAAATGATCATCCAGCCTTCAATTGAAGACCTATAGGGTAGGGGCATCCCTGATCTCCAGAGGGCCCATTCCACTTTTGGACACCTCTAGTAGTTAGGAAGCTCTCCCTTACATCCAGCCTAAATTTGCCTCCCCATAACTTTCACCCATTGTTTCTAATTCTGTGCTCTGGGGACAAGCATAGAACATCTAATCTATATGTCAATTGACAGCCCTTCAGTATTTGAATGCAGCAATCTTGTGTTCTCCACTCTCCCATCCCCTTGCCAAATTATCTCTTCTCCAGGCTTGTGGTTCAGTATTTGAATGCAGCAATCTTGTGTTCTCCACTCTCCCATCCCCTTGCCAAATTATCTCTTCTCCAGGCTTGTGGTTCAGTCATGCCTGACTCTTTGTGACTACATTTAGGGTTTTCTTGGCAAAGATGCTGGAGTGGTTTGCCATTTCCTTCTCCAGTTCATTTTACAGATGAGGAAACTGAGGCAAACAGGGTGAAGTGACTTGCCAAGGGTCACATAGCTAGTAAGTGTCTGAGGCCAGATTTGAACTCAGAAAGATGAGTCTTCCTGACTCCAGACCTGGCACTCTATCCACTGTGCCACCTAGCTACCCCAGGCTAGACATGCTGATTTCCTTCCATCAATGCTGTCTGATGATCTCAAGCCTCTAATTCATTCTGGCTGATTCTTTTCATCTCTATCAATGACCTTCCTAAAATGCAGTTTCCAGAATTGAACAGAAGATTCCAGTTGTGGTCTGACCAGGGCGGAAGACAGTGAGACCATCACCTTCCTGACTCTGGATGCTGTAATACTTCAATGAATCTGAGTGAAGAGCAGATCACAACCCATGACTTTTCATCCTCTGCAAATTTCTTCCTTGCGATTTATCCCAATCTGCTGGGGGCCTCCTTCTAGGACTTTCTAAATTTCACTGGCACTAGTGTAGCACTCAGGCTATTCATCTGTTGTCCCTTGTTTTCTTTTCTTTTCTTTTCTTTTTTTTTTGTCCCTTGTTTTCAAAGCATGATTAGCCAGCTTTCCTTTCTAATCATGTTTCCTCAGTGATATGCCTTATGTGACTTCCTGAAATATATTTTAGTCTACTTGTGCCCATCATGGACCTCTCCATTACCTTTTAGGTTGCCCAGAACTTTGATTCTTTGGAGATCATGGTGTCCCAAAATTCGCAACCATCTTTTTGTCAAAAAGATGCACTTTTGTTCTGGGCAGGAGTTTGGGATCATTTCAACTTTCAAACACAACCTAATCTACTCTCTTCTCCTTATTTAACCCTGTACCTAAATCATTGTACATCTGTAGCACATGTTTTGAATATATGCATTGATTTACCAACTCAATGAACTGGCCATCCAATGAACTGGCCATCCAACTGCATGTTGTAATTTGGACAATAGGCATCCCTCATCCATTTGATTTTCCTGTTTGGATTGTTAAACTGATCTCGCTCTCTCTCTCTTTTTTTTTGTTAGGCAATGGGATTAAGTGACTTGCTCTGGGTCACACAGCTAGTAAGTGTTATGTGTCTGAGGCCAGATTTGAACTCAGGTCCTCCTGGATCGAGCGCCGGTGCTCTATCCATTGCGCCACCTAGCTGCCCCCAAAGGTGATCTCTTTTGACTAATCATGAATCTCATTGAGCAGGTTCTGTTATGTCCTAAGGCTCAATGTGACTAGGACAATAAGAACAGTTTGAGAACTTCACTGACTACAAGGAATCCCTCTTCCATTTGGACCTTGCCTATGGTATTCTCCATGATGATGGCAAACAGGTTTGGCAGGCAGACACTTGCTTATTTTATGCCTGCCTTAACATTAATACTTAGAGGGTTGTTGAACAATAATCTTGGTTGCTGCATTTGCCCAGGAATCTTGTATGACCTTAATACATACATGAGAGAATCTTTGTCAGAGAACCTTTAAGAGTGTATTTGTTCTTTCAGGTCAAATACTTTTTTTGTTATCAACAAAAAATAAACACAGTAGAACCTTGTATTCTCTGTACCTTTCAGTCTATTGTGTCACTCTAAAGATATGATTGGCTGTAGAGAGCTATTTGCAAAAGCCTTACTCGTTTAACTCTCATACTTTTATAATGTAAGTGTGGGGTGATTGATTTATTGGACCCCATCCCATTTAAAGTAAGAGATAAGATGCCCAATCAATCAAATTCATTTATAGACCTTAAAATAAATGGCAAAAGGCCTTTGAACTGAAATGACCTAAACAAAAACCATGTTCCAATAGGCCCAGGAAACTTAGCTACACCTCAGGGGACATCTATAAATTACCAAACAAGTTGAGAAGAGATTCATTGAGAGGTTGGAGCAAGTTTAGGAAAGATAATATGAAGGTCAAACAACGGCCACAGATTGGATATGGAGGGTAAGAGGGGGAAGAAGTAGAGGATGATGCCAAGATCCCAGGCCCAGGTGACTTGGAGGAAGTTGATACCCTCAGCAGTAATAAGTACATTGGGAAGAGAGGGAAAGAGATGAGGGAAGAAAAAAGAGAAAAGTGAGAAAGATGATGAGTTCTGCTTTGGAGATGTTGAGTTTGAGATTCTGTGGAATGTCCAGTTAGAGAGATTTACTAGGGGGTTAGTGATATGAGATTGGAGGTTAGGAGATAAGTTTGGCTGGATAAATAGATTTGAGAATTATCTGCATAGAGATGATAATTAAACATCCAAGTTTCTTGGATATGTCCCTTTCCCTCTACTCACAAAACCACCACCCTGGTTCAGGATCTCATTACCTCAAATCTGGAATATTAGTGTTTCCCAACTCCATCCTCCAAACTGCTGCCAAAGTGATTTTCCTAGAGCTTAGGTCTAAGCATGTCTCCCCCCACTCAGTAAATTCCAGTGGCACCCTTTTACCTCTAGGATCAAATATCAGCTCCTGTTTAACATTTAAGGCTCTTCACAACATGGGCTCTTCCTACATTCCCAGTTTTGTTTCATCTTACTCCCTTCAGTGAACTCTCTGATCTAGCTATGCTGGCCTAACATAGAAGATGTTACGTTTCCCATCTCTATACTTTTGTAATGATCGTCCCCCATGTTTTGAATGTTTCTCCTTCCTCACGTCCACCCCTTGGAATCCTTGGCTTCCTTCTGGACACAGCTCAAACCCCACACTCTGCAGGAGTCCTTATGTCCAGCTACTAGAGCCTTCTCCTCTAGGGGTGCCTTCCATCTACTCTGTATGTATGTGCCTAGTTATGGACATGTTGTTACCCCTATTAAAATGGAAGCTCCTTGAGGGCAGGGACTGTTTTTAAGTTGTATTAGCACAGTGCCAGGCAGAAAACAGTTGGTGGACTAGGTAAGCACTTAGTAAATGTTAATTGATTGATTAACTGATTACTTTCCTTTTTTTTTTTTTGCAGGGGGGAAGGCAATCAGAGTTAAGTGACTTGCAAACTTGTAACTTAAGTGACTGAGGTCAGATCTGAACTCAGGTCCTCCTCCTTACTTCAGGGCTGGTGCTCTATCTGCTATACCACCTAGCTGTCCCATAGATGCCCCCATAACTGATAACTTTCATGCTGGGTCCTAGATCTTGTTTTCTGCTCCTGACAAATGAAAAAGCATACATTCTAGAAGCAACCAACACTGCTGGTAATTGCAGGCTGGACTCAAGTGGACTACAATTGCTAGAACTACCAAGTGGATCATGATTGCTAGAGCTTCCCATTATTTTATACTTAATAAGTAAAAGAAGAAAATATGGTACTGCTGTCCAAAGGTACCAATCACAAGTGGAGAAATTCTGGCATCTGCAGGTACGTGAACCTTTCCATATACTTATAGGGCATGAGAAAAGGCACATTAGGACTGGCACATTATCCTCTGTGCCATATGGCTGCACTGTATGACTTCCCCAATCGCAGTTGGCTGCTCCTGCTGACACTTCCCATTTCCCCCCTTCTTCCCCCCTCCACCTTTACCCCATGGACGAGGCAAGAAGAGGGGGAGGAGAGGAGTTTGCCCTGCCTTCAGCATTCTACCCTGTGACTGGTGACATATATAGATAGAACCACTGGAACCTGTGCAGATACATCCCACTCCCTCTTAGACAAGCTACCTGCCCCTTCTAGCAGTGAATGAAAAATAATAGGAGCACCGGGGCCTTTAGTGCAATCCAAAACAAAGCACAGAAAATATATTAGGGATATTGCTAGGGTGCCTTCCTGTTCCGCAACTCACAGAATCATTGAATCAGAATCCAGGAACTGATTTTCTTGACTTCAAAACTAAATTTGCTTCTTACAACTGCTACTTGTTGTTCCTAGTTCTCCCTTCTGTGAACAAATCTAATTCCTTTTCCACATGACAGATGTCAAAATACTTGATGATGGCCTATTCCTTCCTACCTCTTCTCCACAGTCTACATTTCCAGTTCTTTGAATGTGTTCTCAACTCCTAATCATTCTTTTTCTCTCATATCAGAAATTGCAGCCTAACACTAACACTGCATCTACACAGTTGTATCACTAACTGTAACCTACACCCAGAGCTGAAGCTTTGTAAACATGGACTAGTTTCATTTTGGGAGCCTTCTCACTAATCATGCTGTTTGGCTTGTTCCTGTCACCTGGGTTTGCACTCGGAATGTCAAAATCGGACTCTTTGCTACATCTCTCTATCAAAAAGAAAAGGGCCCTTGGTTCCCTTAGAAGCACTTAGGGTTACAGGGCATCACATATGGGAAAGCTTTTATTTAATCCATCAGAAAAATGCAATCTACTCATACCCAAGTCCAGAAACAGTCAAGACAATCCATCTTCCCTCTCTGGTGGGCCCCATTTTCCCAGCGACCTATACAGTACATAATACTACTCTGGGTAATAACACTCTCATGATCAAAAGGAAAGAATTCAAAGCTGCTAAGAAGGTGAGGTAAGCAATTCGTCCCTCCAGGGACAGTGAGTTCCACCTTCCAGGTACTTACATAGCCTTCCCAACTTACAATACTACCTTGACTGCGTTCCCACAACTGGGGAAAGCACTTAGGATCACTAGAGAATTCAGGATTGCTAAGGAGTCAAATAACCCACTCCTACAGTGAGCCCCATCTTCCAGGTCCGTCTTCACCCCACCCAACTTATAATGCTAGCCTGTATGAGGCCCTTCTAACTGGGGAAAGCAAGTGGATCACTGAGCCACTTAGCTTGACCTAGGTACTCCTTGAAGCTTGACTGCTCCCTTCATCGACTGCCAACCCAGGATTCACTACCACCAGGAAAGAGGTTATAATGACATTCCGGTCTAATCATTACTGTGTAGCCCAAGGGTGGGGAACCTACAGCCTCCAGGCCACATGTGGCCTTCTTGGTCCTTGGGTGCAGCCTTTTGACTGAGTCCAAGTTTTACAGAACAAATCTTTTTATTAAGGGGATTTGTTCTGTGAAGTTTGGATTCAGTCAAAGGGCTGCACCCGAGGACCTAGAGGGCCACATGTGGCCTTGAGGCTGCAGGTTCCTCACCCCTGGTAGCCTCTTGGGCCACAATGCTCAGCTTCTGCCACTTTTGAGGAGGTTGGTTCCAAATCATTCACAGGTGATCTGTGATGGATGCACACACTGGGGCACTATTCCCAGATCTAACCAGGTTAATTGAGAACCATTTCCCACCTTAGGTATTCAGAGGTCCAGCATCCAGACTGTGAACAAGTGGAATGCTTCAAACCGCACACAGTACCAAGCCTCTCTGAAATCCTAGAGGACGGTGGTCTTGAGTTTGCAGTGCATTGTGTAGTCAGTGGGCAAAGTCTGAGAGGTACAACTAGGTAACTTGTCATTGAAAGTTAATTATTTTCTTGTGGGAGACACTTGGTGAGTTAGCTCTTTTGCCTAATCTATTAGAATTTTCCTGGCCACTACCATGGCTACTCATTCCTTAGCTTCCTCCCTTTATGATCAGGCCTTTACAAGCCCAATCTGAGAAATTTTCTGTCTCTCTATAAACAGGGCCTCCCATCCTGGTGATGGACCCTGTCCTCTCCCATTCAATAAACGTTAGTGGTTCCCCACTGACCCTAGGTTAAAATAGAAACTTTCCTGTTTATCTTTTAAAGCCTTTTATAATCTATTCCTAACATGTATTTCCAACCTCATTTTATATTATTTGCCTTTCTATTCCACAATACAGCTAAATTAGCCCTCTCTCTCTTCTCAAGTAGAGCTCTTTTTTCCCACTCCTCCCATCTCTGGACCTTTGCCTAGAATTTACTCTCTTTTCATGTCAACTTCATAAAATCCCTCTGTCTTTCAAGCAGAAGCCTTTCCTGACCCCTGTCCCTCCCCCCCCCCCCAGCTCCCCACCCCCCCCCT
>NW_020944374.1:1955408-1996353 GCF_900497805.2 Vombatus ursinus | reverse complement strand
CCCCCCCCCCCCCCCCCCCCCCCCCCCGCCCAACTACCTTGTATTTAAAGTACCTTGAATTTATTTGTATTTATTCTTCACACACACTCCATTTGTCTCCTCTAGCTCTCCTGGAGAGCAGGGATTGTTTCATTTTTTGCATTTGTATCCTCAGCACCTAGCATAAGTACCATGATGATATGAGGTAATTAATTCATGTTTTGTTGCTTGATTGAAATGATACCTAGAACATTTCCCACAAACCTCCAGCTGTGCTTATATCACTTGGAAACTAGATCTTCCTCCTAGAACTATTCCTGCCTATCCCTCAGGCAGGTAGGTGGTCTAGTGGATAAAATGAAGCACATGTAGTCAGGAAGACCAAAGAATAAATGCTGGCTCAAATACTTAGGAGCTTTGTAATCCTGGGCAAATCACTCCACCTCTGTCTGCCTCAGTTTCTTCACCTGTAAAATAGGGATGAGAATAGCATTTACTTCATTGGGTTATGAGGATCAAATGAGATATTATATAAGGCACTTTGCAAACCTTAAAGTATTATATAAATGTTGTTGTTGTTGTTGTTATCGTCATCATTATTATTATTGCCTGGCCCACCCAACTTCCAGGGAGCAGATTGACCAGGTTGAAAACAATGGCTAGATAGGTGATCTGAAGCCTCTGTCATTTGTCTATATTCTTTATCTGGGCTCCTTAATGTGACTTCCATGGTACAGCATTTCTAATCTTAGGTACCCCTCTTCCAGATTGCCTAGCAAAATCAGTTGTCACAAAGCCTTGGTGGCTTTTCCCTCCCCTCAGGTGACAAGGTCTTTTATCACTGAAGTCAGGACAGAGATTCTTGGGAAAGTACAGCAGCCACTCATGGGCTTTTACAGTGTTAGGCATTTGGGCCATTGTAGAAAATCCTAAATGAGAGCCCCTCCCTCACAGATTAATCTGATATAATTCTTTGAGGAGCTCCCTGAGCTCATAAGAGAATAAAAGATCTCATTTTCCATGGTGAGAAATGGACGGGGGGAATAGAACTGGGGCAGAGCGGCCCTTTTGGGGTCAAATACCCAGGTGATAGAAAAGGGAGAAAGTTGTCCTTTAATGGAGACTGGATGTTTTGGCTCAAATGCCCTGTGGCTTCCCACAGCATATGGGCTCCTGCACTCATGTTGCCTGCATGTGTCCAATCTGGCCATTGGACTATCACTGGTATGTGGTCAGGCAGCTTTCAAAGACCCCTGTGGTGACCCAAAGGGCAGTGCCCCAAAGACCAGGAAGAAGGGAAAGGAATCAAGATTCCCTGGGCTCATTTTTTGCAACCCATTCACTTGAGCTGGGGCCTGTTGCTATGATTTTTTTCCCCTGCTCCGGATCTTGGCCGGGAGAAGGAATGTGGACTGTCTGGAGGAACTGTGTACCTTGGCCAGGGTAACCAGCTCTCTCTCAGTGGGTCCTGCCAGGGATGGCACGCCCCTTCATTGGGGAACAGAGAGGCTCTGAGACATATAGCTTGGGTAATTTGATCCCTAGCCTGCCACTCAAACGAGGTATTTCCTGGAGTCTGTGAAATCAGCCATTCTGTGCTGGGGAACTGCCACGCAGGCCTAGCTTGGCTGAGGAGGGGGTGGGGAGGACGCTGGCAGTGTTCTTCAAGGACAAAGGAGGGCAGAGGAGCCAAGCCTCTTTGGCTCGCCAAGCCTGAGCCTAGCCAATCACTAGGCAGTATTCACCCGAGCTCTTAGCGGTTTCTAGGAAGCTCTGGTCTACTCCTGCTGATTGTGGTAGTCCCCTCCCCCTCCCCACAACAACTCCTCCTTCCTCCTCCAGCAGGGCCTGGCCTGCCCGTTTCTCCTCCTCTAGCTCCTACTGGTTGCTGTCCAACTCCCTTCCTCCCCGCCCTTCCACCCCCTACCCCTACCCCCGCCCCCTCGACCGGAAGTCTTTCCACTCTCAGTCCTCCGGAAGTCCCTCATATTAAGTTACAGTCACCTGCCTTTTAAAACGTCCGCAGTCATAGGCTGGATGTTAGAAATGTCCCAAAATCTTTTTAATCGCCTCTGATTCTTCTGAGCCCTTAGGAGATCCAAAAACCAAACAGACAGACAATGAAACAAAATTTCCCCTTGGTAAATAGGGGGACGAAAATATGAATGGTATTTTTTCCAATGAGGTAGTATCTTCCCACACATGAGAAACAGAATTCTAGATTTAGTGCTGGAAGGGAAACTGACGCCATTTAGTCCAATCCTCTCGTTTTACAGAGGAGGAAATGAGGCCAAAGGAGAGTAAGTGATTTGCCCAAGGTCATAAATAGGCTCAGAGATCTAGAGTTAGAGGAATAGTCAAAAAGCATTTATTAAGCACTTAACCCTGGGGGATACCAAGAAAGGCAAAAACACAGTTCCTGTCCTCAAAAAAAAAACAACCTCATGTTTTAATTGGGGAGACGGCCTCTAAATAACGAGGTACATGCAATTTATATACAGTGTAAATGGGAGGTGATGTCAGAGGAAAGGCATTAAAGTTAGCAGAGGAGGAAAAGCGACCAAAAAGGACCCCGGTAGAAGGTGGGATTGTAGCTGAGGCTTGAAGAAAGCCAAGAAAGCCAGAATTCCAAGCAGGAGTGGTGAGTCATGTCTGAAGACCAGCAAAAAGGCCTGTGTAGTAGGAGTGTACTGTGGAGATGACTAAAGTAAAAAGAATGGTTAGGTACAAAAGGTTTCAAGGCCAGAGGATTTTATATGTGGCCCTCTAGGTTCTTGGGTGCAGCCTTTTGACTGAGTCCAAGTTTTACAGAACAAATCTTTTTAATAGGGGGATTTGTTCTGTGAAGTTTGGATTCAGTCAAAGGGCCGCACTTGAGGACCTAGAGGGCCATATGTGGCCTCGAGGCTGCAGGTTTCCCACTCCTGGTTTAGGGGAAAAGATAAGTTCAGTTTTGTACATGTTGTATTTAAGAGGTCTAAGGGACATTGAGTTCGAGATGTTGGAGGATATGAGGCAGTTGGAGTTGTGTTTTGCATGACCACATGAATAACAAGCATCCTATTGCTTCCTTTCTCAATAAGTGGGGGAGAGCCTGGAGGAAGGAGGAGAATTTTGAAATGGTGGCTAGGGATGCCATGTCATAAGAAGGGAGCCAGGTCTTAGTGAGAGCCAAAAGATTAGAGAGTGTAGAAAAGGAAAAAGGTTAAAGATAGGAGGACACTTCACAGGCAGTCTAGCCCAATCCCTTCATTTAAAAAAAATATGATGGCTAGGTGCAACGATATGAAGATCTCTTTCTGCCTGCACCTTGTGTCTATCTCCTCTCAGAATTTATGTAACATGCATCATAGGTCCTCTGGAGGTATGTGCATGGAGGTCATCAGTTCAGATCACAGTTCTTAAGTCTTTCAAAGATGTTTTTCTGGACAATGTTGCTGTCTTTGTATGCTTTGTTCTCCTGGTTCTGCTCACTTTACTTTGTCATTTTATACAATCCAGGATTCATATGCCATAATTTATTTGGCTGCTCTTAGATTGTCCAAGAAGCCATCTAATACCCTTCCCCCTTAAACTATAGTTGTTTGCTTTTTCCCCTACATTGAACTCCCCATTTCAGGATCAGGAAGTTTGGTTTACTATTTCCTCATTGGTATTACCCTCACTTTTAACCAACTCCCTTCCTCCATCTCGGATTATTTCACTATTGAATTTGATGCGTTCTTTCTTCCTTCTTCCTTCTTTTCTCCAGCAACCACTCATGGGCCTAATCCCATTACTGATCAGCATGGAAGCTTTAATAATTTCTCACTTTCTGACCTGGCTCAATTCTCTTTTCCTAAGGCAGCGCGGTGGTCTCTTACTCCCTGAGGCTTACCATATTGGTGCTGGACTTAGTGTGAACTCTTGATCAACTTTAGCCCTATTAAAGCTCAGAACTCCTGAGCTCAATTAACCCACAAGACTCAGCTTGTCCAGTGGCAGGGATTACAGGCCTGCAACACAATGGCTGGCTGAGTTGTATTTCTACACCAATTTCTACAGATTGGTTTGGGGTTTTTGTTTTTTTTTGGATGTGTGTGTTCAACCTTCCTTCGTCGTTTAAGTTAAAAGTAACGTTCATCTGATGGCCTACTCCCCACCCCCTTTCCTCCATGTTTATATGCTCTTTTTCTCCTACAATTATGAGAAATGGCAAGCTCGACCTCCTTCTTCCTTTTTTTTACACTATTATATTTTTACCTTCCCTTCTCTGCTCCCTATTCAAACTGACAGAACAGAACCAATCCACTCCCAGACCCTTTGTTTTTCTTATTTAACTTTCTCAATACCCTTTGAAAATATAAGATTCAAAAGGGACACTTGCTTCTTCTCCCTCAATTAGAATGTTATCACTATATCAACATTCAGCTCCTTCTGATTGCTTAATAAGCAATCCCCTTAATTAAAGGATTTGTTCTATAAAGTTTGGATTTAGTCAAAGGCCACATGTGGCCTCATAGGTTCCCCACCCCTGGCTTACATTAATGTACTTTTCTATTCCTCTATTCCATGAAAGGGCCATTTTTCTTCCTTGACTCACAGGCCATCTGGTCTGACTACCCCCCCTCCCATTTTCCAGAATAGGAAACTGAGTCCTAGGAATATTAAGTGTTTTGGCCAAGGTCACACAGGTAATTAATATCAGAGATGGGATCTGAAGGTAGAGCCTTTGACTTCCACTGAACACACTGCCTTCATGTTGTATAAAATAATTCCTCAATGTTTTCGAAATTGTGTAACCTCCAGCATGGCTTTTCTCTTTGTCATTGGTCTGGTCAGGCTGCTCTTCCCACAGTCATCATGGGTATTCTTTAAAATTCTTCATGTTATTTAAAATTCTTCTTATGACATCAGATACTGAAATCATAGGGTCCAAATGTGATGGTTCCTCTTCAGATCATTATAGAAATATTGACAAATTTGTTCCATTTTCCATCTATTTGTCATCCTGCCAATCACATCTACAAATGCTCTTGGGATAAAATGTGTCAGTTGGGTCTTACATCAAGCTTTCTGGATGTCTGATTTTGCTTTCAATTAAAAAAAAAAGTTTGGAATAGCTGCTGTGGGTAGTTGGATAGTCAAATGGAGAAGAACAAAGGCTTTGCCATGCAGTGACCCCAGGTGAGATTAGATAGCATAAATTTGTATTGGACCCAGTAACCAGTCATGTGTCCTCCTCTAGCAGAGACCTACTGGCACCGAATGGTAGTGGGAGCAGAAGAAGTGGATATGGGAATGAGTGTACGACCAGCATGGGGAGTGATAAGGCAAGAAGGGAAAAGATGTGAAAGTCAAGGACAACACATCATTGAACCAGTTAATTAAAAGGTCAAGTGAAGAAGGTGAGGGCAGAGTAGGGGTGAACATCTAGACAAGTAGGAAGGTGTAGAGTGATTGGAGGCTGTAGTGACAGTGAAGGAATCTGGCAGAGGGAGACATAAAAAATAACAGGTTGTGGTCTGAGGGAGGAATTTCAGAATCCTGGCCGGTGGAGGTAGAAGAACAATTATAAAGGATGATGAGATCCAGATCCCTGTCTGTGGCTGAGTTGGAGGTCACAGGAACTGAGGAGGCTGATAAACTAGGAGGCCAAGGTGTTTGAGGGGAAATCAGCATGGATATTGAAGTCTCCCAGTATGAGGTCACGAGTTGGAGTCCAGGAAAACTGTGAGCCAAGTAGGAAAAGAGAGATGAGGACCTCAGGGTTGATAGTCAATTGGAACCAGGATCTAGATAGGGGGATGTAGGAGTATGTAGTAAAGAACAAAGGAAGAGTGGTTGCTAAGTGACAGAAGGAAGGAAACAGGCATTTATTAGGCACCTACTATGTGCTAGGCATTGTGTTCCATAATTTTACAAATATTATCTCATTTGATCCTCAAAACAATCCTGGGAGGTAGGTGCTATTATTATCTGCATTTTATAATTGAGCAAACTGAGGCAAGCAGAGGTTAAGTGGTTTGCCCAGAGTAATATAGCGCCTATCTGGGGCCATACTTGGACTCAAGTCTTCAGGTCTTGACTCCTGGAGTCTTCCTGACTCTAGGCCCAGCCCTCTATCCGCTGTATTACCTAGAGGTCTCTAGGTGGCAGAGGGAGGACCTGGAAGTGGCATTGAGCACCATGGAGTATGTCCACTTTTCCTCTTGGCTCAGCATGACTGAGGCCTGATAGAAGGTAATAACCAATACTTGAGAGGATAAGCAGGAAGGCAGTGTCTTCTGGGGGGGAGCCAAGTTTTTCATGATTGCAAGAGGATGGGAGCAGCCTCAGAGGCAAAGGTCTAAGATGAAAAGGAGTCCATTAATTATAGACCAGGGCTTGCAGAGGGCACAGTGTAAGGGGAGGGCACAATGGGATAGGGACTTGGAAGGGGTAGGGCTGATGTGGATGGAGATGTGGGACTGAGCAATGGTAGTGGGAGGAGGTTTTCATCTAGCCAGCCTGTGACTCTGAATCACAGGGTTAGGTGAGCAATGCAGATTAGTGTTTGCTAGCCATAGAACAAGGAAGTGCCCTTTGATGGGGCTCCCACCCCAAAGAGTTCATGTGATGCTAGAGGGTAGTAGCACTGTATTCTTTTCCAAACACCAGGGAAGAAGGAAGATTAATAGAGTAAAAATCCAATAATTGGAACCCCAGGGGCTTGGCTAACTTCACATTCAGAAATTGCCTCATCCCCAAAAGATAGGGAGATGATTGATATAGTCACAAGGTATCCTTCATATGAAGTATGCACTTGGTTCCTGGTTGGGCCAGGAGGAATGTTTTATATTACCAAGTGGCCTGGTGTCTGAGGCTCTGGTCCAGTATGAGGACCAGGTAGTGGAGATTCTGGTTTTCAGTACTTCATGGTTATGGAGGTCTGAGGCATTGTTGATTTTTTCACCCTTCCTAACAGAGAGCCTGCCTCAGAGCCAGGCACAACTAGGTTCAAATCCAGTCTCTGAGCCATGCTGGCACTGTGACCTCAGGAAAGTCACTCTTAGTGCCACACATAACTCTCTAAGACTATAGGTTACAGAGAATGTGCCAAACTGCATTAGTAGAGGGATTTCCTCTTCTCGGACTGCTATATAAAAATGAGATCATAGGTCAAGCCCCTAAGCCAATGTCTGGTCTAGGTTGGTAGGGATGGAAGGGCTACAGGCATTGTTGACTTATTCACCCTAGTGGCAGAATCTCTAGTTCTGAGCAGGGTCCTGGTGGAGAGTCTCTGTTAATGGTCATGGGAGTCTGAACCACTGGTGACTTTCTTGCTCTTCCCAGTAAACAATAGATCTTTCTCCTCATCCTCCTCCCAGCTAGCAGGGGAGGTCTGTTCTTGATTTCAGAATGGTTGAATAAATTGGAGGAAATGAATGTAATGGAATATTGTTGTATTATAACAAATGGATGTGAGTTGCATGTGATATGGATATTCTCTATTGCTTCCAGGACCAGATACAAAATCCTCTATTTAGCTTTCAAAGTTCTTTATAAGCCGGCCCCTCTCTACCTTTCCGGTCTTCTCACACCTTACTCCTTTCCATATACTCTACTGCCCAATTACATTGACCTTGGTGTTCCTAACACATACTTAATCTCCCAACTCCATGTCTTTTCATTGGTAGTGTCACATGCCTGGGATTCCCTCTTTCCTCACTTCCATCTCTGGGCTTCCTTCAAGTCTCAGCTAAAATCCCACCTTCTTTAGGAGTCCTTTCTTGGCCCCACTTATCCACCCTATGCCTTCTCTCTGAGAATACCTTCCATTTATACCGTGTGTATCTTGTTTGAACAATTTTTTGCATGATGTCTGTCTCACCCATTAGAATGTCAGCTCCTTAAGGGCAGGGACTGTGGTTTTGTCTTTCTTTGTCTCCTCATAGCTTAGCATAGTGTTTGGCATGTAGCAAGTACTTAATAAATCCTTGTTGACTGACTGGTATGAACTGATGTAGAGAAAAGGAAGTAGAACCAGGGAGATGATATACACAGTAACTACAACAAAGTAAATGAAAACCCCACTAAAAGGCATCAGAACTCAGATTAAATGTGAAGTCTTGGTTCCAGGGGACAAGGGATGAAACACACTTCTTCCTCTAGGTCAGGGGTGGGAAATCTGCAGCCTCGAGGCCACTTGTGGCCCTCTAGGTCCTCAAGAGCAGCCCTTTGACTGAATGCAAACTTCACAGAACATATCCCCTTAATAAAAGGATTTGTTCTGTAAAGCACCTAGAAGGCCACATGTGGCCTTGAGGCGGAAGGTTCCCCACCCCTGCTCTAGGTAGAGAAGCGGTAGGCTACAGTGAGCTCAATGAATCAGTTGATTTTGCTTAACCAGGATTCCTTGTTACAAGGTAGAGTTATATGTGGGGAGAGGGGAAGGCTATATTTGAAAGCAACTGAGGTGTATGTAAAAAAACAAAAGGCATCAATAAAATTTAAAAAAAAAAAGAAAAAGGAGCCAGACTAAATGTAAGCATTAGGGAAAATGAAAAGGCAGAGTTAAAAAAAAAATCAATAACCAAGAGGAAGCCTGGAGACCATTTACAAACACCTTATCTGAAACCCATGAAAAATATATGCTGAGGGTCAAAACAATCAGGCCCTTGGAAGAATAAAAAAATTCAGCATGGTTAACTGTACAGGTCAGAGAGATAATTATCGCAAGACACAAAAGTCATTTTTCAAAAAAGAATGGAAAGGCCTGGAGTGGCTCAGGGAAGCTCAGTAAACAAGGCAGGCCAAATACTAGCTAGGAAATGGGTTGGCCAAGGAAGAATTTGAAAAGTAGCTTCAAAAAAAGTTTTTTTTTTTTGTTATGAACTTAAATATCGACAAAGATAAATATTTTAATATGCAAAGAACATAAAAGAGAATTGTACATGAAACGACTTGTTAATGAATAGATTTTTAAAAATTGTATTTTAAATTTAACACAATAGTAATAAAACAGCCCTGCTTATCCATGTTCCCTTCTGAACTTTCCCCGTGATGAACAGCTTCCTGAGGAGTCTGAAAATTAAAGCACCTGTCTAATAAACAGGAGCTTTCGGTGCTCAGGGGAGCACCCTAGAGAGGCAGCATGACAAAGTAGCTACGTTCTAGACTTGTAGTCAGGAAGGATAGGCTTCAATTCCCACTTTTTTTTTTGTGTGAGGCAGTTGGGGTTAAGTGACTTGCCCAGGGTCACACAGCTAGTGAGTGTTATGTGTTCGAGGCCGTATTAGAACTCAGGACCTCCTGACTCCAGGGCCATGCTCTATCCACTGTGCCACCTAGCTGCCTTCAAATCCTACTTCTTACAGTTGCTGTGTGACCTTGGGCAAATCACTTCCCTTCCCTGGATCTCAGTTTCCTCTTCTGTAAAATGAGGGGGTTGGACTAGATGGTCTCTGAGGTCTCCTCCAGCTCTAGATCTAAGATTGAATAAGGCCAATTGAAAAAATTAAATTGTACTTTTTTTCATTTAATAAGTATTTCTTTTTTCTCTCTCCTACCTCTCTACACCTCCGGGGGATGGGGAAGAACCTTATATAGTCTAGCAGAACAAATTCCCACATTGGCCAAATCCAAAAATGTGTCTCTTTTTCTGCATATGGCTATTCCCTTTCTCTCAGGAGATGGATAGCAATTCTTCATTGTTGGTCTTCTGGAATCATGGTTGATCATTGTGTTGGTTGAAGAGCTTAAGCCTTTCAGAATTGTTTGTCTTCATGTTGTTGGCATAGCATAAATTGTTCTCCTGGTTCTGCTCACTCCATTCTGCATAAGTTCACTGAAGCCTTCCCAATCTTCTCTGAAACTGTCCCGTTTGTCATTTTTTACAGAACAATAGTATCCCATTACATTCATATACTATAATTTTTTAAATAATTTTTTCAAATAATGCAAATCCTCCTCTCCCTCCTTCCCTCATTGAGAAAGAGAGAAAAATAAAACTCTTATAATGAATATGCATAGTCAAGCAAGACAAATTCTAGCATTGGCCATGTCCAAAAAATATGTGTCTCAATCTGCACCCTGAGTCCATTACATTACCTCTCTCTTAGGAGGTAAGTAGTATGTGTCATCATGAGTCCTCTGGTATAGTGGCTGGTCATTGCTTTGATCAGAGTTCTTAAGTCTTTTAAAGTTGTTTATCTTTACAATATTGTTATTATTTTACAAATTGTTCTCCTAGTTCTGCTTACTTCACTCTGCATCAGTTCATACAGGTCTTCCCAGGTTTCTCTAAAGCTGTTCCCTTCATTTCTCTTAGTACAATAGTATTCTGTCACATTCATATACCATTATTTGTTTAGTCATTCCCCAATTGATGGGCACTGCCTTAGTTTATGGTTCTTTACCACCATAAAAGAGCTGTTATAAATGGTTCATATGTATATATATATATACACATATATACACATACATATATATGTGTATATATACATATACATGCATATATATGTCTTTTTCCTCTTTCTTTGATCTCTTTACGGGACAGGCCTAATAGTGTATTGCTGGATCAAAGGATATGTGCAGTTTAGTGACTGTTGGGACATAGTTCCAGATGGCTTTCCAGAATGGCTAGAACTCATAGATCCAATAACAGTGCATTAATACACCTATTCTCTCCCATCTCTTCCAAGAATTGTCATTTACATTTTTTTGTCAATTGTGCTGATCTGATGGGTGTGAGGGATAAGCTCAGAGTTGCTTTAATTTGCATTTTTCTAATTATTAACAATTTGGAGCATTTTAAAAATATGGCCATTGACTGCTTCCCTTGAGAACTTCCTGTTCACGTCCTTTGATCAATTTTCATTTGGGGAATGGCTGTCCCAATAAGGAGTGCTTGAAATAATTAGAGAAAAAAGCCAAACACAGAATGGGAGTGGGGTGAGTAATCGCTCCATTATGTTCAATCTCAAACAAGTACTCAATTAAATTCAACAAATATTTCAAGCATTGAAAAGAGAGAAGCAGTGTGGTACAATGGATAGAACATTGAACTTGGAGTCAGAAGACTTGGCCTTGAATCCTACTTTGGACTCTTACCCAGTTGGCTGTACGAGCCTGGGCAAATTCCTTTACCTCTCTGGGCCTCATTTTCCTTGTCTGTAAAATAAGTTGGAGTTGGAATTAATATCCCTTGAGGTTCCTTTTAATTCAAGATGAATGATCTATGAATATAGCATGAAAAAGAAAGCCCAGAATTACTTTGTATGAGCACTAGCACTGTGGCAGTTTTAAGAGACTGTGTAATTTTGGAAATAGATATTCCTATGAAGACACTGTGTAGGAGTGGGGTAGCAAATCATAGAATCATAGAGCCAGAGCTAGTCCAACCCCCTGATTTTATAGTTGAGGAAACTGAACCCCATGAAGGGAAGTGACTTGCCCAAGGACTTATAGGTCCAAAGTTGTGAGTCCAAAGGACCCAGAGCTTCAAAGACAGGATTATAGGCTTATGAACACTATCACAGAACTAGATCTGGAAGATTCTCTGACTTCAGGGTCACCACATTACCTCCCACAGATGTGTTTTGAGGACCAAAACAGTTACAATGTGGAACTGCTATGGATTTTGGGAAAACTTTTCCCTTTTCATGATTGCTTTTCTCCTTTCCAGTTTTTCTCTCCCCCCCCTTTGGCCTAGTTATGGCTCCCTCACTGGGCCTCTCCTTTTGGTTTGGTATTTTTCAAAATAAAGCTCTCTGGAAGACTCAGGGGTAGTTTGAACTGGGGTGACTTAGCAGCCCCACAATTTTTCATCCTAAGTTTAGAGTCAGGAAGATTTCACAACACACTAGCTCTGCCAAAGTTTAAGGGAGGGGGTGTTGCTGCAGTCAGCTCATTCATTGGTTTATCTAGGGGTGGAGGGAAAGGGAGAGAAGGGTTGGGAAAGAATGAACGGAAATTAAGCCTCTTAGCCAAGTGGGCGGGGGAATTGTGGTTCTAGCTTAGGTGATCCTGACCTCTGGTGGTCATACTTGGGAAGTGCAGCCAAGGAATCTAACAACACTGTTCCATTAAAAATGATAGTACTCACAGTAACAGCCACATTGTACGATGACTAACTTTGATAGACTTAGCCCTTCTCAATAATGCAAGGATTTAAGACAGTTCCAAAAGTCTCATGATGGAAAATGCTATCCACATCCAGAAAAAGAACCATGGAGTCTGAAAGCAGATCGAAGCATACTATTTGCTTTTTTTTCCCCCTTCTATTTGGTTTTGTTTTTTCTTGTGGTTCCTCCTATTGGTTCTAATTCTTCTTTACAACATGACTAATGTGAAAATATGTTTAATAGGAATGTATATGTAGAGCCTATATTAGATTGCATGCCATCTTGGGGAGGGAGGTGGGGAGGGAGAGGGAGAAAATTTAAAACTCAAAAGCTTATGGAAGTGAATGTTGAAAACTAAAATCAAAAAATTTTTAAAAATAAAATGATCTGGAAAAGGAAAAAAGTGCTAGTACTCTAATAAGAAAAAGGGGAAATTCTACAAATGGCATATATTATCAACATTATAGCATTTATAATTCAGAGCACCCATGCAAAAATATCCTTTCTCCCTCTCTTGCCTTCTTGATATGAATAAGCATGGTCAGAGATATAATTAGGCATTATGGTGCCAAGGGGCAAGTTTATTTATACTTGGTCAGAGAGTCCTGCTTAGCCCTCTCCACTGGCCAACAACCTTTAACATTGGAGGAGGTGGGGGTCCCAAGAGGAGAGGGCAAGAGTTAAAGGGAGGGCCATAATGATGGGAGCTGCAGGAGTTGTGGTGATGAGGAATGGTAGCTCAGGTCAGAGTGAGGAAGTAAGGTTCATGGTACCA
Source organism: Vombatus ursinus (assembly GCF_900497805.2). Classification (NCBI taxonomy): domain Eukaryota; kingdom Metazoa; phylum Chordata; class Mammalia; order Diprotodontia; family Vombatidae; genus Vombatus; species Vombatus ursinus. The sequence goes on along the minus strand of NW_020944374.1, from coordinate 1,983,513 downwards.
TGAAAAACAGGGATGACAGAGGACCACAAGGTGCAGAGACAGTGCGCCAGAAGGCTTCATTGGGAAGATGCTGGCTACCCTTGGCACTCTGAGTAAAAGCCCCAGCTGCCCTAACATAGTTATGGTTCTGTCCTTGGTAAGAAGAGAGAACTGCAATTCAAATAATTCAATTAAAAGTAGGAAATTAACACAGTGCAAGAGGTAGTGTGGTATAGTGGCAAGAGCATTAGACCTGAAAGCTGAGGGCCCAGGCTGAAGTGTATTTAGGCTCTCTACTTTAGCAGTTGGGTAAATTTGAGTAAGTTGCTTGAGAGGGCATTTGAAGAGCAATAGTGATATAATAAAAATAGCATGTGCCCTGAAATCAAAGGTTGTTGTTGTTTAGTGATTTTTCAACTATACCCAACTTTTTATGACCTCGTTTGGGGTTTTCTTGGCAAAGGTACTGGAGTGGTTTGCTATTTCCTTCTCCAGCTCATTTTATAGATGAGAAAACCGAGGCAAACAGGGTTAGGTGACTTGCCTGGGGTCACGCAGCTAGTAAGTGTCTGAGGCTGGATTTGAACTCAGGAAGATGAGTTTTCCTGACTCCAGGCCCAGCAGTCTATCCACACGGGTTCAAATCCTGGCTCTGATATTATCTGTGTAATATTGGGCAAGTCACTTAACTTCCCTGGACCCCAGTTTCTTCTCTATAAAATGAGAGGATTGGACTAGAAGATATTCCTGTAGAATATCTGTAGACCTATGAGTCTAAATCATTTTACCTCTAAGGGCCTCATATTCCTCTTCTGAAAAATGAGGAGGATGAGGGGGGTGGGGAGGGAGGAAAAGAGAGAATTTGTTTTTAAAACAAATGTTAAAAATTGTTTTTACATGTAACTGGGGGAAAATTAAATACTAAATAAATAAAAAAGAAGGAGAGTCAGACTAGCTGGCCTCTGGGGTCTCTTCCACCTTCTATATCTAAGAATCTATGTGTCTGGTCTAAAAGGCCCTTTCCAGACTTCCCTGATTGAAGGTGGATTAGGTCAAGGAGAAAAGACCTCTCTGCTTCAATCCCTGGAAGTGACAAAACCCACCCTTCTCAGTTAAATCCCAGGGAAGAAGTCTCGTTGTACTTCTGGAGAATATTTGAGGGGAGTGGTCCAGGAAGGAACTGAGTAGTGACTACCGTTTTGGAATGTTAACCCTAAATTGTATGTTAATGTATTATCCTTTCCTTGTTCAATACTTCTTGTTCAATGTTACCTCAAATTATTGGATGTGGAACTATGTTAAATTAATAAAGACTGTTTCTGGCACATTTGTGCCTAAAACTCAGAGGACATATTTTTTTTTCTTCAACAATATCCAATCATTTTGATCTCACTAAAAATGTTAATCTGAATAATAATTTTTTTTAGGCAATTGGGGTTAACTTACACAGCTAGTAAGTGTCAAGTGTTTGGTCTGAGGCCGGATTTGAAATCAGGTTCTCCTGACTTCAGGGCCGGTGCTCTATCCACCGCTGAATAATAATTTTAGTAAGATCCAAAAACTTTTGTCCTGCTTTCCCATAGGTATACCCAAAGACTTTGAAAAATAACAAAGTATATCCAATCATATTTATCTCACTAAAATATTCATTTGAATAATGTTTTTAGTAAGATATAAACATTTCTGTCCTACATTCCTATAGCTCTACCCGAATTGCTACCTTCAATATAATTAAGTGAATTGTCACCACTCTTACTTTAAATGTGAGGTTGTTATCCAATGACCAGAGTTGACATACGATTGGAGGAATGAAAGAACATTGTATTATAAATAAGGATGAGATGGGATAAAAATGTTAAATATTTTATGGGTTTTGAGTGTTGATAAAGGTAGTTACCTACCTACAGGTAGGTCACGCCAATATAATAAAAGTGAGAATACTATCTAAATTAATTTACTTAGTACAGTACAAAAAAGGGCAGCTAAGTGGCACAGTGGATAGAGCACTGGCCCTGGAGTCAGGAAGCTCTGAGTTCAAATCCTACCTCAAACACTAGCTGTGTAACCCTGGGCAAGTCACTTAACCCTATTTTGCCTCAGTTCCTCACCTGTAAAATGAGCTGGAGAAGGAAATGACAAATCACTCCAGTGTCTCTGTCAAGAAAACCCCAAATGGGGTCCCAGAGAGTCGGGCATGACTGAAATGACTCAACAACAAACAATACAAATTAGACTCCTAAAGGAATATTTTACAGAGCTAGAAAAAAATTATAATGAGATTCATATGAAGGAATGAGAGGTCAAGAACTTCAATAATCTGTGTAATAATGAAAAAGGTGGGAATAAAGGAGGATGTCAGTACCAGATTTCAAACTGTACTATAAAGCAGTAATCATTAAAAGCAGAGGCACCAAATTAGCACCCTCTAAAAGGCTAGGCAAAACTCCTGACTGAACCAGATTAAATTATAATTGGAAAATGTTTAACAAAATAAACAAAAAATACAATACAACATAATTAATGTTAATTTGTGATTTTCTCAGTCACTATGTGGCTGCACGGATCTGTTTCTATTTGCATTTGACATCGATGAAAATCATTTGGTACTGGTTAAAAAAAGAGAGAGATTGATGAGTGAACAGATTAGATACAGACAGAGAGAAGCAAACAAACACAGTAGCATGATGTTCCATAAACCCAAAGATCCCCGTTCCTGGGGGATGGACTCACTATTTGACAAAAACTTCTGAGAAAACTGGAAAGCAGTCTGGCAAAAATCAGGTTTAGATCAACACTTCACACCATATACCAAGACAAGCACCAAATGGATAAATGACCTAGATATAAAAAGTCACATCATAATCAAATTAGAGGAACAAGAAAGAGATTAATTACCTTTCAGATCTATGGATAGGGGAAGAGTTCATGACTAAACCAAGGATGAAGAAGATGACACAAAGTAATGTGGGTAAAACTTTTGCACAGATCTAACGTAGCAAAAATCAGAAGGGAAATGAGTAACTGGGAAAAAATCTTTGCAGCAAGTTTCTCTGATAAAGGTATGATGTCCAAGATATATAAGGGACTAATTCAAATTGATGAGACCAAGAACCATTCCCCAATGGATAAATGGTCAGTTCTCTAGGGAAAAAAATCCAAACTATACAATAACCATATGAAAAATGCTTATAACCCTCAGACCAAAGAAGGTGACAAAAGAGGAAAATGACAATATTGGGACAGCAGGAAAACAAGTATATTAGTGCACTGCTGGAGGAGCTGTGAATTGGTCCAGCCATTTTTTTTTTTTGCTAGGCAATGGGGTTAAGTGACTTGCCCCCCAGGGTCACACAGGGTCCAGCCATTTTGGAAAGCAATTTGGAACTATGCCCCCCAGAAGTTATTAAAATGTGTATTCCCTTTGACACAACTATACCACCGCTAGGCCTATACCCCCCAAAAATAGAAGGAAGAGGAATGGGACCTATATGTATAAAAATATTTGTAGCAGCTTTTTTTTAATGATAGTTAAGAATTGGAAATTAAGAGTGTATCCTCTTGGGGAATGGCAGAACAAGCTGTGATTTCTGAATGTAGTAGAATGTTGTACCATTAGGGATTATGAAATGAAAAGTTTCAGAGGAAATTGGGAAGACTTCAGTGAACTTGTGGGGAGTGAAGCAAGCAGAATTAGAAGAATAATTTATACAAGTGCAACAATAGTAAAGACTTTAGAACTGATCAATGAAATGATAAATCATGACTCCTAAAAGAATGAAGATGAAACACATCACTCACTTCCTGCCAGAGAGATGATGAACTTAAAATGTAGAAAGAGACACACATTTTCAGCCATGGCCAATGTGGCAACTGATTTTGCTGGACTATGCATGTGAGTATTGAGGACTTCATTCTACAGGGTTTTTTTTAACCCCAAAATGGGGGAAATGGGGGAGATAATGGGAGACCAGAGTAATAAAAGAAAAAAGTATGCAATGTTCCAGACTTATAGACCCTCCCTTTGGAAAGGGGTATATGTGAATTGTGGGGGGGGCAGGGGAGATATTTTCTTATATCTTCTCTTTGGGGTGAAGCTTGTGTTTTGTAATTTTCAACATTCATTTTTAGTTGTGTTGTGGTAGGTATTCTTTCCATTTATGGCGCTATGATCACTGTGTATGTTGTTTTCTTGGCTCTTGTTCATTAGTTTTACTCAGTTCACGTAGGTCTTTCCATGCCTCTCCCCCCCCCAAGGCAATTAGGGTTAAGTGACTTGCCCAGGGTCACACAGCTAGTAAGTGTCAAGTGTCTGAGGTCAGATTTGAATTCAGGTCCTCCTGACTCCAGGGCCAGTGCTCTATCCACTGCACCACCTAGCTGCCCCTCTATGTTTCTTTATGTTCCTTGTTTTTTATGGCATAGATCTCCCTGCTATTTATCCTCTATGCCCTGCTGCCTCTCCAGTTCTCAACCTCTACCACAATACAAATGATAAATAATGGAATGTTTATCTGTTGCAATTATGGAGAAGGGAAAAATTCTTAGTAATTTGACAAACAGAAATGGACAAAATAGAAGACAAAGCAGAGTGAATGACAACTCGAAACCAAAGATCAGTTTTTCAAAAAGGTACAAATACAGTTTTATCAAGCACTATTATTCACTTTTTGCTGGAAGATATTTTCTGGAGGCAATTTTTCAAGACCTCTGACTTCTCAGTATGAAAAACAGTTTCCTGTGTTTTAAAGTCAATGAGATATTTACAGTTGCATATTTTTATACTTTAAAAAAGGGGCCATTTCTTGTAAATGGGTGTCATTTGGCAGACCTGCATCTTTTCAACCCCACTGCATGATATGCAGATTGAAATCAGTGACTTCACCCTGCAATGCTACCCTTAGGGTGGGTAACAATGCCAAGCCAAGTCAAGTTCAGTGAATAGCCTATTGTCATCTGTACCCAATAAACACTTTTCCAGCCCAGCTGAGATTTCTAGAACACTTTATGGTTTCCAAGGTACTTTTCCCCCAACAATCTACTGATGGAGGGAGTGAAAGTTTTACAGATGAGAAAACTGAGGCTCAGAGAGGTCATGTAACTAATGCCAGTGCAGCACTCATGCCCCTGTGCCATGCCCTTCCCTTCCTCCTCTCCTCCTCTCTCCCTCCCTCCCTTCTCTGCTGTTGTATAGGAAGCTTGCCAAAGCAGAAACCATATGTGTAGCTAATGGATTAGATTATTATTATAGCATATATTATTTCTGAATCTATTCCAGACTTGTATTTTTAAGCATAAGAGTAGAGCACTGGATTTGGAGTCAGGAGGACCTGGGTTTGAATTTTGTCTCTGACATTAGCTGTGGGCCCTGGGCAAGTCATTTAAATCCTTCTGTGCTTCAGTTTGCTCATTTGTAAAATGAAGGGTTAGACATCTTTGCCTCAAGTCTTTGGCTCCATCTAGTGCCCTGGTACTTAGTTCCCAATTTCAGTGACCAGATTACACAGAACTCAAGACAGTTTGTGGCTGTGGAGTGGGATTTTGCAGCTGAATCATATTGGGAAAGGGAATCAACACCAAAGGATTAGGTATCAGGAGTAAATAAGATGTTCAAGGGACTGGAGCTATAGCTAACTGAATTGGAACTAAAGAATGTCAGAGCTAGGAGGGTCATTAGACTTCATTTAGTTCTAGGCCCATATTTGATAGTTATCAGAGGAGGTCAAAACCACTCCACCCCATATTAGCTTGATACCTTCACTAGATGAGAACAGATATCAATCAATCAATCAATCATAGTCTGTAAGATTGAGTGAGAAAAGTCTCTGAGAGCCATTTGGTGAAGTGCATTAAATTCAGATGAGACCTATAGTTCTCAAGAGAAGAAATCTATGTTATCAACAACCACATGGAAAAATGCTCCAAACCACTAATAATTAGAGAAATGCAACTGAAAGGAATCCTAAGGTTCCATCTCATACCCGTCAGAGTGGCAAAGTCAAAAAGGAAGATGACAACTGTTAGAGAGGCTGAGGGGAAAACAGACACACTACTGGTAGACCTATGAATTGATGTTGCCCAGCGGTGGGGAACTTGTGGCCTGGAGGCCACATGTGGCCCTCTAGGTCCTCAAGTGGGGCTCTCTGACTGAATCCATACTTCACAGAACAAATCACCTTAATAAAATGATTTGTTCTGTAAAAGTTAGATTCAATCAAAAAGCCGAACCCAAGGACCTAGAAGGCCACATGTGGCTTCGAGACCACAGGTTCCCCACCCTGATCTAGCCGTTCTGGAAAGCGATTTGGAACTATGCTTCAAAAGTTACTGAGCCATGATATACCTTTTGACCCAGAAATTCACTATGCCAATATCCCAAAGAGATTAAAGAAAGAGGAAAAGAAACCATGTATATGATCATGGCTTCTCTTTTTATAGTTCCAAAGATCTGGAAACTAAGGAGGTGCTCATCAATTGGGGAATAGCTGAACAAATTATGATATTTGAATAGAAAGGAATGCTATTTTACTAATATGTATTGGCTAATTTGATAGAAGACAAAAATGACAAATATTGGAGGGGCTGTGGAAAAATTGGGACACTAATACACTATTGGAAGAGTTGTGAACTGATCCAAACATTTTGGAGAGCATTCTGGAATTATGCCCAAAGATATATAAAATTGTGTTTACCCTTGACCCAGGAATACCACTATTAGACCAGTTTCCTAAGGTGATCAGGGAAAAAGGGGAAATAATCTATATGTTTTAAAATATTTATAACAGTTCTTTTGTGACGGCAAAAAACTGGAAATTGAGGGGATGCCCATCAATTAGAGAATGGCTGAACAAGTTGTGGTATAGGATTGTGATGGAATACTACTGTGCTATAAGAAATGATGAGCAGGCAAATTTTAGAAAAACATGGAAAGATTTACATGAAATAATGAAGAGTGAAATGAGCAGAACCAAGAGAACTTTGTATACAGTAACAACAATATTGTTTGAAGAGTAGCTGTGAATGACTAAGCTATACTGAGTCATCTGAATATTCAAATCAACAACAAAGGACCTATGAAGGAAAATGCTATCCACTTCCAGAGAAAAAACTGATATATATAAGTATGTATTCTATGATTTCACATACACACATATATCAAATGTTGGCCTTTTCTAGTGTGAGGTTGAGAGGGAGGGAAGGAGGGAGACAACTCAGAACTCAAAATGTAACAATTTTTTTTTTAAAAGGAAAAAAAGACTAAGGAATTGCTCATGAATTGGGTAATAGCTGAGCAAATTATGGTACTTGAATAGAAAAGAATGCTGTTGTACCATGAGAAATAATGAAAGGGATTCATTGAAATCTAGGAAGACTTTTATGAACCAATGCAGAGTGAAGTGAGCAGAACCAGGAGAATAACTTATGTTTTGTCCCTCATTTTTAAAGAGGACCAATGACATCATGGGGTGATGTCTTGATTACTTTGTGAATTGGGTTTAAGTGAGGCAGAGTTGCACAAAGTCGTCATCCTCATTCTCTCTTCCGGTCATCCAAGTCTAGTAGCAAAACAAAAGTCAGGCTGACTGGCAATGGCCTGGGATGCAATGGATGCTCTTGGTGTCTTCGATGTCTGACCAAGCTTTAAATGCCTGCCTTAGCCACCTTAACAACTGCTGGAACAAATTATCCTCATCCTCCCCTTCCACCAGGGAAAGTTGTCACATACTTGGAGTATACACCCCAGCAAGTCACCAATGGGTATGTGACCTGTCAGTTACCCTCAATCTGGTTTTGTCTGTCTGCTGAAGCTTCACATGCTACAGCTTCTTAGAGCCACAGGTGAGAGTTGAGTGCTAGGTAACCACCAAAGGTGGATAAGCAGCCCTGGAAAGGCCTCTGCAAGTCCTCACACCAAAGGTGCTAGTCCTTCTTGAATACCAATACAACCCAATAATAACACTATAAAAACAAATAACTTGGAAAGACTTCTAAACTCTGATCAACACAATGGCCAATGAACAATGATTAATGACCATGATTCTAGAAGGCCAGTGAAGAAACAAGCTACGCACCTTCTGACAGAGGCAATGGACTCAAGATGCAAAATAAGACATTTTTTGACATGATCAATTTGTTCTGGAATTTTCTTTGTTTGACTATGTATAGTTGTTATAAGGTCCCCCCCCCAATAATAAGGGCAAGAAGGGGTGTGGGTGGGAGGAAGACAAAATCAATTTCTGATCATTGAAAATAATTATCACATCTCAAGATGACTGAGTGAAAGCAGGGACTTGCTTGAGCTCTCCCCCAAAGCCCTCCAAATACCTATAAAAAATGACTCTACACAAATTCTAGAGCAGCAGAACCCACAAAAAGACAGAGTGAAACAAATTTCTAGCCCAAGACAACCTGGATGGTTGATTGGAAAGGTCTATCACTCTGGGCTGGGAGGGGAATGCAGTTCATCGTGGGCATGCAGGCAAAGACCAGGCCTCAGTGAACCTGGAGCAGGCCTCAGAGGACTGAATCACAGGCGTCTGTGGTGATTTCCAGACTTCTCAACCCACAGATGCCAAAGACAACTTAGAAAGTCAGTAGGAAAAGTCTGTGACTGGGGTGAGAGAGAAACTCGGTCCCAGCCCCAGTCCTGGCGCAGCCCTTGGGTGGTGGCTGCTTCCAGAGCTTCTGGCCCACAGACTGAGGGGGAATCGAGTGGCTGATCAGAGGGGGATCGCAGGGATCTCTTTGATAGTGCTGAGGTAGAATTCTCTTGCTTTGCCTGTGCTTGGATCTAGGTCACAGTTCTGGGTGGTGGTCCCTGGTTCAAGGAGGAGTGTTGGCGTGGTGGAGCCTGTAGTGGCAGTGGAGAGGGAATCCTCCTCACAGTTCCAAGGCAGAAAATAATGCTTGTGGTTGCTCATAGACCAGAGCACAGGCCAGGAAAGGAGTAAACACCTCGCCCTTGATCATACCACCTTGGAAGAACTGAAAATTTACAGGCCCTAAAAGTATCTCTGAAAACAGCTGCACAAAACCCCTGAAGCTTGGGACAGTACATTCTCCACACTGGTAACAGACCCCTACCTTAACAAAGAGTTTAAAACTCAAGTAATTGGCTGGGAACATGAGCAAACTACGCAAAAAAATCAGACCATAGAATCTTTTTTTGGTGACAAAGAAGATCAAAACATACAACTAGAAGAAGACAACAAAGTCAAAGCTCCTACATCCAAAGCCTCAAAGAAAAATATGAATCAGTCCCAGGCCATGGAAAAACTCAAAAAAGATTTTGAGAAGCAAGTAAGAGAAGTAGAGGAAAAACTGGAAAGAGAAATGAGAATGATACAAGAAAATCATGAAAAACATGTCAACAGCTTGCTAAAGGAGACCCCAAAAAATGCTGAAGAAAATAATACCTTAAAAAATAGCCTAACCCAAATGGCAAAAGAGGTCCAAAAACTCAATGAAGAGAATAATGCCTTAAAAAGCAGAATTGGCCAAATGGAAAAGGAACTCCAAAGGCTCACTGAAGAAAATACTTCCTTAAAAATTAGAATGGAGCAAATGGAAACTAGTGACTTTACAAGAAATCAAGACATTGTAAAACAAAACCAAAAGAATGAAAAAAATAGAAGACAATCTGAAATATCTCATTGGAAAAACAACTGACCTGGAAAATAGATCCAGGAGAGAGAATTTTAAAATTATTGGACTATCTGAAAGCCATGATCAAAAAAAGAGCCTAAACATCATCTTTCAAGAAATTGTCAAGGAAAACTGCCCTGATATTCTAGAACCAGAGGGTAAAATAGAAATGGAAAGAATCCACCAATCACCTCCTGAAAGAAATCCCCAAAGGAAAACTCCTAGGAATATTGTAGCCAAATTCCAGAGTTCTCAGGTCAAGGAGAAAATATTGCAAGCAGCCAGAAAGAAATAATTTAAGTATTGTGGAAACGCAATCAGGATAATGCAAGATTTAGCAGCTTCTACATCAAGGGACTGGAGGGCTTGGAATATAATATTTCAAAGATCAAAAAAGATAAGATTACAGCCAAGAATCACCTACCCAGTAAAACAGTGTAACCCTTTAGGGTAAAAAATGGATATTCAGTGAAATAGAGGACTTTCAAACAGTTTTGATGAAAAGGCCAGAGCTGAATAGAAAATTTGACTTTCAAATACAAGACTCAAGAGAAGCATGAAGAGGTAAACAGGAAAGAGACATCATAGGGGACTTATTAAGGTTGAACTGTTTATATTCTTACATGGAAAGATGATATTTGTAACTCATGAGGCCTTTGTCAGTATTAGGGTAGTTGGGAGGGAAAAAAATTAAATGTATATACATATATATGTATGTGTATATAGATAGATATAGATATAGATAGATAAATAGAGGTGAGTTGAAGATGAAGGGGTGATATCTGGAGAATAAAATTAAGGGGTGAGAGAGGATTATACTGGGAGAAGGAGAAGGGGAGAGGTAGAATGGAGTAAATTATAAAAAAAAGAAAATAATTAATTAAAAAAAGAAAGACTTAAGAACTCTGATCAATACACTAACCAACCATGATTTCAGGGGACAAGGCAAATGTGGGAATTTGCTTGATTGACTATGTATTATTGTTACAAGGGTTTTCTTTTTTTGGGGGGGGAGGGAGAAGGAAAGAAAATAAATGCTCACTAAATGAAAAATAAACAGTAAAATTGAAAAAAGACTAAGTGGACAGGTTGGACCATGATCCTGTGATCTCTAAGGTCCCTTCCAGCCCATAAGTAATACGACCCTATGAGCTGAAAGTTAGCTAGAAAATCCTTTTTATTTCTACCTTTTCTTCTCCCAAATCTATCTAAAATATATTAGTGCCCCTTTCTTTCTTAGTAAAGATGGTATACTCCTTAGTGCAGTACTTCAAATATCTGTAATGTCAGCATGGGTACTCCTTCCACTGATGCAAATTGCAACTCATCCATTATTTCCTGGATTGATTTTGCTTTTATGGCCAAAGAATTCATTCCCCTGAGGCCAGCCTAGTGATGGGCTTCTCCAAACTTAGCCAGGCTGGTCCTCAGACAGCAAACACACTGGGCTGGTACTCAAAGCCTTTCCAGATTAATAGGACCTTCCAGAGCTTGTACTCCAGCTGCATTAGCCTTTTAGATGAGAATTTTAATGGAGGAAAGAGAATATGCTGGACATAATTTAAACTACACTTAATTGAGAACCTTGAAATGCCTCAGGGGTAATTATTCTGAATATTAATGAACAACAGCCAGAGAGATAGAAGGAAATTGAGTTGAATATGAGCTATGCTCAAGGTACTTTCTGGAAATTGTTTGTTTTTTAAAAACCCCATTTTTAGGTTACCTGCCTCTTCTCCCTAAACACAGAAGACTGAAAAATATACTAGTTAACTAGAAATGTTCCATTAGTTGGGTTTTGGTCAATAGATAGTCTTTTTTTTTTTTATCATTTCCATCATGATCAACAACAAGCTCTTATTAGATGCCTACCATGTGCAGTTACTTTGTATGCTGGGCATACAGAATAGCCTAATATATGCTCCTTACTCTGCACACAATTTTTTCCTAATTGTGGAAATAGGATATATTCATTCATTCATTCATTTAATTAATAAGCATTTATTGGGCACTTACCTTGTGCCAGGTGTTGGGGATACAAAAACCAATATGAACTACAATCCCAGACTAATGATATGTAACAACGAGAAGGGGTGTATCTAAGTCCTCCTCCACTAAAATCCTCTTCTGATGCCCCCTGATGGACTGAAGGCAGCCTTGGCTTCTCCAAGGTTGTGACAGTGGGACACAAAATTTTGCAAGTCCTGCTATGCTGGCAAGGCTTTGCGCATGGGCCAGGCAATATGCCTGCCGTCAAGGACCAGTCCAAATCTGGAGAGGTTACGTCATTAGAAAATCGCCCATAAAGGGGATGGACTCAAGAAAAATTTTTTTGGCCATAGCACCTTGTGAAATTGTTCCCTAAGGCTATGAACTGAATCAGTGGAGGGAGTGGCCACATTGATAAAACGTTGTAATAATAAGCCAAATTAGGCTGTCAAATTAATGGTGAATATTTGAAGAGGGAAAAGATCACTAATGGCTGGGTTGGTCAGGGAAGGCTTTATGAACAGTTGGGATTTTAGTGATTAGCTGGAGAGGAAAAAGCAGAAGGCATTCTAAGTGGGGGTAGTAATGGGAGCAAAGGACTAGAGTCAGAAATACATGTGGTGTATTCCAGGGGTCAGAGAGCAGATCTAGTTGACTGGAGGAGAAGGTTTGTGGAAGGAAGTGATAGGGGATAAAGTTGGAAACAGAAGGTTGTACAGGACCTTGAGAGCTCTGTTATTTATTCAATAAACATTTCCTAAGCATCTCTGATGTGCCAGGCACTATGTTAAATACTGGAAATAAAAGACAGTCCCTGCTCTTAAGGAGCTCACAGTCTAATGAGGGAGACAACATGCAGGTAACCATGTGCAAACAAGATACACACAGGATAAATTGGAAATAGTCACTAGAAGGAAGGCATTAGATTTAAGGAGTGGGGGTGGGAGCGGGAAAGGCTTTCTGTTTTAATGGGCACTTGAGAGAAGCCAGGAAAGCCAAGAGGCTGAGATCAGGAGGAAGAGCATTCCAGGCATGGGGAGCAGCCAGTAAAAATGCTGACAGTTAGAAAATGGAGTATCTTGTTCAAGTAACATGAAGGAGGTCAGTGCCATTGGATCAAAGAGTATATGGGGGAGTGTAAAGTATAAGAAGACTGGGGTGAGGTGACGTTATGACATTTTGAATGCCAAAAGAGAATTTTCTCTTTGATCCTGGAGGTAATGGGAGCCACTGGAGATTATTGGGTAGTGTGATGGTAGGAATGGTGGTGACATAGTCAGACCTTCACTTTGGGAAGATCACTTTGCTTACTAAGTGGAGGATGGACTGGAGTGGGGAGAAACTTGAGGGAGGGTCACCAACCGGCAGTTTACTGCAATAATCTAGGTAGGAGGCAATGAGGGCCTGCACCAGCGTGGTGGCAGTATCAGAGGAGAAAAGGTAGTGTATATAGGAGAAATGGTAGAATGGTAAAATTGACAGGCCTTGGCAACACATTGGATAGGGGAGTGAGAGACAGTGAAGAATAGAGACTAACACCTATCTTGGATGACTGAGAGGGTGGTTGTGCCTTGGACAGTAAGAATGAAGTTAGGGAGAGGGGAGTGTTTGGGGAGGGGGGAGAAGATAATGAGTTCAGTTTTGGACATGATGAGTTTAAGACGTCTATGGGAAATAAGTTCAAAATGTCTAAAAGGCAGTTGGAGATGAGAGAATGGAAGTCTGAAGAGATGTTAGGGCTAGATAAGTAGATTTGAGAATCATTAGCATAGACATAATTGAAATCATGGGAGCTGATGAGATCATCAAATGAAAGAACATATACAGAGAAGAGAAGAGGGCCCAGGACAGAGCCTTGGGGAACACCTATAGTTATTGGGGGTGAACTGGATGAAAATCCATCAAAGGACATTGGAAAGGAGTGGTCAGATAAGGAGAATAAACAAGAGAACTAGGTGAGAGTTGGGCAAACTAGAGAGAAGGGAGTATCAAAGAGATGAGGGTGATCATCAGTGTCAAAGGCTTTAGGAGGTGAAGAGGGATGAAGATTGAGAAAAGGTCATTAAATTTGGCAATGAAGAGATCAAAGGTAACTTTGGAAAGAGGAGTTTCAATTGAATGATGAGAGGTGAGAGTAAGAGGAAAGGAGGTGAGGGCACCTATTGTAGATATTTATATTGTATTATAATAATAAGTGTAATAGATATTATAGATTCTTATCAAGCAGTTTAGCCACAAAAGAAAGGAGAGATATGGTATAGTAATGGGGATAGATGGCTTAAGTGAGGCTTTTTTTGAAGATGAGGAAGACAAGGATGTTTGTAGGCAGTAGAGAAGCAGCCAGTAGACAGTGAGAGGTTAAAGAAAAGTGAGAGAGTGGAGATGCTAGAGGGGTCATCTGCTGGAGAAGATAGGATGGAAGGGGATCACTTGTGCATATAGAAGGGTTTGTCTTGGTCAGGAAAGGGGTCACCTCATTATGTGAAACAGGTGAATGCAGAGAGTGTCAGAAAGCATCTGGTTGATATGAGATGAAGAAGAGGAGAGAACAGGGAGATCTGGGTGAATGGCCTCAATTTTTTTTCAATGAAATATGAGAAAATTTCTCAGTTGAGAGGTAGAGAGAGGGAGTGCCATGAGAAGTTTGAGGAGGGGTGAAGATTTTTTTTTTTATTATTGCAATTACATCACACTATAGTGATCACAATATTTAAAAAACAAGGTCACAGATTCTAGGTTATGAACTCTTGCATTCTTTTAAAGTATTTATGTTCTCACACCTATCATTTACTAGGTTGTCGGGTTCGTTTGTTTCTGACCCATTCCACTGATTTATTTTTCTATTTTTTTTTACCCAGTGTCAAGTAATTCTGATAATTACCACTTTATAATATATTCTGAGGTCTAGAAGTGCTATTCTCCCATCATTCCTACCTTTTTCATTATTTTCCTTGAGATTCTAAACCATTTATTCCTTCAAATGAAATTTTGTTATTATTTTGTCTAGCTCTATATAGCATCCTCTTGGTAATTTGATTCATATAGCACTACATTTGTAAATTAATTTAGGTAGTGTCATCAATTGATTATATTGGTGCAACCCAGCCATTATCAGTAAATATTCCTCTAGTTATTCAAGTTGTTTGTTTGTTTTTGGCAGGGCAGGTGGGGAGGCTGATATATTATAAAAAGCATGGCAGGTAGAGTCAGGATACCAGGGTTCAAATAGTAGCTCTAATATTTACTATGGCTATAAGCAAGTCAATGAACCTCCCTGGGTCTCAATTTCATCACCTACTGTACAAAATGAGAGTGATCATTTATACAGGGCTTGATGTGCTGGGTAATTTACCTCCAGATATTTTTACACATTTTATAGTTATTTTGAACAGAATTTCTATTTCTATAGTTATTTTGAATGGTATTTAGTTTCTCCTGGGTTTATTACTGCACCTCATTCCCTTCTTTACAGAGATGGAGGACTATGGAGGTAGAATACGGCATATACTGTTGAACTTGATTAATGCGTTGGTTGGTTTTGCTGAACTGCTTTTCTCCCTTTTAAAAATCTTTTCTTACAAGGGATGGCTCTCTGGATTAGGAAGGGGTAAAGGATATGTTGGGAAATGGAAATTATAGGTGGCATCTTCTTCCTTCTGCCACAGCAAGCCGCAGCCTCTGACAACCACCCCCTTACCCTTTTAGTGGCTAGTGCCTGATCAGATGGGGCAAAGGCCCGTAGAACTGCCATAGGTTAAGCCCAGGGCCTGCAGCCTCACTGCCAAAATGACGTTGTCTTCCACTTCTTCACGTTATTTGCCAACTGAACATTCTTGCAGGATTTCCCAAGTCACTCAGGTATGACCCAATTCACTACTGTTGAAGATTCTGTAGGCAGCAGGTGCAAAAGGTGAAATGTTCACAGTGAAAAGGGCCATGCATTATCCAGGCCAATATGTAGTGGTGGAGTGGTTTTTGAGGCAGTAGAAGCAGCACATGGTCAGCTAGGGGTGCAGTAGATAAAAGTGTTGGACTTGGAGTCAGAGAGTCCTAAGTTCAAACTCAGCCTCAGATACTTACTTGCTGTGTGACTTTGGGCAAACCATTTAACCTCTGTTTGCCTCTGTTTCCTATCTATAATAATCATGGAACCTACCTCCCAGGGTTGCTGTGAGGATTGAGTGAGACATCTTTTGTAAAGGTCTTTGCAAACCTTTAAGCACTATGGAAATGCTAAGGATGATGATGATGATGGCCTACTCTGATAGGGATCTTCTGGAGCCCTGCTAGAAATTCAGAGCTTCTCTGTGAATGATCCAAGTTACCTTTATGACCTGCTAAGAAAAAAAAAACCTGGTTATTGCAGCCATTTAAGATGCCACATAGACTCTCGCTCCCACATAGGACCAAAGCACAGACACTGGAAGGCAAGATCAAATGAAGGAAGGGTCAGAGGTTAAGTTCCAACCCTGGAGATGGAACTGAAGATGCCACTATGCTTGCTTTGTCTACGTCAGTGGTGACAAACTCAAATAAAACGGGGCCCACTAAACTGTACACAAAGATCCTTGTAGGCCTCAGACTGACTTAGAAAACCACATTTTCACATTATTTGTGTTCTATTGTATTTTAATTTATTTTGTTAAATATTTCCCAATTTCATTTTAATCTGGCTTGGGCTGTACTCAAAGTGTTGCTGGCCTAGTTTTTGACAGCTCTCCTCTGCCTCTCAATGCAAATGCAGGAATCTAAGAAAAGATGAAAACTTTAACCCTGAACAAATCACTTAGACTAGACCTCGTGTTTGAGAAATGGGATGTAACAAATAATCATGGTTAAGCAAAACAATTGAACACCGTGGTCATATCTGAAAATGTATGATTCCCTCTCCTTCCCCCCAAAAAGAAAAGAAAAGGCATAGTCCCACCTGCACCTCTAGTTAGTCTATACCCCTCTGCCAAGAGGAGAGAGAGTGAGCCCCAAGGCCATATCTTGTCTCCACCACTAAGTGGCAAGTTACTACCTTAGAACCTTAGTTCCTTTATCTGAAAATGGGATGATAATACCTTCCCTGCCTGCCTCCAGGGTCATCTTGAGGACTGAATGCTTTAGAAATCTATAAAGCTTTTCTGTGATATATTTTAAAAAAAACCACACTCCCTATGCTACACAAAATGTATGTATTTGGTAGTGTTAAGGTGACATTCCCCTGGTGGCAGGCAGAGCTCTTGCACAGATGTTTCTAATACCTCTCTTCTTTAAGGAGTAGTGAGTAGACAAGCCAGCAGCTTTGGATTGAACTGATTGTATCTCTAGACCAGCAGTCTTTAGGGGGCAGATTCTAGTCTAGTACCTCTTTCTTTTTTTGGAGGCAACTGGGGTTAAATGACTTGCCCAGGGTCATACAGCTAGTAAGTATCTGAAGCCAGATTTGAACTCTGGTCCTCCTGACTTCAGGGCCAGTGCTCTATCCACTGTGCCACCTAGCTGCCCCTAGTACCTCTTTCTCAGAGACTTGGAGAACAGAACAGTTAGTCTCATGGTCCCTTTTCCTGCTCCCCTCAAGGCAGGAATCACTGTCTCCCTTGGAGAAGAGTGGGCAAGATTTTGGAGAGATCTATCAATGCTTACCCTTACACTTCTAGTCTCTATATTTAGATGGGGATATACACATCTTATAGGAACATACAACACATACCCTACATTTAATTTGTTTTTTTTTTTGTTTTGTTTTGTTTTGTTTTAGGCAATTGGGGTTAAGTGACTTGCCCAGGGTCATACAGTGTCAAGTGTTTGGTCTGAGGCCGGATTTAAACTCAGGTCCTCTTGACTTCAGGGCCGGTGCTCTATCCACTGCGCCACCTAGCTGCCCCTACCCTATATTTAATTTGAAAGAAAGAAAAAGAAATAAAGTTTATATAAAAGAGCAGGGATTCATTTTGACCTTCTGAGGGAGAGTTCCAGCAGAGTGCTATGCAGGAGGAGCTGCTATCTCTTTTCTTGAGCAAACAACCTGAACATCTGGGAGCAGTCCTATCCCAGTTTGAGAAGTGGGTATGATTATAGGCAGTACAGACATCACATCTAAGTACATGATTCTCAGAGGCAAAAGTCCAAATGGGCATTTTCTTGATTGTATCTACCTTTAATTAAAGGAATGATTCCTTTGAATTTTCCACTGCCACTTTGGGTTGTTTTCAGGAGTCCACTAGAGACAAAAATTACCTTTGAAAACTCAACAATCTAAGATAGGTTTAATTTGCTGTTGGCCAGCCTCAGGATGAGGATAACAATACCTATGGTACTACCTCACAGGGTTGTTTTGTGAGGTTCAAATGAGATAATGGAAGGAATGCATTCTGCAAATGGCAAGGTGTGCTAAAAGTGGCCATCTTTAGTGTTATTATTATTGATGATAATAGTAATCATTAAGGTTACTCTAGCTCAATATCATAGATCTATGTACTTCAATGGATCTGTGTTCTCCGTAACAGGAGCAGTTCTTCACTGATTGTATAGATTAAAACACATCCACATCTTCTCATCCTGTGTGATTTTAATTACTAACCTTGGCCTTAGAGGATCTGGATTTGATTTATGACTTTGCTACTTAGTTTCTGTGTGACCTTGGGCAAGTTACTTTTCTTCCCTTGGTCTCAGTAAATGTAAAATGAGGGGGAAGGAGTAGACTAAATAACTTGTGAGGTCCCTTCCAGCTCTAGATTTATGATCCCAAGATAGTTGTGGGGATTTTATGGGAGCCCAGGAACTCACTTTTTAGGTGGTTTTAATAAACATATCAGTTAGAAAGGCTTTCTATGGATCTGTTCTTCACGTAGGAGAGCTGAGTTGGGGTAGTTTTTTTCATGGAGGAGTTAACTATAGTCAATCCAAGAATTCCCCTGCTGGGTCCAGGTAGACTTGGCTCAGGACCTCCTCTTCTTACCAGGCCACTGCTACTAATCCTGGGGCTTGGTGGATGTGTAGGTGCCCCATCCTGGGAACCTACTTGGAGTCTCTTTCCAGCTCTCTAGCTCCAGTATCTAACTCTCCTTTTTTCTTAATTATTTTTTAACAACTGTCAACAAAAGTAATCAAATAAATATACAAAGGAAGGAGTAAGATTGTTCCCAAACCTTTCATCTTTAACAAAGGAGAATCTAAGGAAATCTCCTTAAGGAGGTATAAGAGGGATTCAGGCCTGGGCACACTCCTTACATCCATATATTTTAAAAACATACGTATTGTTTTGATGAAACGGAAAGCAATTTTTCTTCCATTTCTTTGCTTGCATTCTTCTTGTCTACTTTCTTCACCCTCCATGGTACTTGTGGGACTCTATAATTTCTACAACCACCCCATTCCCGTCAAAAAAAACCAACTTAGCTGATGTTCAAGATATATGTTATATTTAATTATTTCATATGCATTTTATCTTTAAATTAAATTTTCTACATTGAATTCTGAGACATTTACTCCTTAGCCTTTAGGCTTTGTTTCGCCTAAGGAAAATTCTGGAAAGATTAGCTAGAAAAAGACTCACTATTTGGGGAATTCTAAAATTTTTGGACACTTGCTAAATTCAAATGTGGAAGAACCTTCAATAACAAAAGCTTTATTGATATCTTTTGGGCTTTTAATAACCCAGTTACTTTCTGATGCCTTCCCTTTCCCCACCAGTATTTCCTCAGTCCTAGGGGTTCTTAACTTTTTTTGGGTCCTGGACCCTTTGGTAGTCTGAGAAAGCCTAGGGACCCTTTTTCAGAATCATATTATTAATTGCATAAAATAAAATACATAGAAAGACCAAGGAAGCCAATCACACTGATATATAGTTATGCAAACATATTCTTTTAAAGTCCAGGGCAGCTAGGTGGCACTGTAGTGGATAGAGAGCACCAGCCTTGGAGTCAGGAGGACCTGAGTTCAAATCCAATCTCAGACATTTACTAGCTGTGTGACACTGGGCAAGTCACTTAACTGTTTGCCTCCACAAAAAAAAGTCCATGAACTCCAAGTTAAGAATTCCAGCCTTATAAAAGAGAAACAGACAAAACTAACTGACTCATTAATCATATCTGGCATATGCAACATTCCATACCTTAGTTCCCCCCTTCACTAAAGAGAGGAGAAAAGCATGTTGTCCTCTGGAATCAAGACTGGTGATGGTATTTAATGAATTCAGATGCCTTGTAGTATTTCCTCCATTTAAGTTATTGTAGTCATTATGTACAATGGTCTTCAGTTTTGAAGATGCTTATTTTCTTTTTTTAAATTTTTAAAATTTTGTTAATTAATTTATTTTGAATAATCAACAATCACTTCCACAAGCTTCTGAGCTTCAAATTTTTCTCCCTTTCCCTCCCCACCTACCTCCCCAAAACAGCGTGCAATCTGGTATAGGTTATACATAAAGATTCCTATTAAACATATTTCACATTAGTGATGTTGTAAGTAAGAATTAGAGCCAATAGGAGGAACCACCAGAAAGAGGAAACAAAACACAACAGAAGAAAAAAAAAAGCAAATACCATGCTTCGATCTGCATTCAAATTCCATAGTTCTTTCTTCTTTGTGGATAGCATTTTCCATCATGAGGACTTTGGAGATGTCTTAGATCCTTGTATTGCTGAGAAGGGTTAAGTTTATCAATATTAGTCATCTCACAACATGGCTGTTACTGTGTATAATGTTCTTCTGGTTCTGCTCACTTTACTCAACATCAGACCACACAAATCAGGTTTTTCTGAAATGAGCCTGTTCAGAAGATGCTTTTTTCTAAAATTTCCCAATGAACAACATGATTTTTGGCAGCACCTTCAGGCTATCTTGCCTCCACGGTTTACTTCTGAAACAAAAAAAGTTTTATTACTTTTTTTGTACTTAACAACAAAAATCTATTTTCTCTCCTTTTCACCTCTTTCCCATTGGAAAAAAAGAAAAAATATTATAACAAATTTTATAAACATACACACATATATATTTGAGCAAAACAAATTCCCAAATTGTCCATGTCCAAAAAATAAATGTATAATTTGCAACTTACTTTTTGGTACCAGTTTGATCTTCAAGGACTTATCTCAGTTTTTATGTTAACAGTATAGTTCTAAGGTTTTGGGAGGATAACAAAAGTATAATACTTCAGAAAATGATCTTATAAAACAAATCAAAATAAACCTCCCAATTAAGAGGATGAATGTCTTTTCGTCTATGTACATCTATTTATCTATCTATCTGTCTGTTTATCTATCTATCTATCTATCTATCTATATCTGCTGTGAAGCAGTATGGTGTAGTCCATGATATGCTAGGTCTGGGTTCAAATACTATCTTTGATCCCTACTATCTGTGTGACCACAGGCAAGTTCCTTAACTTGAACCTCAGTTTCTTCAACTATAAAGAAGTTAGGATAGAGAACTTTTATGAGATCCTGAATGTAAAATGCTTTGTGAACTTTAAAATATCAACTCATTATTTTTAGCCTGAACCTGTGATTTTATTGGTATCAGGAAATTTCTGGTATGAAACTTCTATCTACCAATACAGATTAGCAACTTGTCTCTAATTTACAGTTTTATAGAGTTGCCTGGGACACTTAGAAGTTGATTTTCCATGATCACATTGGCAGTATGTGTCAGTGGCAGGACAGGCACCCAATACTTGTTGATGATCTTTAGTAATTATACCATTGGTGTTATTTATTAGGTAATGCTATTATTATTTGTTATTATTTATCAGATCTAATTAGCCACTGACAAGAGTGGTTACTATAGATGGATCTGAAAGATATTGTTTGATTAGCATAAAATAATGGCTTCTCCAAGTATGACAGTTGGCACGAGGACAATTCTAGATACATCAGATGATGGCAACTAGTGGTGTGCTGGTGAAGGTTTAACAACTGCCTCTCTGAAAGAAAATGTATGTTGGACACACTTTTAAGTTTAATTTGCAGTATGAAGGTTTTCTCCATTACTTTTTAAAAGTTTAGGCCAGGCCTGCACAACCTGTGGCCAGCATGCCAAAGGATTTCCTCTGTATACAAAGGATGTTTTCCTCTACATTTTTCTTGATATCCTTTGGCATGCCACAAGTGGTGTTAAGTCGAGGCCTGCAGGTTGTGCAGGCCTGATTTTAGACAAGCAACATAACAGTAAGTCTAGCTTTGATTTGTAGTGTTTTCTGATTTCTGAGGTATAAATGCTCACACTGAAAATTTAACAATTGGCTTTTTTTTTTTTTTGCGAGGCAATTAGGGTTAAGTGATTTGCCCAGGGTCGCACAACTATTAAGTATCTGAGACCAGATTTGAATTCAGAGCCTTCTGACTCTAGGGTTGGTGCTCTATCCATTGCACCACCTAGCTGCTCCATTTTTTTTTTGGAGGCAATTCGAGGTTAACTGACTTGCCCAGGGTCACACAGCTAGTAAGTATCTGAGACCAGATTTGAATTCAGATCCTTCTGACTCTATGGTTGGTGCTCTATCCACTGGGCCACCCAGATGCCCCTAACAATTGGCTCTTGGAGCCAATATGAGCTGGCTGTAGCATGCCCCTGGAGGCAACTGTAGTCTCAATCCTTCCAGACTCAGGTCAGTTCCCGCCTTCCCCATGAACTTCCCCATGGCCCGCACATTTATCTCTCCTTTGACTTCCACAGTACTTATTTCCTGCATCACAAAATAATCATAATCATGACAATAATAATTTTTTTTTTTTTTTAGTGAGGCAATTGGGGTTAAGTGACTTGCCCAGGGTCACACAGCTAGTAAGTGTTATGTGTCTGAGGCTGGATTTGAACTCAGGTCCTCCTGACTTCAGGGCTGGTGCTCTACCACTACGCCACCTAGCTGCCCCAACAATAATAAATTTACAATGATGTTTTTAATAGCTGTCGCTATGCTGAATAGTCATGAAATGAAACTTTCAAAATATAAAGACCTAGCAGACTTTAGGCAGCTAGATGGTACAGTGCATAAAGAACTGAACTCAGGAAGACCTGAGTTCAAATTCAGTCTCAGATACTTACTATCTGTGTAACCTTGAACAAGTCACTTAATTTCTGTCTGCCTTAGTTTTCTCATCTGTCAAAAGGGTATAACAATAGCATCTCTCTCCCAGGGTTGTTGTGAAGATCAAATGAGATAATATTTAAAAAGAGCCTGGCACAGAGTAGGTTCTTAATAAATGCAAGCTATTATTATTTTAGTAGTAGAAGAAATCAGAACCTTGTGGCAACTGAATGAGGCCCATAATATCTTGTCTATTCCTGGGGTTATCACAAAGATGTTTTCAGTGAATCTAGAGAGGATGAGCTTACATCTGAACATCAATATTCAATTACAATAAGCAGCCATTTTATCCACCTGGGAAATAGCAAAATATTAAATAGAAAAGGTTTGGGGAAGGGAGGCAGTACAGCACAGTGGGTAGAGAACTGACCTTGGAATCAGAAAGTCAACCCTGACCCTGAAGGGTCAGTCAGTCAATCAGTGCCTATGGCCAGGCACAGTGCTAAGTGCTGAGGACACAAAGAAAGCCAAAAAACTGTCTCTGCCCTCAAGGGACTTGAAGTATGGGGAAGGCACCATGCAAACAACTATGTATAAATGAGATATACACGGGAGAAATCAGAGATAATCTCAGACGGTAGGCACTACAATGAAGAGGGATTGGGAATGGCTTCTTATAGAAGGTGAGACTTTAGCTGAGACTTGAAGTCTTCCCCTTGAAGGAAGCCAAGAGGCAGAGTAGAGGAGGGAGACTATTTCCCGCATGAGGGCCAGCCAGCGTAGAAGTTAGGAGATGGTGGATTCTGGGAGAGTAATAGTAAAGAGGCCCACGTCATTGCATCATAGAGTGTTTAGAGGAGAATAAAGTAGAAAAACACTGGAAAGGTAGGAAGGAGCCAGGTTAGGAAGGGCTTTAAAAGCCACACAGAGATTTTCTACTTGACCTGAAGGTGATAGGGAGCCACTGGAGTTTATTAAATAGGAGAGTGACATGGTCAGATCTGTACATTAGGAAGGTCAATTTGATACCTGAGTGGAGAATGGATTGGAATGAAGATAGATGAGGTGGGGGAACAATCGGGAGACTATTGCAGTACATTAGATGTGAGAGCTACATCAGAGTGGCCGCAGTGTCAGAGCAGAGAACGGGGTATGTGTGTATGTGTGTATGTGTATATATCTCTCTGTATCTGTTTATATCATCCCTCTCTTTCCCTCTCCCTCTCTCTCTCCATATATATATATGTATATATATATATACACACATATGTATATATATACACATATGTATATATACATATATATATACATATATATACATATGTATATATATACATATATATATATACATATATATGTTGCATAAGTAGAAATTACAGGGCTTTGCAACTGATTGGATAGAGGGGCTGAGAGAAAATGAAAGGTAGAGGATGACACCTAGGTTTTGAACCTGGGTGACCGGGAGGATGGTGGTATTCTTGACAGTATTTTTGACAGTAATAAGGACATTTGGAAGAGGGGAGGGTTTGGGGAAAGGTAATGAGTTTAGTTTTGAATATGTTGAGTTTTGAGGTATCTATAGGACATCCAGTTTGAGATGTTCAATAGGCAGCTGGAGATGCCAGACTGGAGGTCAGGAAAAAGGTTTAGGCTGGATAAATGGATCTGAGAATGTGATGATTAAATCAATGAGAGATCATCAAGTAAAATAATATATAGTCAGAGAAGAGAAGAGGACCTGGGATCGAACCCTGTGTGTGTGTGTGTGTGTGTGTGTGTGTGTGTGTGTGTGTGTGTGAACATATACATTTAATGGGCTTGACCTTGATGAAGATACAGGAAAGGAGACTGAGAAGGAACAGACAGGTAGGAGGAGAACCAAAAGAGAGCAGTGCCCCAAAAACTCAGAGAGAAGAGAGTATCTAGGAGGGTGACGGACACTATCAGAGGCTGTGCAGAGGTCAAGGAGGATGAGGACTGAAAAGAGGCCATGAGATTTAACAATTAAGAGATCATTAGTAACTTTGGAGAAGGCAGTTTCAGTTAAATGATGACAGCTTAAATCAGGCCTCTGGCATGTACTGGCTGTATGAACTTGGATAGGTCACTTAACTTGCCAGTGCTCTAGGTGACTGTTTAAATTGCAGAGTAGGTGCCCCCTTGAACTGGTAGAATGAGCTTTCTTACTCAGGAGTTCCTTATGTTAATGAAATCACAGATTTGGTTCAAAACAAACAAACAAAAATCCACTTCCAGATAAAGAACTGATGAACTCTGAGTGCACATTGAAGCTTATTTTTTCTCTTTATTTTTCTTCCTTTTTTTTTTGTAATATAGCTAATGTGGAAGTATGTTTTGCATGACTTCATATATATAATGGGCATCATATTTCTTGCCTTCTTAGTGAGTGGGGGAGGGAGAAAATTTGGAACTGAAAATAAAAATAAAAAAAATCCTACTCTTTCTCTAGCTAAACTTTGTCAGTAAGCACATTTTGTGAAATGTTAGGGAAATTTTATTTTCTTTGAATTGTGTCTCTACTGTCAATCTGTGTTTCTAAAATATTTCATTTTTCAAACAAAAACAAACAAACAAAAATAGCTGGATAACTTGCTTCTTTCTTAACCCCATCAAAAATGAGAAGACCTGGGTAATAATAAAAATCTTCTCAATTATATTCTGGCTTATATTGTCGTCTGATTTTCACCTATCAGTCTTGTTTCTTCAACTACATGGTAATATTTTTGAGAACAGAAACTGCTGTATATATCTTTTCAAAAAATTCTCTACAGTTTAGTGATGAACACAAATGAGATAATGTTATGTTTAAGTACTTTGTAAACTACAAAGTTCTATAGCTGCCCAGGACAAAGAATAAACATATTTAAACACATAGAACCTTCTTTCGGACTGTATTCCACAACTGACTTCCTCGGACTGAAGGGAGGTATCATCCCGGAAAGCAGGTGATCTTGGACCCCACGTTAATAACCTGTGGACTAGATTATTAACAAGGCTCTGAACAGTCTTATTAATTTATTAATTTTAATTTGCAACATTCACTTCCACAAAATTTTGAGTTCCAAATTTTCTCCCCATCTCGCCCCTCCCCTCACCCTAAGATGGCATGCATTCTGAATACCCCTTCCCCTAATCTGCCCTCCCTTCTATCTCTCCCCCCCTTCTCTTATTCCCTTCCCCTTCTATTTTCTGGACAGTCTTAACATCCAGTGGTCCTAAATCTCTTCCTTCCTGTGGACCTCTCAAAACATGAGTTCAGTAAGTTTATCTTTGTTACAAAAGTAGAATTTTCTTTAGAAAGTTATCTTTTCTAAGCTTCCCTGTATGTTAAGGGAGATAACAAAGTTTACATGATGAATGGAAAAATGTAGGAGCTCAGAATGTCAGCAATCTAAGCAAGTGTAGTATGAGCCTTGTTACACAAAGGGAAACTGAGGTACTTGAATGAGAAAGGATTCAACATCACAGTAAATCAGAGCTACGAGGGGTTTTTAGAGTCCGACTAGAAACACTCCTGTTGTTGAGGAGGAAATGGAGATTCATAGCGAAAGAAAAAGAATGAACATCACAGCATGTCTGAGCTTTAGTGCTCATAGAGACCAGGTACTCCCATCATCTTCGGTTAAAAAGGGAGCAACTGAGATATAGACCAGGGAAGGGATTTAGGGGCAAGATGTCAGAGTGGAAAGAGGCTTTAGAGACAGTTCAACCTAGTCCTGCTACAGTGGAGAGAAATCGAGGCCAAGAGAAGGGTTTAAAAGTCTTAGGACCACAGAATGTTAGAGCTCTAAAGGGGGAGATTAAAATACAGAAGAAAGGATTTAGGGTATTAGGATGCTGGACCGTAAGAGCCCTTAACAGCCATAGCTGGAATTAAAATCTCCACGAGGGTTTCCTTTCTTACAGGTTAAGTCTAAATTATGGGGCTTTCAAGTTTTCATGTTTCTCTACAGGACCATGTTGCTAATAGATGTTTAAAGGACATCTTCTGCCTGGACTGTTTCCATAATTTTTTTTGGCTAGACACTAGCCTAAGCAGCTCGGTAGAGGGGCGGGAAGCACTGGGAGCCAGTCGGCTCCACTTGTGTTGAAAGGGGGAAACTGAGGCATGGAGCGAGGAAGATTGAGACCCTGCACAATGATTGCCCCCACTGTGCGCAGCTGCACATGTGGCAGACGCAGCTCGAGGCTGGGTTCCCACCACAAGCTCCCTTGGGACTGGGAGAAACGGAGGGAGGCGGGGTGGGCGGACCGGCGAGCGTGGGAGACACTGCGGCTTTCCTCGTTCCCGCTCCTTTTTTTTTCCCTGGGAGGCGGTGAGGCAGATAGCTCGCCTCCCCTGAGGAAAACCCAAGAGCGCGGGCTCGCGGCCGCGTTCGCTCGTGCCCGCCCTCGCGGGGAGGTGCGATTTTGGGCGGGGGTGGGGCCGGCTCTGGAGCCTGGTAGGCGGGGAAGGTGGTGAACGAGCGCTGCGGCTCCCAGCATGCCCCGTGGGCGGTGCTCACCTTTGACCTTCTCTCCCTCACTATACATCCGGGCTCCAGCTCTTCGAGAGAGGAAGATGGCGGCGGCGACGACGAGCGGAGCGACTTCGGTGGTTCCCTACGAGTGGATAAAAAACTGGGAGAAAGTGGGCAAGCTCGAATTGTGAGTAAACGGTGACCAGGGGATCATCGGGGCGCGATGCTGCGCCCCGAGAGTTTTTCGTGTTCGATGTGGCTTTTGGGGGGGCGGGCGGCGGGCGGCGTTTCTTCCCTCCCCCACCCCCCCCCCCCCCCCCTAGACGGCGGCTGAGGAGAATTTGTGAGGACTTTCTAAGTCCAGAGGCCTCGGTCCCCGGGTAAATCCCTGGGCCTCCGCCCCGACTTTGTAGAGGGGAGCCCGCTCCCCTCCGATTTTCAAGTCTGTCAGGCACGGCCTGGCGCTTCCCGCTCTGTGTTTTTTGGGCGAGTCGCGGAGCGCTCCCTCAGTTTGAGGCCCCAGCTCTCCATTTCCCGGTCCTCTCCTTGTCCCGCGCTCCCGCACCTCGACCCCACTTTTCCAACTCCCTACTCTCGCGTTCCCTCCCCGATTCTGCTTCCTCCCAAACTCCCTTTTGCTCCCGGTTTCCCTCCCCGGCGCCCCCATCTTCCCCTTCGATCCTTGTTCCCCCACCCCCCGCGGCCCCCTGCCGCGTTCCCCAGCTTCTAAGTCCTCATTCCCCAGGGCCCCCAGCCGAGTTTCCCCTGCTCCTGGTTCCCTCTCCCCGCACCCTCCTTTTCTTGCTGCCCCCCCCAATTTTCTTCTGTTCCTGGTCTCCCTGTGGCGCCCCCCCCCGGTCGAATGTCTTCTGCTTCTGGCTCCCCCCTCCCAGTCGAGTTTTTCCTGCTCCTGTTTCCCCCCCCTTCCCGCCGACTTTCTCCTATTTCTGGCCGCCTCCCCGCCCCCTGCCGAGTTTTCTCTGCTATTCCCCCGCCCCCC
>NW_020944374.1:1834103-1955308 GCF_900497805.2 Vombatus ursinus | reverse complement strand
TCCCCCCCCCCCCCCCGCTCCCACAGCGTTCCTTTCCCCCCTCCCTGTGTGTCTCTCCCTTATTCCCCTCCCCTTCTAACCCCTCCCGATCCATCTTTCCTATCCTGTTATCTCTCTTGTTCTCCATTCCCCTCCCTTTTTCCTTTCTCCCTTACCCCTTCCCCTCCATTCCAGTCCCCACCCCCCTCCCGCCCAGGGTTCTTGTTCCGCCCTGGGCCCCTGGGAATCCTTGGCGCTTTTCTGCCCCGGAGCGATTTGCTTTCCCGCCGGAGTTGCGGATGAGCGCCTGCAGCGGCTTCTCACTGGTCCCCTTTTTCCTGTTAACATTCTTGGCCAGGGCTTCTTCGTGCCAAGTTTCTCGATTGTTACTCTTGGCGGCTCTGGCACCCTGTGATGGAGTGCCTTTATCTTAGGGCAGTTTTCCTTCTCGGCCTACAGTTTGGAGTGGGGCGTTCAAGGCCAGCGTGTATGTGTGTGTTTGGGCGTTAACATGTAACAAATTTAGAGAGAAAACCGTCTCCTGGCTTCATAATTGTTGCCTTCGATGAAATTTCCGATGTTCCATACCTGCTCCCGCTCCCTTTTTCAGTATTTTGACTGCCACTAGTTATAGCTGCTCTAATGATGGCAGATGTTAATGGGTTAGGTTTGTCAAGTGCCTTTAATTGATGGCTTTGGACAATACAGTTTTCTTTAATAATAAAATACTTCTAATGTATTTTAATATGAGCCCACATTCTACATTCACATTCTATTTAAAAGTAGTTTTTTGGTTATTGAAAAACTCATGGTCTAAAATTTGGGAAAGGTGTGAAGAGAATGACATTGTCCATTCTCTACTCTTTTAGAAAATGTTGAAGGACTTAAAATAGTTGAAAAAATATGGCATATAGCTTGACATTGATTGACTTTAAATATTTCATTTTTTAATAGAATCTTAAAGTATGATCAAAGTAAATCCACTTTAGCAGCAGGGTGTTTACTCCCATTCTCCAAGCAGTAGAAGCAGTTTAATACTTATGGCTCTTTGATTATATTTTAAGTAATTCAGATTTAACCTCTAAAGTATTAATTTGAAAATTTAAAACAAGATGGCAATATTAAACATTGCTAGAGGTTCTTCCCCCCCTTTTTGGGAGGGGGGGGCCAGCTTTGTATTTATTAAGACGTGAATCTTCTGATCTTTGGTTCTTAGATGTTCCTAAGTCAGAGCTTCTAAACATATTTATAGGGCCCAATGGGAGATTTAACTCCTCCATAAAACCTTTGAGGACTGGACTACACTCTTAGTGCATAAGAAATTCAGAGAAAGGATTTTGTAGTTAGCATTCGGCTCATTCTCCAATCGTTTCTTGTGATTTAATTACCTGTTGACCAGTCCTGTCTCTTCGACAAGATAAGCTCTCAGAGGCCAAGGAC
This sequence comes from Vombatus ursinus, assembly GCF_900497805.2. Lineage (NCBI taxonomy): Eukaryota > Metazoa > Chordata > Mammalia > Diprotodontia > Vombatidae > Vombatus > Vombatus ursinus. The sequence continues at coordinate 1,953,889 of NW_020944374.1, read as the reverse complement.
CCTTTATACTAAGTTTTTGCCTCCTTTTCAAATCTTACAGTGCTGAACATATGGATATTTTAAGATAATATTTTGTGGATTGATTGTTAGGTGATTTTTTTACTAGAGAACAGCTTCCATTTTTAGCTCTTATGAACATCTAAATCTTTACACTGGGTACTTTGCAAAGTTTTTAAGTTGTCAATTCAACAAGTAGTCAAAGACAGATTGTCCCTATCCTCTAGAACCTTAACGTTCTCATGGGGGAAGCTACAAATAAAAGGGAGTGAAATAAATTTTAAAAGAGTTAAATATAATGAAAGTGAGTAAGTAAGGGGGAGAAAGGAAAGAGGGAAAGGTGGAGCCAGGGCATAATGATGAAGTTGGGAGAATGAAGGATGGCTAGTCTGGGCTGACCATAAGTGCCAAGGTATTTGATATTTTATAAAAGTAAGTATGTGCATGTGTGTATACATACGTACATACATATATGCACAATTTGTAATAAAAAAGGGCATGTACAGCATGTTGATTCCTCCTTGGTAAGTCTTTATTGTCAGTAATGTAAAGTCAGTTCATTTATACAGGGGTTAATATAAATTTTGTAGATTTCTTAGCATTCCTACTACTGTTTTTGGGACAGTTTTGCTACTTAAGAGAAAGTGTTTAGGGTTGAGGGCAGTGAAATTCAGAGCAGTCTTTTTGTGGTGAAAAGCTCTGTGGAGGTTAAAACTAATAAAAATAGAAATTTGTGATTACTTTTCTGATTTTCAGTTATTTCATCCATTTTTAATTGTTTTCTAGAATGGAACACCTTTGCAATAGTGGATTCTCATTCTAGTAGAAGGAATTAGTAATATACTGGTGTTAAGGATTTTCTTATATAAGAAACCCCTTGAAGAAAAAGGTTTTCATCTTATCATCTTTATTTGCAAATACTATCATGGATAAATTTCAATGTATTTCAAAACTTGACAGTGTGTGTGGTTTGGTTTGTTTTTTTTGGAGTTTGTTTTTTAGTATAGATCTGTGATTTCATTGCTGTGGGAAACTGTAGGTGAGGAAAGTCCTACCAATGAACCTGCTCTTAGAGTTGCCTGGAGGTACTGTGAAGTTAGGTGACTTGCCCATGGTAACATAAGCAGTGGCAGAGACAGTCTCCCTCTCCAGACTAAAATTTTTTTTTTCATTAATTTAATTTTGATTTATCAACAATCACTTCCATAAGCTTTTGAGTTTTAAATTTTTCTCCCCCTCCCTTCTCACCTTCCTCCCCAAGACGATGCTCAATCTGATACAGGCTCTATACATTCCTATTAAACATATTTTCACATTTGGCATGTTGTAAGGAAGAATTAGAACCAGTGAGAACCACAAGAAAGAGGAAACAAAACAAAACAGAAGAAAAAAAAGCAAATAGTATGCTTCAACAATAAGAACCACAAGAAAGAGGAAACAAAACAGAAGAAAAAAAAGCAAATAGTATGCTTCAATCTGCATTCAAACTCCATAGTTCTTTTTTGGGATGTGGATAGCATTTTCCATCATGAGACTTTTGGAGATGTCTTAGATCCTTGCATTGCTGAGAAGGCCTAAGTTTATCAAAGTTAGTCATTGCACACTGTGCCTATTACTGTGTACAATGTTCTCCTGGTTCTGCTCATTTCACTTAGCATCAGTCCATATAAGTCTTTCTAGGTAAAATTTTTTTTTAAAGAGTCATTCCAGAACTTCATATTTAAATGTGGATGCTGTCCCTTTCAGAATAGTCAACCTTGGGTGACAGTATACTTATTTCGGTCATGCAGCTATTGCTCAGAAAAATTTTGAAACTCTTCTTTTGGAATGGTTTCTAGTCAGATGTGAGCTAGCTCCAAAAACAGTCACATTGCTTTGTGTTTTTCTCCCTTACTAGCACCTGCCCTTGAGAAGCTAAGGAGTCAGAGGAGCTATTTAAATCTTCTTTCTTATTACGTGTTGGACCTTGGGCAAATTACTTAACCCTTTGTAGTCTTTAGTTTCCTTACCTGTAAAATGTAGAGATTGGACTAGATCTTTTTTTCCCCATTCTTTTGAAAAAATTATGAACTTAAACCAGAAAAAAAAAATAAAAAACATTTCCATATTTACAGCAGAATGTAAAAAGAGCATTATGAACAAAACAATGAATCTTTATTTCATACTGCTTACTTAAAAATACAAATTTTGCATGTTACTTTAAAATTCCTTCCAATTTTACTTCTGTGCATTTAAGTACATTTTTACAATGGTTCTCTTTTTTGAGGAGAAAGAACATCACTATTTTTAATCCTGCCTCTATCCCTTAACACTCCTCTACCATTTAAAAACAAAGAAAAAAATCATTAATAGCGTGTCTTTTCATGTATTTTGTGGACTAGCTAATCTTCAGGTTTTCTTTTGGTTCTAAATCATGACTGACTGATAAATGAATCAGTTCAAGAAATATCAGTTTGGTGGGTAAAGCTTAATTATTTTGGGGGAAAGTTGTTATTTAGGCTAGGCTTTACCTAAAACTTGAAGTTTTATTTTTTGAACATGTGTTTTTTGATTGTTTTAAATCTGAAACTTATTTCCTGACTTCTAGTTTTGATCAGTGTTCAGAAATTCATAAATAGAAGTGCCCCCCCCCCCACCGTGTTAGGTTTTTCTTCAAAAAGTGTTAAGCATTTCCTGAAAACTATGATGAAAGAACTTTTTGAAGGAACCCTCAGGATCCTTTGAATCTGGCTTCCAGGTCATTTACTAGCAAACATAGTACCTTTTCTCACAGATTAGTGACTGAAAAAATGTTGACTATGTCAAATGTATGAGTCATGATGCATTGATCAGAAAGTACAAAATAATTGCTTCTGTTTTTACTTGATTCTTTATGTTCGTGGAGCTTGGTAGAAGTTAATTTCCTGATCTGAGAGCTTTTTATTCCCAAACATGTCTAGTGGAATAGCTGAACATAACAAATGTTTTTAGCAGAAGCAAAGCATAATTTCTCATGTAGATGGAATTTCTTCTGGAAGACAATTCCCTCAAAAGAAGTTAGCCATTTTAAAGCTTACCATGATTTTCTTACTGTCTTTACTAATTAAATAGGTTTCCCCCCCTCCCCTTACAAATATGGAATTTTGGTTTTGGCAAAGAAAATCCAGTTCATTTGACCACCTCTCCAGAACTACATATATTTTTGACTATGCTAGGTTTCTGATTCTGCTAGTGATGAATAATTTAAAAATTATTTTAAAAATCCAATAAAATTAGGCATGCAGATTTGCTTGTGTTCAACCAACATGTGGCTCTCTTTGGGGGACAAATGTTACTTTACATAATGATATTTGAAAAACTTACCTGTCAACACCTTACTAAAACAAGTCTTCTCTGAGGAAGAAAGGACATCTTGAATGATTTGTTGATCATTTTTACAGTGTGCCAAGCACAGATCTCTGAGTCAAACCTCTGTTCTAGTAACCAGCTGTGTGACCTTGGGCAAGGCATTTTACTTCTGTGCCTCAGCCTCTTCATCTTTCAAGTGAGAATAGCATTATTAATGCAGTGGTAGATATGAAAGCATTTTGATGGATCATGTACTTTTAAAATGTAAGTCCTTGGTCATCTATATTAAAACTATCAAGAATAAGAAATTAGTTTGGCTCAGATTATCCATGTCTATAAGTCTCTTTTGTTAATCTTTCAGTCATAGTGTGGAACTGATATGGTTGAAATTACTCTTACCCTAGTTCTTTGTTAGAGAATAGAAGTTATGTGTTTTTTTTTTTTCTTTAGGCAATTGAAGTTAAGTGACTTGCCCAGAGTCACACAGTTAGTAAGAGTCAAGTGTTTGGTCTGAAGTGAGGTTTGCACTCAGGTCCTTCTGACTCCAGGGCCAGTGCTCTATCCACTGTGCCCCCTAGCTGCCCCCAAATTATGTCCTTTTTAAGACATTTTAGCCATATTTTACTTTCAAGTTATATTTTAATGTAGTCTTACCTGTTTGATCATACTGGACAATTAGTATTTAATTTCACTTTAAATCTGAATACCAGTAACAAATGTGTAGACTTTTGCTTTCTTTTTGTTGGTTTGCAAAACAAAGTGAAACTAATGTTTAGGTGTCAAGGTAGGGTAACTTTAAAAGTTAATATGGTAGATGAAGTAACGCTAAATGATTTTGTTAAGTAGTCTTAAAAATTTCCTATTCCTTTTGCCCCAAATACATATTTTCAAAACATTAAAGTGGTTTCCTTCTTCAGTATTCACTTTTATAAAAAATAAACTGGAAAGTCTTATTGTTTTTATACTGGAGAGGAGAGTACTTAATTTAAAAAATATTATTGATGTATATTTGACATTAGTAATTTTTTTTTTAGTAGGAATCCACCCCCTTCTCACCTAGATTAAATCTTCACTTGTGACAAAGGAAATGAGTTAAGCAAAAAATTCTGATATAGTGACATGATAAATTTAAATAATATTTTAAAGAATTTTATTTTGGTATATAAATCCCTCACCCCCAGCCCTACTGATGCAGACTGGTTACTTGTCTGTAATTGATCATTTTATCTTAAATGAGAGGTTAAATGTTTTTTGTCCATCCCTTACAACCACTGGGTGGTTGAACAACCACTTGCACCTAGGTCTTCCTGACTCCAAGTCTGGCCCTCTATCCACTACACTTTTGTGTAATTTAATGTTTTATTGAAAGTACAAATGCAAAGCATTATCTTATATATGGAGTTTGATTGTGAAATGTGGAATTATTTCATTCCTACATAGTCCTGTAATTCTTATTAAAAAAAAATACATGTGTAAGTTGAAAGCTAAAAACCCCTTTTAAAACTATAACTGTGCTTTTTATATTTTGCTGTATTACGAGGGACTTGGAGAAAATAGAGACCATTCAGTGTGTTTTCCTAACTTCTGTGTTTTTTAATCTTTTTCTTCCTATTGAAGAGGATGAAGTAACCTTTCTCTTTGAGAGCTAATAACCCTTTCATTTATGTTCTTTGTCACATTTCTTCCTGCTTTTTTCTAGGTCCCTGCTTTGTTAGTCATTTCCAGTCCTTCATCTTTTAGTTTCTCCCTCTCTGCTTCCTTGATTTTTACTTAGAGATGTTTAAATTACCCCATCTCAGAAAAACCTTTTTGGATCCTGTTAACTTTTTTCTGTAAAGAGAAAGTGGAGTAGTAGTGGGGTTAAGGGGATGGAAACTGGAGGGAATCTACCTCGGTATCCTATTTTCTCCTATCTAGTTTCCCTTGGTACTCCAAAATGGCTAAAACAGGTTTTCTTTTAGAGCCGTAGGTGTTATATGACTTCAGGGCCAAGTTTCAACCCCCTCCCCTTTAAAAGAAAGAAAAAGAAAAAACCCCCAAAATTTATGCCTTCCATTGTCTGAAATTCTTTGCCTTGTTTGACATGAGGCACTTATTTCACAATCTGAAATAATTTTGACATAATTAAGGGTTATAGCTTCCTCTTCTGTAAAAATGAGTTGGACTAGATGACGTCTTAAGATCCCTTTCAACTCTATGGTTGTATGAGTGATTTTATGAGTTTCAAAGTATAAATGATACCAGATATTCTGATGTTTTGGTAGGTGATGTGGTTAGAAAAGTGAAAAGATTGACAGGTTCCTTACCAGTGTGCAGAGGGTTGAAGAAAGGAGGGGTGAAAGCTGGAAACTGGGATGTTTGTTTAAAAGTATTTGAATATAAATTTACTTTCAGATCTTTTATCTGTGCCAGGACAAGTAGAAACTGTAGAAAAGTGGTTTCACTTGTACTTTAGGGGGAACAGTTAAGGGCTAAAAAGTGGGCACAGCTTCAGGAACAATAGTGACTGCCATGGTGGGTGCCAACAGTTTTCATATGGGTAAGACTAGATCGGGCTGGGGAACTTGTGTGGCTCTCTAGGTTCCTCAAATGTGGACCCTTTGACTGAATCCAAATTTCACAGAACAAATCCCCTTAATAAAAGGATTTGTTCTATAAAACTTGGGCTCAGTCAAAAGGCTGCATTTGAGGACCTAGAGTGCCACATGTGGCCTCAACGCTGCTGGTTCCCCACCCCTGGACTAGATGGTTACTGAGGTCATTGTCAACCCTCAAATTCTATGACCTCTTGTTCAGTAAAGGTGTATTAGTAAATTAAAATTATCATGAAATGAAATGAAGTGGGAAGTATCATTTAAGTGTCTCATAATACTGCTTTTTGTTATTCAAATCTTTGGCAGAGTTGAGTCTCTAGTGCAGGTCTTTGTGGCCCATAGTGGCCTCAGGTTTATTTGTCAGTCACAGAAATGTTAGAGTGCAAAGCAGTGCACACATCATCTCTGTGTATACAACATACAATATCTTGGTACTATTTCAAGGACTTTGGATGACCCAAGTTTCCTCTTGGATCAGAAATGTATTTTAACACAGGTCCTCTGTTGTGTTATCACAGAATATAAAGTAGATTAGATAAGATGGGATTAGCCTTAAGAGAAAGATGTCTAATATGCAGATCAGAATCTACAGGAACCAATAATATTTTAGGTTCATATAATCAGATTTAGAATTTTTTCTTCTCCAAGGTGTCTGCCACTTACTTGGGTCCATGAAAGTATCATTGTGAAGTGATAGTTGCAGTAGGCAAAAAGAGTTAAGTAAAACAACATAATAATTTCTGTGGATGATAATACAACTTTATACGTCACTTTCAATTTTTACAGAAGCATAGGTATATGCTTTATAACTCAAATTAAAAATAGTTGTAATTCATGTTCTTTGGTTCTCCTTTTTTTCATTCTGAATCACTTAATAAAAGTTTTCCTATATATTTTTTGAAGTCTTTCATATTCATTATTACTTTTGGCACCAGTCCTGAGTAATTTAATCTTTTTAGTGACTAACAAAGACAGGCACATATAATCAATATATAATGTATACATACAGTCAGACTAGATTATGTAATCATTATTTGCTGTGATTTTAACATAATCTGATGGACATATCTTTATAATACACTAAGTATAACTAAATTGCATTAGTAACTTGCTATGTGAAAATCCTCTAGACAAGAAAATCCTCTAGAATTGAAAGTCATTCAGTTAGCATTATGCAGTCATCTTAGTTTTTGGACTTATCTATTTTTTAAAAAAATGCTGAAACTTGTTCACCAACTAAATATTACAATGAGCAAGGATTAATATAAGTGCAAATGTTAGTATTTGCTTATAGTTTTGCATCCTGTCCTGATGTCACTATATGTATGCATTCTTGTATGATGTTACTTTAGTTGGGAGACATTGAAAGAAGCAGGTAGCTTGATATATCCAGACATACTTAACATTTCTAATCAAGTTGATACATGTAATATTTTTGTCTTATTTTAGTGTGCAGTTATGTCGAGCCCTTTGTGAAAACAAAAACCGTGAACATTTGATTTTCAGAGGTAAGTGCTTTGAAATGAGTTGGAATAAAAATTTGATAAATATGATAGTCTCAATTCACTGTTTTGAAATGGTAAAAACAAAAGTGGAAATATGACTTGATACAGGATGGCTAGTCTAGTTTCTGTTTTTACCTGTCCTACTGACTCCTTCATTTTTTTGATGTTCTTTGAGAAACAAGGTTGTAAAATAGTAGGAATTTCATTATAATTCTTTTGTTCAAGATAACATCTATTTTAGATTTCTTATGTAGTAGGAGGTGCTTGGTGTATATATATATATAAAAATTTGGGTTGCTTTTTAATCAAACCTATGGTATAGGAAAGCTTTTTATAATGGGATTATATTTATTTAGGTTTTCTTATTCTAATTCAGCTAGCAATTGCCATATCTTAAATGATCAGTGAGTAATAGGACAAAAATAAACTGATGCAGAAAGAATAACTCTTTTTTTGTTCATTTATTTTTAATATATGTGGTCAATTTTTTACATTTAATGTTTCATTTGCCCCCAATTACATGTAAAAACAATTTTCAACATTTGTTTTTAAAATTGAATTGCAAATTCTCTCCCTCTTTCTCCACCCTCCTTATTGAGAAGGCAAGCAATTTGATACAGATTATACAGGTATAGTCATGTGAAACATTTCCATACTAATCATGTTGTAAAAGAAAACAAACCAAAATTAAAAAACCCAAGAAATATAAAATAAAAAAAGTGTGCTTCAATCTGTAATCAGACTCTGCATCAGTTTTTTCTCTGGGGATGGATAGAATTTTTCATTATAAATCCTTCAGAGTTGTCTTGGATCATTGTATTGCTGAAAACATCTAAGTCATTCATAGTTGATTATCTTACAGCATTGCTGTTACTGTGTACAATTTTCTCCTGGTTCTACTCATTTATTTCACTCTGCACCAGTTCATGTAAGTCTTTCCAGGTTTTTCTGAGAGTATCTAACTCATTTGTTAAAACCAACAATATTCCATCACAATCAGATACCATAGATTGTTCAGCCATTCCCCAATTGATGGGTATCCCCTTAATTTTCAATTCTTTGCCACTGGAAAAGAGCTGCTATAAATATTTTTGTACATATAGGTCCTTTTTTTTTTGTTTTATCTTTTTGGGATACAGACCTAGTAGTGGTATTGCTAGGTCAAAGAGTATGCATGATTTTATAGGCCTTTGGGCATAGTTCAGAATAACTCTTTTGTCTAAGAAAACTGCCAGAAATTGAAGTTCAATTTTTTAAATTGCTAAGGTGTTTATGTTTAGGTGATATCTGGGAATTTCTTACATCAGTTAGGGAAAACTCTAAAAGCAAAGAGAATTTACATAACAACTATGACTTAAAAGCTGTAATTAAAATGTATTTTAAAAGCAGTAAATGATTAGTTTTTTTCTGTTAATTTTGTTTTAAAAGTTCTTTCCTGTTTCAAGGTGCTTCTTTGCCAACTAACATTTTTACTCTTACCTTTTAAGAAATGATGGTTTGGAACATCGAACCACTCATTAATGCTGTAGTTCTGTTATTAGAGAGAGGAAAACCTGCTAAATTTCTGGGGAGTTGGAAACATTTTCTGTAGCATTCCTTATGGTAAAACCTTGTATCTTACATTTTCTTGATTTTAGAACTTACTTTAGCTAAGTTCTTTATATAAAAAAAGTTATTAGATAATATTTATTCAGTTTGTACCTCTACTCATAATATGTAGTGAGAACTGGATGGTTTATAAAAGTGATAGGATAAAGTACACATTGATAGACAAGATGAAATATGGATGAGATTTCCCTTCTCCTAGGAAATTTGAGGTTTAAAATCAAAGATATTCCTTATCACTGAAGTAATGTCATTTCTTGATATTCTTGAGACATTTTTAAGAATTTGCTTTTTTTTAGCTATTTCCTTGTAAATACATCTAATAAGATTATGATGAATAATAGTAACATTTGAGTCATCCTTGACTTTTCTTCATATTGTCTCTTCTGCACTTTTCTTTCATCCATCCTCATCTCTCAATTCACACTCCAATTCGTGGCCTCATCACTTTTCACCTGGGCTATTGTCATAACCAACTAATTGATTCCGTTTATTTAAAACTAGAATTCCTTTAGTTCCAGTGCACACTGAGAACTTTCTGAGACTTTTTGTTAGGTTATGATACTAATTGTTTTTCCTCTTTTGGGGGGCAGGAATGTTGCATTGATGATGGTTATTTGTGCATCTTTTAAGGAGTTAGTATAATAAAACTAGTGAAGTTTGCTCCTTCCCCCTAGCTAATTTTGTTTTGAGGCACATTTGTTTCCTTTTATCTTCCTAATTCCATATGTGGGTTAGGAAAAAGAATATAGAATTTTTTTTCTCCCTTCAGTAGTATGTTGCTTTCCCTTGTGGCTTTGGAGCTAGTATACAGGAACAGTTTTATGAATGTTTTCACTTATTTTTTTTCCCCACAAAAGAGAGTTGAAACATACTTTGTTATGTAGTAGGGTTTGTGGGGTTCTATTTTCCATCAGGTAGAAAGACAGTGGAAGTGAAGCTTATAGTGCAAAGGACCAAAGTATAGACAGATGTCATAGAGGAATGGGGTTCCCTTGTCCTTCTGTCCTCTTTGCTGTAAAGGCTGGGGCAGTGGGATGGGAGTATAAGGGGTGATGAGCCCAGTGGTAATTAATACAGTTTCCTTGAACATATGTATTTTAAACATTGTCCTTACTATTTGCTTTTTATAATAGTTTAAGCAGTAGTGAAGGGAAATAGAAACGATTTTGGAGAAAGAAAAGGTTTTGGAGAAAGAGGTTGTTCACTGTGTGTTAATAGGCTGGAGAGAAAGCCAGGGTTTTGTGTTGCCTTTCGCTTCCAGTTTTTAAGATTTTAATTAACTGGAGGCAGCTAGGTGGGGCAGTGGATAAAGCACTGGCCCTGGAGTCAGGAGGACCTGAGTTCAAATGCAGTCTCAGACCAGATGCTTGACACTTACTACCTGTGTGACCCTGGGCAAGTCACTTAACCCCAATTGCCTCACCCCCCCAAAATTTTTAGTTAACTGTTACTTAATACATTTTAAAAACTCCTTTTAAATTCACTAGTAAAATAAAGTTAGTGTTTCAGTATTGTTGTTTACAGTAGTAACTAAAAGAATCTGAAAGTTAGGCAAATGTTCCTCAAGAAGCATATGTTATTCTAGTAATTGTGCATTTCCAATGTATGTTTTGTTCAACAGATCTCCAGCAAGTTATCTATGAGCTCTCATATCATGTCATAAGGGGAACTCTAAAACATGAACAAGCATCCAGTGTTCTCAGTGACATTATTGTAAGTATACATATTTAATGGTACATTTGCCTTATTTCTGAAGGATGAAAAGGAACAGTTTTGATACATGGTGCCTTTTGAAATAGAGGTTCTTCAGATTTATTAAGTTTTATCTCACCTGAAAGATGTTAACAATGCCAAATAATTTTGTTTATATAGAATTAAAATGTTTCCCTGTTGAAAGCAAAGCAGAACATATTTGAGGGGGAGGTAAAAGAAAAGTAGTATGTTGTACTGAGCTAAGGTGAAGCTTGCTGAAGATGAAAACATGATAAATACCATGGTTAAAAATCTAACCAGTTTAAAAAAATACCTTGTATAAAGCTAAGCATTTTGTTATTCTGCTTGTGTGTATGTAAGTTGAAATTTTAATGACTAAAACCAAGCAACTGTATTTTAGGCTCTGCTTATAAAATGATGCATTGCTTTGTTCTTGAAATCTTTTGCCTGTTAGTTTCCACCAGTGTTGTAAATAATATTAACCTCAAAGAAACCAGATGTTAAAATTTATTCCGCTCTATTACAGGAATTGACGTACTCTATTTTAACTTTCTTTATTAGAATTAAGTTTTGTTTCAGATCAGAGAATGTTTCTGATTAATTTGCTATTTTATCTGGAAGAGTGTCTCCTAAATGGTAAGGCTGCAGAGACTAAGCTAGTTCATACGTTTTTAGAAGTTTGCTTACATGTGGTCAGTTCCTGCTGTTAGGGAGTGAAATGAGTCAGACTGGAACAAAATCCCTAGAACATTTGAAAACCACCTCTCTTCATGTTTCCTGGTAATTGGGGGCTCTTTGTCCCTGTGTACATTTTTCCCAGTGCTGCTTCAAGCCAGTTCTTTTCCAAGTGCTTTATTGGTTGGCAGAGATAGGGGCAAGTCTTCAGGTGCTCCTCAGTGCCTTTGTCTTGATTTTTGGATTGGAATAAAGTATCTTGGGGGTTTGGGGCAGCGTGTAGTTCTTAGAATATCCTCACACAATATGAACCTGGTACTGTTGTACTAGTCTGTAACATTCTACTCATTCTTCTGGGCACCACCCACAGCTAATGTGTAATATTTTAAAATTTAACTCTTTTGTTTTCTGATGTTCATGTAAAGCAGTGGAATTAAAACCAAAACCTTATGACCCTTTTGAAACTTAGCATCAGAGTAGTTGGTAATTGATTATTTTTTTTTTTCCATTCTGAAATTTGGGTTGTATTTTTAGCATTATGTGTTTGTTTTTTCCTCAGAGCAGGGGGTGGTGGTGGTGTTTACAGGAGTATATCTGAAGGTTTGTTTTTTTTTTTTAAACTTATTTAACATACCCACAAATAAACCATTTTGATATGTGAAGAGTATGGACTCTTTTTTTGGGGGGGGGGATGTCCATTTTGAATTTTCTTCTTAATGCTGACCAGGGTTGCTTGTTGTACTTGTTCCTTTTGTCATGGCATACGTACCCACAGCAACATGGCGTGCCTTATAATTTTAGTTACACAAATGCATTTCATTTAATTTATCCTAGCAGCTTGATTTTTTTTTTTTTAAGACTCCTGCTGATTTCTATTAGGCCTTTGCAAATAGTTCAGTGTTAGCCAACGACTAATTGCTGCTCTTGTGCTATGAAGGTTACTAATGGAAAAGAGGGTGATAAAATGGAGGTGGAAAAATGAGACTGTCTGTAGGAAAATACTATACTGCTCCTAAAGTATGGTACTAGAAATGGAAAAAAAAAAACCAACCCAAATACACTTTCTCCAAAGGTGAAAGACATATTAGTTGATTAGTAATGGAATAAGATAAAGATGGTGGGATCTGGTGTATATAAATACGTAATATGTATTTTGAAAGAGTAAAGTTTATAGGACAACCGTATATTAGGGTTTTTGATTTTTTTTTATACTTCTGTCCTGATGAAGTGTGAGCGTCATAGACTAATTTTTACATAGGTTAGTGTTATAACTTAAATATAAATCTAACAAACTTAAATAAGAAATGTTTCATCAATAGTTCATTACCAGATTCTGTTTTGGGTAGATGTGAGGTGCCTTTAATACAGGTGGTTTCTAATTTAGGATGCTGTTTGAAAGAGTTATACTTTTGTGCTGTTATACATTCTGCCAAATTATTTCATGATTCCCATGCTTCTCATCTGTGATTTCTATAATTTCTGACCTTTTTAATTTTCTGGATATAGGAAATTCAATTGACGGATTTAAAGTACACATCAATATAGTGGTGCCTAGACCTTTCAACAGTAATATAAAAAAAAAATTCACTTAAGGGTGGTGTTCTAATGCCATGATAATTCTATCTTCAAAATTTAGGACTGTCGTGAGGATATGCCCTCCATCCTAGCTGATGTATTCTGCATCTTAGGTAGGTATCAGTTCTTCATTTCAACTATGAAAAGAGCTATTTGGTAAGCTCATAAAATCCTTCCCCTCCCAAAACAAAAGATTATACAAATGACTCTGTGGACCTATGTAGTTAACTGCTTTTTCTTCTTGGAAATTGGAGTGTTATGAGTAAAGTACAGTGGTAATTCAGGCATTTTGGGTTTATTTATTCTTTTTTGATAAGGCATTCCAAGCAATTTAAAGTTGACTTCAGGCTATTTGATGGGAGTAGTAGCTAAATAATTTACAGTAGTTCAGATAAAATAGCCCCCTATTTTGTTGTCAATTTAATAGGCAGGCTATTTAAATTTATGGTAAGGTCTAAAATTCTCATTTTCCATAAATGTGCTTCATCCTCTTTAATGACTTTTTTTCTCTCTTGAACAATAATAGGTCATTTGAAAAGACTGCTTTAGTTTTGAAGTTGAGAAACTTTTTAAGCCAGTGAATAAACCAGATTTTAGAAATAGCCAGTTTTCTTTTTTTCTTTTTTTAAATTTTTTATTTAATTTTTCTTTTTTGATGAGTCAGTGGGGTTAAGTGACTTGCCCAGGGTCACACAGCTAGTGAGTGTTAGGTGTCTGAGGCTGGATTTGAACTCAGGTACTCCTGACTCCAAGACCAGAGCTCTATCCACTGCGTCACCTAGCTGCCTCCCAAAATAGTCAGTTTTCTACTTGTCCGAGATGATCTTATGCCAGATTAAAAAAAAAAGTACTGGTTTTGCTTTAGTGACCATGTACAATAGATAAGGAAATCTAATCCTTTTTTTCAGTGGGCTGATAAATTTATTTATGCTCAAAAAACAGTTTATATCTGGACTAAAATCTCAAGTACATAATTACCTAGTAATGGTTATTAAAAGTTAGATTTCATTTTACTTGTTTTTAATTTTTAAAAGAAAACATTGCACCACTTTTAAATACTTGTCACATAAAGCAATCTTCAAATTTATATGTCAAGTTTTGAATTACTACTTTGGCTCTTTGATAAATTTGTTCATTACACCTTGGTTTAGGATACCTTTGTCTCATTGAAAGTGTACATTTTGGCCTAAATAAGTGAATGTTCCTTGAAAATACCTCTTTCAAGCTGGCAAAAATAATGACATAGAATTTGTAATAAGCAGATCAGAATGCTTTAGAATTGTGAGTGAGGTTTTGTGGAACAAGGAATAGAGTGACTTTTTCCATTTAATTCTGGCTGCTTGTCTTGAGCCTGTTGAATAGCTTATTGTGATTTCTTTTGTACCTATTTAAATTATTTTGAGAGAGGTTTAACATTAAGCAAGTGAAATTTTAAAAATGTATGTTGGTTGTTACTTATGATGGAATTTTAGAAATTAAAGACCTAGTATAGTCACTTATAAAAAGCTTGTTTACTGATAATTACAATGTTTGAACTGTGATATTTTAGAATTCTGACAGTTGACTTATTTTGTTAGAAATCATTGACAGGAAGAAAAAGTTTTTATACTTGAATAATTCAATAACAATGCTTTATTCTCATGATGTGCCTGTAAGATAATTATTTTTCAATAGACAAATTTTTACAAATTCATATTTGGTTCTATTTTAGGGGGTAAATAACTATATTCATGGTCCACACAATTCGGTTTTTCAGGAAGATGACTAAGATAGCTGTGTAACAAAAATTTTTCTTTCCTTGGGTCTTCCCAGGTGAAGATGGTAAAGAAATTCACATGCTCATTAGGTACTTGGTAGGTAAAGAGGTAGCTGCCAGATTTACTGAGATGCATGTTGTATTATAGTGGGGAGAAAAGGCTTCTGAGGTGGCGATATTGGGGTGATGGGCCTCCTTCCCTTTTAAACGAAGCTTTAAGAATAAAAACAGAGAGCAATGGCAAGAAGGACTTCTATGACAGACCTAGGCTGTGCAAAGGAGGATTAGCTAAGAGGTAAAATGACAAGTTTCATCAGAGATTTCTTGAGAGGCCAGGGAACAGAAGTTCAATAGGGGATGGCAGGTGGCTGCCAGGAGAATGATTTTGATTTTCCCTAGAGATTTAGGGGGATGAAAGAGGTAAGCTTTGGAGGATGGAAGACTGGGAGATATCAGAATATAAGTAGATTAATGAGAGGACTGTGCCACTGAAGGTCGAGAAAGAAGTCAACTGACTAGAAAGGATATAGTGATAGTTGGAAGTATCTGGAAAGGGATAGATTTGATATTCTGAAACCTATGTGAAGGTACTGTGCCTGTAACTCAACTATTGGTATTTTGAAATTCTCTTACTCTTTAGTTAAAGATTAGTTGTGAATATTAGTGCATCTGTGAATCCTGGCAATTCCTTAGTAATGGTTGAATTTCTTGATACCATGAAGTTGGAACTATTTCATTGTGCTAGCTGTCTTATTTTAAAAAGGAATTAAAAAAAAAAAACATTGAGTGCTTTGAAGAAACTTGTGGAACTCTTAATTTTCTGACATTAGAAAAAATTTTTTATGGCTGTGAACAGTTATACAAATTATGTTAGCTATTAGACATTTAGTATGACATTAAGGTTTTGAAAATACTATATAATTTTTGAAGCATTGTGGTATGGATGTCATCCTGGTTTCTTGAAGGTTATGCCATATATTCTGGCAGGTCCTACCATGCTAGACAAACTTCAGCTATATTCATGGCAATGGACTGAGTCTGCTTTTTGAAGATCAGCCAAGCTAAGTATGGAGAGGTTCCTTACTAGTAGTTTGGCTGCTTGCTGATTAATTCGTTGACTATGGTAATTCATTCAGCAAAAAACTATAAAATGACCTTCAGTCTCGTGTGGCCCTTTTTCACTTTATGCACTCATAGTGGCAGAATGGTAGAAAAGGGGACCAAGAATGCTAAAGATCATTCTATTTTTAGACAGTCTACGAAACTTGGTAGCTGGTGTTCTAAATCTGACATCCTTGTTTAGTGATTAAATGGACTGAATAATATCAATCCAGATACTCTTGCTGTGAATCAAGAATTCTTAACCTTTTTTGTGCCATGGACCCTTTGGCAGTCTGGTGAAGCCTATGGACTCCTCAGAAATAAGTTTTTAGATGGATAAAATAAACGGCATAGGATTATAAAGGAAACCAATTATATTGAAATAGAGTCATCAAAAAATTTTTAAAAGAAGTAACAGATTCCAGATTAATAATAACCCTTTCTTTGAAGCCAGGAGAAAGAAGTCAGTGGCTCTCAGATGTTCTTTGGAAATACTAAGAATAGAATTTGTGGGGTTGGTTTTTATATTGTACCCAAAGGCAACAAGAAACATCTCATGGGGCATCTGATTATCTTGTTTTGCAGAGATTGTAATAAATATTAGCGAAAGAAATGCTATGAAAATAGTGGTAGTTTTTGCACTAACCTCTGCAGAAGATGAAGTAGTAGATAAATTCTATAAAGGACCACATAACACCTTCCAAATTAAGAAAGCATACACTTTGCTACTCGGTGATTTCAGTTCAAAGGTAGGAGTGGGTAAGAATGGTGAGAAGTATATTGGAAAACATGAACTAAGAATAAGGAATGAAAGGCCAAAGACTTGTATGCTACACAGAAGCCTCACATCTTTCCTTCATGAATACTTTTTAAAAGAAAAGAACCAGTAAATGATGGGCGTAATTAACACCCAGTAGCATCACAAAAAATTAGTTGTATTATATTTAAACAATTATAGAACTTCAGAGTTTGAAAGGGCCTTACCAGTCACCTAGTAGAACCCATATGTAATAGGGGATCTCCGCTAAAACACATCATGTAAGTGGTAATCTAGCCTCTTCTTGAAGACAGGAAGCAACTTGTAACTGATAAGTCATTCCTGATAGTCATCCTGAATAAGTTTATAGTCAGATCAGTGTCTTGTTAGAGCAGAGGTCAAAAATGGTATACGGTTAGAAGAAAGAATAATGACAAAAAAATTTGACATGGAGCTGAAACTAGTCAATCCTGACATATCCAAACAAGTTATTGATAATGAAAAGTGGATAGTGAATTGGAGAAAGTACATTGACACTGCTTATAATGTCATAGAGAAGTTTAACTGTTATAAATCAGTTGCCATAATGAGGCCAAAAAGTGGCTTTAGTCAGCAAACACTTGACTTGCCAAACAGCAGCCAAATACAACACTAGTTTAGAATATACATTCATTTGTAAAGTCTTAGGGAGAACAATATTGAAAGGTCATGAATTGTATTGTCTTAAAAAGCAGAGAGAAGCAGTGGAGAGCAAGCCACTTTAAAGAAAATTTGAGACATGCCAAGGGCATTTAAGAATGAAAATGAAAGAACAACAAACAGAATAAAGGTGGAAGAGTTATCAAAGGCTTTTTATAACATTTTCTTCTTTCAAGGACAGTGTAGCTACCACACTTGGTGTCTCAATATCACAGTCCCAGTTGTACTTAACAAAGGTACCAAAGAGACCAAAAATGGGAAAATCAGCTGGATTGGAGCCGGTGTACATTGAGAATCTGGGAAGGATGGAGTGGCAACACACTTAGGAGGGTGTTTCAGTTCATAAAGTATCTAAAAGAAGGGTACCCTTATTAATAATTATAAAAATAGGTAATTGAGAGCATTGACTATTGATGTTTATACCTACATTGCTATCTGTATGCAGAAATTTTTATTAGTATAATCAACCCATTCAAGGAGGCACCCTTGGTGAGGATATTAGGAAATAGGCAGATATTCCAAGATGGCCCACATCTTTACCATCACACAAATTGTTAAAGATGTAAAAGAGTACAAGCATGTCATTTGGTAGAGCAAAATGCCACCAGTAAGGTTACTCAATAAGGAATATTATTCCTTATAATACTATTGGTATGTGATAATCATTCAAGACTCTTTGAAATTTATGACACAGACAACTTTGATTCATGATTTCCTGGTTATATGTATTGGAAATACAAAATGAGGTGTTTGTGTTTCCCACTGTGATAGAGGAGATCCAGCACAGGATCCAAGTTGGTGGATCCTCTACAAAGGGTAAAGTTCTACAAATTTATTTACCAAGGATGTTGTACTAGTCACATCAAATCCTAGAATGTTGGAGGTTCTCCTGGACTATGTCCAAAACTAACAAAAGAATTTGGGCTAACTATGTACATGGGAAAAGTTAAGTGGCTGACGAATGTCTCTTGCCCAAATTATGACAATCAAATTGAATGGGCAACTCTTAGGGCTTGTCTATGTGTGTATGTAGGACAATACAAATAGACAATAAGTTAGGGCCAGAGTTAACTAGGAGGAGAGTAAGCTAAAATACCTTGAGGAAATTTCAAAGCTCCTTTAAAGCTTGTCACTGTGGCAAGTTTTTAGGATGATATGGATAAGAATACATGGACAAGAATGGAAAGGTTGTAGTTTGCATCATTCCAGAGAACAACCAAATCAATGAAATAGTAGATCCTATTTGAATATTTGGGGTTTTTTGTTGCTGAATAGCTTAAAAATGATTAGAATGTTAAGTAAGCCAAAATCATTTATTTAATCTGTAGCTGTACCATTTAGAATAATAGAATTGGAAGTGACTTTAGATGTCATTTAATCTGTTCTTTTATTCAATGCAGAAGTCTTCTATATGATATTTAGCCTCTGCTTCAACACTTAAGTGCTGGGGAGCTTCATTATTTTTGGTGGTAGCTCATTGTATTGTTGGACAGCTTTAGTTGTTAGACCCCCCCCCCATTTTTTTTTGTTGTTGTTGTTAAATTAAAACAAACAAAACCTTTCACTCAAACTTCCAGGGCCACGAACTGTACTTTTCATACTGGCTAGCTGTCTTATGAATTTGTCCATTGGTCTAAAGGGAACATGGTGAGAGAGTATGGATCCATCACCACCACTAGGAGAAAAAAACCAAAAAGCATAAAACCATTTCATATATGGGGGGCAGTAACAAACTTAAAAAACAACAACAACAACAAACAAGCAGGTTGTTTTAGTAATAATTTTAAATGAAGTAAGTAACCTTGTTTGGAGAAGCTAGAAGGTTAAAGCTTTCAGTAAAAATTATAAAACAATTCAATTTCTTTATCTTTGTCATAGATATTGAGACAAGTTGTTTAGAAGAAAAAAGCAAGAGAGACCATTTTACACAGTTGGTGTTATCCTGTTTGGTAAGTATGTCCTTTGGAATTTTTTTTCTTTGCTGAACTTTATAGTTTAGAATGTGATTGTGATGATCTTTTAATTTTTCATGCTAATATGGGCACAGAGTGGTAATAACTTGAAAAAATAGGTAATATGATAATTCCCAAATCAAATTTGACTTTGGAATGCAAATATGCTTATATTTTTTGGCTATTTCTGACATTCTGGAAATTCGTAACACTCTAAACAACAGTAAAACCAAATTAATACCTGACTGGAGGGCGGGGTTGGAATCAACCCTTTTGTTTAGTTCCTTCTCAATCCCTGTTAGTATACAAGTTTGTATGCATTTATTAAACTCTTAACATATACTTAGGCCAGTAGTTTTCTAAGCCCTGGGGAGACAAAGAAAGCCAGAAACATGGTCCGTGCTGTCAAGGAGCTCCCATTCTAATGGAGGAAACAGCGTGGTAATAAGTAGGTAATACAAGGTGTATATAAAGTGTAAATGAGAGTTAATCTTAAGAGTGAAGGCATCAAGTAGCAGTGGGGAGGTGGGACAGGGGAAGGGCAGGAAAAGTCTCTTAGAAAATGAGGTTAATTTAAACTGAGTCATGAATGAAGCCAGGAAACTAGAAGTTAGAGGTGAGAAGGGGAGAGCATTCTAAGCATGGGGTACATCCAGTGCAAATGCACAGAGTTGGTAGATGGAATGTTATGTGTGAGGAATAGAAAGTAGGCCAGTGTAGCTGGATTTTGGGAGTGAGCATCCAGCTGATGCAAAGGACCCCTTTGAATTCTCCCGTTCTGTTTGTCATCTTCAAGTATGATAAAGGTAAAATTTGATCTGAAAGGTTGTTCATGCTACTTGTACTGGAGTATGTAGAGAAAAATATTTTAAAAAATTTATATGTCTTAAAAAACAAATAAAATAAGCATTTCCATATACCAAATAGAACAGAAAAAGAGCAAATGAAACTGTAAGTCTCAATTATGTACAACTGCATTTTATGTTAGGTATATAATAAACACAAAATGTAACTTTCAGAGCTCTTCTGATTTTTTTTATTTCCTTTTGTCCCTTTTTCTACCTTCAAAAATATACTTCAATGATGATCTTAAAATTTTTTTTTCAGCCCTTTTGTTACCTTTCCCTTTCTCTCCTACCCCTCCCCCCCCATTGAAAGAGGAAAACCAACATAACATATGCATAGTCAAGCAAAATATCTCACTTTGGCATTGTCCAAAAGGATGTGCCTTATTCTGTACCCTGACTCCATCAGTAGCAGGAGATCAGTAGCATGTTTCATCTTCAGTCCTTTGGAATTTTGATTGATTCAGATTGATCAAAGTTTGATTGATTCATTGATTCAGAGATTGATTCATTGATCAGAGTGAGGAAATTTCAGTGGCCCTTCCCTTTCCATTCTTACTCAGTTACAGATTCTTTGCTAAATAAAACTAAACAGAAGAAGAGGGTATGACAAAGAAACTAAAAAGCAAACTCTGTACCCCTGATGAGTTTAATCTTAAAAATTTCCAATCACAAATTGGAGAATTGAGAGTTTATTAAATAACTGATAATTTTCAGAGCAATGCAACACTACTATAACCTTGTTTTGTCAGTCCCTGATAAGTGAGACTGCTTTATAACAAGGTTCTTTTCGTTTGTACTTTAGTAACTTAACACTCATAAATAGTGATGAATATATATCCACCCGTATACTTGGAGCTGATATGTTGAATAATATAGAACAAGGTTCTAGCATTTTTAGGTATATATGTTCAATAGAGGTATTCAAACCACCTATTTCCTAGGTTGTATTAAAACAAGGAGTTGTAAACTATCCAATGTGAGGAGATAATTTTGAAAAATTTCTTTAGACATATTGATATTAAATTTGCTAATATATATTTGCCTAAGTCTTTGAAAAGGTTTTTTCCCAAAGAAGTGAGATATTTAAAAAGTGATAATTTATCGGTGTTTTAGTAAAATCATTAAATGATACATATTAGAATCTTTTATTTTTTGTTCTCAATATGTATTATTTTGTTAGCATGTGTGAGGAAAATGAGTTGATGTGTATAAATTTGAAATTTATGGGGAAAAAAATTTCTTACCTCCATTGAATTAGAGGGAGAAAGTAAAGAAATGATTTAATACAAAAATTAAAATTTGTTTTGTAGTAAGCATTACTTAGTTCTGTACTGTTTGTTCATACATTTGAATACAAAAGTGACATCCCAATATTGAAAACTAGAAATATGCCCTGTGTGTCATAACATATTTTGACTTACAACTTATTAGAATGTTTAGATAATGTGGATTTCAATTTAAGTAGAATTTCACTCTCAATACTTACATGGGTAGATTATATATGGCAAACTTTTCCTGGAGAGTATTTTTTTAGAAAACAATAACATATCCCCACTACATACACTGCGTACATACCTTTTATTTTTTTTTAAAGTCTTTGGAGTTAGATTGCTTAAAAGTCAAAATTATGTTTCATGGTAAACTACATATATATAGCATTTGATTTTTACATCTAGAGTTAAAACAGTATCTTGAAGTCATGTGGAATAAAAATATGAACTTGAAAACTTAGAAAAAATAGCTTTTTAAAAAAACCACTCTTGTTTTATGTAGTATTTAGTTTCAGACACAATCTTAAAGGAGCGTTTGGATCCAGAAACGTTGGAATCTTTAGGGCTTATTAAGCAGTCCCAGCAATTCAATCAAAAATCTGTTAAAATCAAGACAAAACTTTTGTAAGTATATGCATGTCGTTGTATATTAGGTGGTAGAATTAATATTTTCAGTTCCTAATTTGTGTATGTTGGTTATTTTTAAAAACCAGGATATTTGGCATTTTTTAACCATTACCTTTTTAAAGTAGCTTAAAAGTTAAAATTTTGTTTTATTTTTTTATTTTTTAATATATTTTATATTTATTTTATTGTTTTATTATTTTGTTAAAATTTTGTGGTTAAAATTTTCATCTGATAATATAAAACAATCTAATCGCTGAATTAAAATAACTTCTGTTGTTTTTTTGATATTAACAAAGTAGTAACTATAAGGTGATTTCTTAGATTACAAAAGGAAGATAATATATTTCTTCCAGCCTGGTGTTACATTTTGAATTTCAGTATAATGATTTCATCATTATATAAGAAAAGCTGTCATCTTTCTTGAAAACTAGTCTTTTTATCCCCTTTTTATGAAAATCTTACCCAGTGTTAAAATTGCTGCAACTTTGTGAGATATAATCCAACAAATAAAATACATTACAGACACACACACAAATATTTGTTTAACTTGGTCTTATTTACTTAACTGTGTTTATCTACTTTCAGTTATAAGCAGCAAAAATTCAATCTCTTAAGAGAAGAGAACGAAGGTTATGCAAAACTGATTGCAGAATTGGGGCAGGATTTGTCTGGAAATATCACTAGCGACTTAATCTTAGAAAATATCAAATCTTTAATAGGTAAGGCATATAGAGCATTTTATGTATACATTCTGAAAGAACTTTTTTAAAATTGCCGATGAATATCCATAGAAAACAGCCATAAGTTAATGTATTCCATATGCTTTTTTTTTTTTAAACCTTACTATTAGAAGGAGTGTGCTATAGTGGATAGAGTCCTGAACCTGGGTTCATGTCCTTCCTCTGACACATAACTATGTGACCAGACAAGTCACTTAACCTCTTTCAGCCTCAGTTATTTTGATGTGTAAACGGGGATAGTAATACCTGTAATTATTATAATCCCTTAATATATAATAATAACCTTACAGGATGATTATGAGGCTCAAAAGAGAGACTGTGTGAAGTGCTTTGCAAATTTTAAATCAATACATGGATAATGGTCATCCTGTCATTGGACTAGACTAATGATTTTCATTTGTTTAGGTAACTCCCTCAATCTGTGTACATCAGCTCCTTTTCTGTAACTTCTAGTCTTAAACAGCACTAAGCCTAGGGCACTGAGAACTTAAGGGACTTGTCCAGGCTCATACAATCAGTATGTGTCAGAGGTAAGACTTGAACTCAGATCTTCCTGATTCAGGTCAGCTCTCCTTCCTGTGCTATATTCTGTCTTCATCCTTTCATTACTAGTAAATAATTAAAGGCACTAAGCCCTTTATATCCCCTGTCCTTTCTTCAGTCCTAGGCAGAAGACAAGCTATTCATTCCCTATTATTCAAGGGTGCTCTTCCTTTTAATTTACAGATGTTTTAACAAAAATCCAGAGACTGAAAAGGCAGCTTACCCTAGTGATCAGCAGGAATGGTTTCCCTGAATTCTGGATCTAGTGATAGTGGGTCCTTTTCATCCAGGGCAAGGGTTCTTAAACTGTTGTCTGTGAACTTAAAAAAAATGAAGGTTATTGCATTTTAGTATAATTACTTTCCTTTGCAATCCTATGTACTTTATTTTGTGCATTTAAAAACATTATTTTGAAGAGGGGTCCATAGACTTCAGACTGCCCAAGGAGTCCATGGGAGGATCAGGGTTGAATTTTTCACTAAGACCTACGGAACTTACTTAGCTTGTCGTACTCTAGATGTTACGGAGATATTTTGTGTGTTCCTTGAGAGTTTGAAGGACATGAAAGAATACCAGTGACATTTCAAATCCTTTGACAGATATTCTCTGAAGAGATTTATTTTCAGAAAAACTAGAAGGAAATAGAGTCTAGCAACTAGATGGACAGAGTTAAGAGAAGGCCTCTTCTCTCTTTTTTTCCTCTACATATATAGCTTATTCAAAGGTAGCTAAATCAGAGTTTCTGTCTTTGCTTTCAACTTCTCAGGGTAGCCGTTTTGTTATAATCACACACTTGTCCTATTCTGTTAAGAATTTAATTTCACCCTTAGTTACTATAATACATGTTTTTTTGCTTTATGCAATTCCTGAACTCCTAGTGGTTCATCTACATAATCATTTAATGTTAATAGATTTTGGTGATAATGCTTGTTCCTCTGAAGCTGTAATATTGTCTCTGGTTGTGGTAACCTCACTCCCTGTCCTCTCTATTAGCAGTAGGCTAGAACGGATGTTATGGAAGCCCTATAATGTGGCTGACAATGGGTCTTACTTACATAAGCAGATACTTGGGCAGTGCAAAGAGCATTTTTCAGACTTAGATGCCCTGTGTACTCTTAACAGTTGCCAATAGATAAGGTTTTTCAGGAAAACAGGCTTGGTGAGTAACTAGGTTTTCCATCTATAAGAAATGGCTTGTCACTTCTTAAAGCTTTAAAATTTTTCTAAACCTCTGTTTTGGTTATTGATCTTGAGTTAGTAATTAAGCTAAGAAATATCACTTAAACTTAATTATATTATTTAGTTACAAGCCTTTTTTTCTCTTGGAAACTATATAATCTCATTCAAATGAAAAAAATGTGTACTGCTCTTATGCCAAATCATTTGACCCTTGCATTATACCTGGAAGTGAATGGGTAATTAATAGTATAGATCTAACAACTTCATTAGAGTCAATAGTATTAATAAAGGAAAACTACATTCATATTTCAAATATACATTCGTATTTCAACTATAAAATTTAATAGAGGCAGTAATCTACTATAATTCCTAAAATAGTTAAGAAGTATAACTCATCGTATTTCTGTTAGTCTACTTTTTTCACACAGTTATATGTGTATCTTTATATCTCTCCAAAGGCTTCTTTCTACTTCTGAAAAATCGACTGAGTACATATACACTATCTGATTTCTAACTCAGTGATTTAAGTTTTCATAATATTTCAGAAATGCTGTTTTCAGAAATTTAACTTGACATTTCACAGAGGAAGGATAAAGAAGTAGAGAGAGCTTGTTTCCATATGAACTATTCTGTATTACCTGTTTGGAAGACTCTTTGCCTTTGACTTATCTGAGGGGCTGTTTTTAAAATGAGGAAAAATAATAGAATTTTTTCTCCTTAGTCATTAAGAAATAAGATATTTTTAGAGAACCATTCTCCTTTGTTAAAGAAAATCCACAATTAATAAGATAAGGATAATCTTAATTTTGAAATCCTAATTTTCTTGTATTTTGATTTAGATTTGAATTTTCTAACAACTGAAGCAGTCCCCGATTGGTGGTAGTTGGGTGATTTTTTTTTTTTTCAAAGTAATATCTCAAGATAGTTATTTTTAGCCATTAGCCTCACTTCCTGCCCATTATTCTGTATGTTTAAGTTTCTGTTAGTCACTGCTTTATAAGAAATGATATACATTTAATTATGAGTAGTTGACCTTATTATTATCTGTTACAGGATGCTTTAATCTGGACCCGAACAGAGTTCTGGATGTCATTTTAGAAGTCTATGAATGCAGACCAGAATATGATGAATTTTTTGTACCTTTAATAGAATCCTATATGTGTATGTGTGAACCTCAAACACTATGTCATATTCTAGGGTTCAAATTCAAGTTTTATCAGGTATTACTTATATGTATATCTTAAAATATCACTGATTTTGTGTGTGTGTGTGTTAATCTTAGATTTAAATTTTCTTTTGATTAAATGGCATTGATTGATATTGAGTTTTATAAGCCCTGTTTTATCATACTGTTGATTTTATTCTTTTTGCCTCTAATCATGGTAGGAAAAATCTTTAATTAGCAGCTGGAGGACCCAATGGACTGATGGTTATTTTACCTTAGTGAAAAAAAAATCATTATTCCCTTGGGGGCCTCTAGAAGGCAGGAGAGGGGGTGGATTCATTTGTTTCATTTCCCCCTCTATTCCCCCCCCCAAAAAAAAATGCCAAATCTGAGAGAAGGTAGATATTAGTTAGGAAAGATTGGGAATATGGGAAGGGAAGACCAGTATTAATTCTTTGGAGAGAGGGGAGACAAATCAGAGAAGAAAAATAGTTGTTTCTCTTGCTAGCAATCGGGGGAATCTACTCTCTTCTCTGATTTTCTCAAGAGAAGAGACATACAAACATTTTAGAGTAAGATAGATTCCAGGACCTTTTGGATATGGAGATAGGAAGATAATAGTGCTGTAGTATTTTATGTAACATAATCAAGGGCACCAAAATCCTACAGCACTATTATTTTTTCCCATACTACCTCAGTGTTATCTTTAATTTTTATTGGAATTTTACCATTTAGATATGTAGTGTATATTTGTATTAATAAGTATCCCCTTAAAAAATGCCAGTTCCTTAATCTACCCTTGAGCTAGACTTTTTGGTCTAATTTATTCTCATTGATGGTTATAGCGTACTAATAGTAGCTGACTTGGTATGGTACTTGAAGTTTTGTAAAGTAAGTTTTTAATTTAGGCATCCTCAGGTTCTCTGTTCTTTCTACTAGATCATGGTATAGGTAGGAGAAAGATTATAATTTATTTGATTTTTTTTTTTTAGTGGTTCTTTTGTTAAATGGCATTTATTAATTTTTTTTAGGAACCAAATGGAGAGACGCCAGCATCTTTATATAGAGTTGCTGCAATACTTCTCCAGTATGATCTTATTGATTTAGACGATCTTTATGTTCATGTAAGTTATTTAGACCTAAAAGAAAAGAGTATTGTCTGCCCATTATACAGTTGGGAGGTAGGAAGAGGGACCCATGTAGCACTGACTAAAATTGTTGAGGGACAAAGGAGAGAAGCATAGTACTTGGTAGCATGTGACATGTTAGTCCTCGTAAGTTATTACTTTGTATTTACAAGTTAGAGTGTGTGCAAAGATGACTAAACTCAATAATACAGTACATCTAAGCTAGAGACACATAAATTGTTCTCAGACTAAGGCTGCCTTTTGTCACTTGGAAATATTCTTTTCCTTCCCACTATGATAATATTTTTAGGCACTCAGTTGGAATGGGAGCTGCATCATTATAGCCCCTCTTAATTAATATAAATACTAAATATGTGGTTTAAACTAGGGAATGGTTGCTTTGGGAGGCTCATGGTTTAGGAATTTCCCCTAGCAAAGTAGGATTTATGAGTAAATTTTGTTGGGCTTTGGATTATGATAATTTTTATGTGTCCTATCACTTGAAACTCAGCATGTCTAAAACAAAACTAATATTCACTGCCCCCAAGTAGCCTTTACCTCTCAACTTTGCTGTCTCTGTCATTAATAAAGCAATTTTTCCATTTTTTTCATGTTCTTAATGTTCAAGACAAAAGCTTATTTTAGAATCCTTTAAACTGACAGATAAGCCATTTAAAACTCAGAATTATTAAATCCTTTTAAATTAGTCCAAAATAAGTCACTATAATCCTTTAGAAGCAATAAAGGAGCATCAATAAGAAAACCTATTAGGAGGGAAATGGAAAACTGTGGGTATAAGTATAGGTAGAACATCTAATTTTGAATGCATCATATAGTCTTCATGAAGTCCTACAATCATAGATTTAAAGCTAGTAGGGTCCTTAGAGGTCATCTAGTTAAATTTTCTCATTTTATAAAGGAGAAAATTAGTGGGGTTAAGTGATTTGCCTATGGTGTCATGCCTGGTAAATAGCAGAGTTAGTTTTTGAGCTCAGGTATTATGATTGTGATTCCTTTGCTCTTTACTCTGTCTCTTTACACTGCTTTACTCTATTCCCATTTTATAGATAAGGAAACTGATACTTAGATCAAGTAACTTGCTCAGGCTTACATAGCTAGTAAGTGTTGGACGTAGGATTTGAACCCAATTCTCTCCTGGATTCCAAGACCAGCATTCTTACCACTACACTATGCTGCCTCTTGGGCTTTTGGAGAAAATTTTGGAAGTTCTTGAGAATTCATTTCTTGCTTTTTGTTGAAATGGGCAGGTAGTTAGGATTATCCCTTTTACATAATTTTAACTCTTATTTGTATAGCTTCTTCCAGTGGATAATACTATTCTTGATGAGCACAAACAAGAAATTGTGGAAGCCAAGCAAATTGTTAGAAAACTTACCATGGTTGTCTTGTCCTCTGAAAAGATGGATGAGAGAGACAAAGAAAAGGAAAAAGAGGACGAGAAAACAGATAAGGTACTTAAAATATACTAGTAGAATTGAACACTGCACTTTATTTCTAAACCAAGAAGAAGAATCCTTGTGAATGGAATCAATTTATGGGCATATAAGTTCATAAGCATTCTTACCGCCAATGAAACCCTGTATTTTTGGGGATTTTGCTAACCACTAAAATTGACTAGCTTTTAAATCTGTTGGGCAGCTTTCCAGAAAGGCTGATCACATTTATTTTTCCCCTAGGAAGCTTAAAAAGTAGTATTTATCAAAGGACCTTTAAATGAAACTCATGGGTTTTAGATATTTGTGGCAGATGTGAACTAAGATAAGTGGTGCTAAATTGGTTTAATTCAAGTCTACAAGTTATTTTAAAGTCAGATGAAGAAAACATTTCATCTTCCACAGATAATAAGGAATGTAGGAGGATTGTTATATAGTAAAATCTCCATTTAAATGTAAATTAAACTAACCAGAATTTTTTTTTTTGGCAACCTACTTTTATAAGATTGAGGCAAATCACAATTAAAAAAGCCTGATATTGGGGATTTATTTAAAAAAACAACGAAACTTCAAGATTGGGCTGAACCTTGTAACCAATTTTCTTTAATAAAGTACAATGGTAGTAAATATCAGAATATTGACCTGGAGATAATGCAGAATCCTCAATTATCAAAAAGATTCATATCCTGAAGGCAGGAAAGTATGCAAATTAGGTTTTTAACCAAAAAGATACTTAGGTAACCAATTCATTTCATAAGAACATTATTTCCCTGAGAATTGTGATTGGCTGTTTAACATATTATCTTTTTGAGGAACTGTACAGATCATATTTTGTGGCTTAATTATTTAATCAAGAATATGTAATCCTAATTATAGACTAATGAAGGCTTTAGTATCAACATAATTACCATATTAAATTCCTGGTACTGTTTTTGCCATTTTTTTTTAATAGCCTGAAACCTTAATGATACTTTTATTAAAATACCTTTTTAAAATCAGTTTTCTTTTTAATCTTTTTAAATCAATTACAGTTTCTCTTTTTAAAAAAGCTAGCTTATGTTCCATGCATGAAAATGGTTAATGATTTTCATAGAAAAAAATCTTTTTTTTTTTTGTCTGTGTGTTTGTTTTTTAGCCACCTGACAACCAGAAACTTGGTTTATTGGAAGCTCTGTTAAAGATTAGTGATTGGCAACATGCACAGAGCATTATGGATCAGATGCCCCCATTCTATGCTTCTTCACATAGGCCAATAGCCATTGCTCTTTGCCAGCTTATCCATGTAACTGTTGACCCCCTCTACCGAAGGTATGTTCTGTATTTTACTAAGCATTAGAGAAATCCGTTAAGATAGTGAAATACATTATTTATGTTTTGTCAAATTGTACATTTTGTTAACCTCTGATGAAATAAAACATGCATAATGTGTAATATTTTTTTTTATTTTGATTTATCAGCAATCACTTCCATAAGCTTTTGAGTTTTAAATTTTTCTCCCCTTCCTTCCCCACCTCCCTCCCTAAGATGGCGTGCAATCTGATAGAGGCTATACATATACATTCCTATTAAACATTTTCACATTAGAGATGTTGTAAGGAAGAATTAGAGCCAATAGGAGGAACCACAAGAAAGAAGAAACAAAACAGAAGGAAAAAAAAGAGCAAGAGAAATGCTTCGATCTGCATTCAAATTCCATAGTTTCTTTGGATGTGGATAGCATTTTCCATCATGAGACCTTTGGAGATGTCTTAAATCCTTGCATTGCTGAGAAGGGCTTTTTTTTTTTTTTAAGTGAAGGAAGCATTTATTTACAGTTCTTGCAAGAAGCGTGTGTGTGGTACCCTAAAAGGACACACAAACCCATAGTGTATAATTTTAAGAAAAATTATTAACTAGTGATCAAATGCTCTCCTCTCATCTAAACCAGGGTTAGTGCGTGTATATGCCAAAAAATTTAAGTCATAGTGATACCTGAACCCTAGGTCTTTGAGGAGTGTGGGAACTTGTTTCTTTTACTTTTCCTTCCATGTTCCTCTGTTTTCTGCTCACTAAGGTCTGTGTCTAGTGGGATCTACCTCCATCTCATGTTAAGTGGCTGTGCTTGAAATTCTCACTCTATGATGTGCAGGCTGCTGTTTTCACCATTGCCATCTCAACCTCTGCCCTTCCCCAGTTATTTTGACAGTCCTAGGAGTACTCCAGTTTTGTGGGACTGCTTAGGAGCAGTAGCCTCAGAGTCTGTGTTAGCAACCCCAGCTTTTGAATCCCTTAAAGATATTGGCTGTTATCTCCATTGCCCCATAGGCTTCTAGGAAATCTCCATGGATGGTGTCTTCTGTGACCCTGCGGCAGTCCAGATGCCCAACAGGAGAAAATTTTGGGCTTATAGTTCTGCCACAAGTTATATGTGAAATTTGACCCCCTTTCCCTGTGTCTCCCCAATAATTAATATAGAAAGCACCTGGATTGAAAAGTGTTGACACTTAGTTGTATCTGCTCTTTCTGTTTCAGTTTTCTGTGCTATTGAAGGCTATCCCTTATTTTTCTTGATACTTGTCCTATTTTTTGCACTGTATGTAGATCTTTGGACTAGTCTAACAAAACAAAATTATGAGGATATATAATATAGAAGATATAGAGTAACTTAATGATGTAAAGTAAATGTGAATTAGAAATTTTAAAATGATGTAGGTATCACCTATGGTATAAAAATTGTTTTGTTTTTTTTTATTTTTATAGAGTTGGAGTACCTAAAGGTGCTAAAGGATCGTTTGTTGCTCTGTTACAAAACAAGCGAGCGCCAAAACAAGCAGACAGTTTTGAAGATATGAGAAAAGAAGTATTCAATATGCTCTGTCATCTTGGTCCTCACCTTTCTCATGATCCCATTTTGTTTGCAAAAGTGGTGCGCTTAGGGAAAGCATTTATGAAAGAGGTTAGTAAGATTTCTCTTCTAAGAAAAACATTTCTTATGTGAAAATTTTCTGTTCTTGGAGTGTATATGGAAGTGTCTTTCTAGCTTTGAAAAAAGAGTATAACTTAATCTAATTTTTAAAAATCCCTGTCTTTGGTGAAATAAAGTCTAAAGTAGCCTCAAGCTAATAGGTAAGCCAGGTCTTACATAAACCCTCTCTGGGGAAAATGCTACACCAAGAAACCATACTTTGGACTAGTAATTTTCTTTTAATTTGTGGTAACTCTTAGGGTCATCCTTATTCTCCATGATTTTCTTTCACTTAATTTTTTTTCTGAGTTTATCCTAAGCAGGGAAAAGAGCATCTTAGTCATTCAATAAAAGAAGGCCAGAGAAATGAAAAGCTTTTGTTCCTATAACATGATAAAATGAGATGGAGACTGCTGCCAAGGCACTGTAGTGATGAGAGTCTGTTTTCACTGTTCAAAGGTGAAATTTTGTATTATAATATAAACTATTATACTTTTTCAGCTACTTACTGTATATTACCTACCATTTATAATGTTTCTATGGAAAAATATTCTGAGTTCTAAACTGATTTACATGCTTCTGGAATAGAATGTTTTGGGGTTATAATTTGCCATATGTTCACTACTTGCCCATCTGTCCATGGATGTCCATGGACCAGGGCTGTTGCTGTCCTCTCAACCCTGGTGTTCACTCTTGAGTCCCCTTGATACCTGGACTGTTGATGAACTGTCTCAGACACTGCTGATGGCTTTGTCCAGACTTTGATAGGATGCTCCCCTTTTTATTTCTCCGAGATTAAATGTGTGATCTCTAATTTGGAAAGGCTGTGGTACTAGACTTCTTAGTTTAGATATGTTATGATGTAAGTAGAAAAAGCAGTAAATATAGAATTGGATTCTCTACTCACTTTTCCTATAGTTATGTGGGAATAAAGGAATTTTCCCTCTTTAGGATAAGTTTTCTCATTTATAGTACATGGTCTGGACTGGATGATCTTTAAGGGTCCTTTCAGCTCTGATATTCTTTTTTTTTTTTGTATCAAACCTCAGTCCTGAGGTGAATTGTTTTTTAAGGTAGACGATGTATTTTTTTGTAGAATCATACAGAGATTTAACAGTTAAGGTAGTTAAGTTTTATGT
The DNA here is from genome assembly GCF_900497805.2 of Vombatus ursinus. Classification (NCBI taxonomy): domain Eukaryota; kingdom Metazoa; phylum Chordata; class Mammalia; order Diprotodontia; family Vombatidae; genus Vombatus; species Vombatus ursinus. Next base: position 1,921,593 of record NW_020944374.1, on the reverse strand, counting down.
GGTCAGTGATTAACTTTTTACCTATTTAACTCCAGTGAAAGTTGTATCATGACATAAATGTTTGCGTTGTTGTTGTTGTGTGTCTGTCCTTTGTTCTCGAGGAGGACCATGACATCAGGGAGATGATGGCATGACTTGCAATTGACTTTGATTTAAGTGAGGGAGGGCTGTGCAAGGTCACCAGCCTCATTTTCTCCTCCAGAGAATTTTCTTATGTAACTTTTTAGCCTCTTCAATTTTGGTGCAATTGGACTTGAAAAGTTTTATTGATGGCTTTTTTTCTTGATACTAGTCATTTCTGGGCAGAAAAACCACCCCCAGATTGAACTCTCCTTTGTGACAAAGAAAGAGTGAAACTCAAACGTTCCATTCAGTGACCTCGTCTGGCAATATATACAACATTCAGCCCTTATAGTCCTCTGCCTCTGCAATAAGGAAGGAGAAGTGTTTCATTATCTCTTTTCTGAAACCTTCCTTGCTCATTCAAGTACTGGGTGATTGAATTTTTCATTTTTGCATGTAGTGTATGTGTATCATTATTCTGCTTATTTCATTCTGTATTCTCTTAATTTCTCGTTTGTTATTTCTTACTACACAATTAACATTCTGTTACCTTTTTGTACCCATGCCCCTCCGAATATCCATGGTCACCCATTTTTTATCTAGTTCTTTGCTACCGCAAACAGTGGTGCTGTGAATGTTGGTCTGTGCCGGACCTTTGTTTCCATTGGGGGCAATGGGTTACTGGATGAAACGATACAGACGGTTTAACCAGTAGTGTGCCTGTTTGTCTATAGCCTTTCCAGTGTTGGCTGTTGCTGTTTTTTTTTGTTTTCTTTCTTATTTTTCAGGGTATGAGATAAAACTTCAGAATTATTTTAATTTGTAAATCTTGTATTAATATGGAGCATTCTTTCACATGGTCAGTTCTGGCTTGCAGTTTTTTGAAAATTGTTCTTGTCCTTTGAACTATTTGTCTTTTGGGGACTGGCTCTTGGTGTTATATTTCTTGATTTGACTATGTTTCTAATTCTTTAGTAGCTAGTAATTATTTATTCTCTATCAAGAAATTTTTTAGGATGAATTATCTTGAAGATTAATACCTATTATTCCAGGAATATAGACTTCACTGTTATGCCAACAGGTTCTAAAGCATTGTATGAAGCTAGTCCACCCAGCAGATGACCTTACCTGACTTTACTGAATAGAATGAAGATGTCTGTCATGAGTTTCCTCCGTTCTTCTGCAATACTTCAAAAGTTTCTTGTCTTTTACTCTCCTTTTGATTTAGACTCAGAGGATGTGATTACCCTTCTTCCTTCTAAGACCACTTAATTTGCGCCTTGATTTCTATCCCCTTTTGTACTTTCCCATTTTTTTCCTGTTCTGTTCCTTCCTATTTGCTTATAAACATGTTTAGGTTTACCCTAGTCTTAAAAAAATGAACTTTACTCTGTTAGACCTGTCCTTTCTAAAACTAACATTCTATGTCTTCTTTCTCTTCTACCACCAGACTTCTAGAAAGGGTAGTCTTATTCTTTTCCTTTTCCTCCATTAAAAAAAAAACCAAAAAAAACAAAAAACTACCACTCCTTTCTCATTCCTTTGAAATATGACTTGTCCCTCCCCCCCACCACTTTAATGAAATTATGCCTTTAAAGGCCCCTGGTAACCATAGTATCAGTCACTAAATCCACTGATTTTCTCAGTCTTTATCCTCTTCAAACTATGTTCTATTTGACATGGTTAATTACTTGATTTGATATTCTCACTTCTTGGCTTCTGCAGTAATGTATTCCTCATAACTCTTCCTTTGTGAACTTCAGTTATACCTTTTCCTTTTTTCCTTAAGGTTTTACCCATCCCCTATGCTCTCTTCTTGATTTTTTCAGATTTTTCTGTTTCCATCCCTTAGTGATTCCTTTCAATCCTCTAATTTTACATATTGCCTCTATACAGATAAATTAGTATCTCTAGTCTGCCCTTCTTTGCATTCCAGTCCAAAATTGCTAACTGCCTATTAGATATTTCTGTGTGGATGTCCCCCAGTAACGTTAAAGTATCAACGATTCCCTCCAAATTTGCCTTTCACCTTAATCTTCCTTTTGTGCTGATGATTTTTTGACCATCTTCCCAATTGCTCAGGTATTTGGAGTCATCTTCCTTCTGTTACAGAATGTTTTGTACCTGTCCCACCTGTCTCTTGCTTCTGTTACCACTTTAATCCAGGCCCTTACCACCTTTGACTTTCCAGTCTCTCTTTGACTTTTGTCTTCTTTTTCCAATTCATTCGTCACCATTGGAGAGTAAACTTTCTAATGAATAGGTCTAATTATGTCATTCCCATATTAAGATCTTCAGTGGCTTCCTATTTCCTAGGGAATAAAATAACAACCATGTAGTCTAATATTCAATGCCTTCCACTATCTCACTTCAACATAGAATCACACACTTAGAACTGGAAGACACCTTAGAGGCCAATCCTTTCATTTTATAGAGTAGAAAACAAGGGAAGTGATTGCCCCAATAGAGCTGGTATTTGAAGCACTTTTTTTTTTTGGTGAGACAGTTGGGGTTAAGTGAATTGCCCAGAGTCACACAGCTAGTAAGTGTTATGTGTCTGAGGCCGGTTTTGAACTCAGGTCTTCCTGACTTCAGGGCCAGTGCTCTATCCACTGTGCCACTTAGCTGCCTCCAGAGCTGATACTTGAACACAGATCCTAAATCTACTTTCTGGCTTTATTTCATAGTTTTCTGTTTACTGTACATCTCTGCAAAACTGAATTAAAAGCCATTACCCATGTTTTGGTCTGTTAAAATCGACCTTCATGAACCAGCTCAGGTACCATTCCATGAATTCTTCTCCCAATTTTATATTCTTATTACATTCTAATTAGTAGTATTGTGTATATCTTATTTTCCCTAATAGAAACTCTTCAGAGCATGGACTGAGTAATTTTTCATCATCTCTGGTATCCCCAGCAGAATATACTATACAAAAGTAGGCATTTGATAAATGTTAATTTGAAATGAATGTAAATGAAATACTTCAGTAGTTGTATAAGTTCATTTTGTTTGGTAGTGTGTAATGGGATTTGGGTATCAGAAAAGTTGTGAGCAGATTTATTAAGGGGTTTTAATGTTGTCTTTTAAAAAATTCTTATTGTCTATTTTTGCCTTTTTATTGGAAAAAAAATGCATTTAGTATCTAGCCCCTAATAGTTTAAAAATTCCCCAGTTCTATCATTTTAGGACAAAATGTGTATTTTTTCTGAGATAAGGGCCCAGAACATCTTGAAAACAATTAAAGATAGGTTTGTAGCTTTTAGTCCCTTAAACATGTGTGTGTTATCTATAAAAACCTGGATTTACAGAGAAGAATTGGGGTGATTCTTTTATTTTATAAAAGAAAGATTGGGGGGGGGGGGTGCTAGGCAATGGGGTTAAGTGACTTGCCCAGGGTCACACAGCTAGAAAGTGTCAAGTGTCTGAATCCGTATTTGAACTCAGGTCCTCCTGACTCCAGGGCCAGTGCTCTATCTACTGTGCCACCTAGCTGCCCCTATTCATTTTCTTTTAATGAATAATTTAATTCAACAAATCAGTCTCAGAAAAAATGGTTATAAAATTAGAAGTACAACAACAATAATAATAATGATACAGATATTACAGTTTTGTATATATACAATTTGTATATAATAGTTTTGTCTTCATTTACATTTGAATACTAGTTAATATTTCTTTCTATTCCCCCGTCCTGTCCAACTTTTTCATAAAAAGGGAGTTAACTACAGCAGTATTTATCCGATGTTGTATAATGTTGTAAATAACTGAGAAGCGCTGTCAGTTTATATTTGGTTTAAAAGTATAATCTAGAAAGCTGTCTCATGTCCTCTTAAGATCATAGATTTAGAATGCACATTCCTTATGGGCCTGTTTCATTCTTTATTGGTATCCCCTAGCATGTGTGGTTCTTGGCACATAATAGTTAACTTAATAAATGCTTATTGATTGATAGAACTGAAGGCACGTCAGAGTATTTAGTTTAATCCCTATCCCTCCTTTCACAGATAAGAAAATTGAGACCCAAGGAATTTAAGTGACTTGTACAAGTTTGCGTGGCAGTTAAGTGTTAGAGGCAGGTTTGAACTTGTATCCTCTGACCCTAGATAGAACCTTTGCTTCTGCTACTATATCCTGCTGCTCATTTTTCTGATTATCTAATTTGCCTGTTTGATTATTCTGAAGAGATTAATTTTTTGTTTTTTGAAGCATGTATTATTTAAAATAATATTAAATCATAGTATGTAATTATATGTAAATAATTAGACATTAATTAAATTATGCTTAATTAAAGCTGCGAAGGTTTTGAATAAGGTTTTTTTTAAAGAAGCAATTATTTTTTATTATTTAAAAAAATTTTTTAAAATTAATTTATTTTGATTGATCAACAATCACTTCCATGTGCTTTTGAGTTTAAAATTTTTCTCCCCCTGTCTCCCCACTACCCTCCCCAAGATGGCACACAATCTGATATGGGCTGTACATATACATTCCTATTAAACATATTTTCACATCAGTGATATTGTAAGTAAGAATTAGAACCAATAGGAGGAACCATCAGAAAGAGGAAACAAAACTCAACATAAGAGAAAAAAATAGTAAACAGTATGCTTTGATCTGCATTCAAACTCCATAGTTCTTTTTTTGAATGTGGATAGCATTTTCCATCACAAGGCCTTTGGAGATTTCCTAGATCCTTGTATTGCTGGGAAGGGTTAAGTTTATCAATGTTAGTCATTGTACAACGTGGCTGTTTCTGTGTACAACGTTCTCTTGGTTCTGCTTATTTCACTCAGCATCAGACCATACAAGTCTTTCCAGGTTTTTCTGAAGTCAACCTGTTCATCATTTCTTATAGCACGATAGTATTCCATTACATTCATATACCACAACTTGTTCAGCCATTCCCCAATTGATGGGCATCCTCTCAATTAATTTCCAATTCTTTGTCACCACAAAAAGAGCTGCTCTGCTATAAATATTTTTGTACACGTGGGTCCTTTTCCCATTTATATGATCTCTTTGGGATATAGCCCTAGAAGTGCTATTGCTGGGTCAAACAGTAAAGAAGCAATTATCTTTAATTTTAATAGTTTGATCCTGATCTGAAGAATGTTTTATAGAAAAATGTAATCATACATGTTTTAAAACAAATTGAGCACGATCAGATGAGCCTGGCTATTAGTTGGCAGTTGGCTTGATAAACCCATATGGTATCCAATTTACTAAATAACTGATGGGTGACTCATTTTATTCAGTGAGTATTTTTACTGGTGTATTAGTCTGAGTTAAAAATGAATTGTAGAAAATAATGATCTGGTTCCTATATTCTCTTGGTAAGTTTTTTTTTTTTTTTTGGTAGATATATATATAATGTCAACACAGTGTTTTTGGTACTTAGATTAGACTCTTTGAGAGCAAAGTGCCTGCCTCTAAAGAAGAGGTTCTTAACCTTTTTTTTTGTGTCCTGCACCCCTTTGATAGTTTAGTGAAGTTTTTGGACTCCTCAGAAAAATGTTTTTTGTTTTTTGTTTTTTATAACATGTATAAAGCAAAACATATAGGATTAGGAAGGAAACATTATATTGAAATAAAGAAGTAATTTTTCTGCCATCCAATTTCTCTTGAACACCCTTCCACCCTGGAAATCTATCAGTGGATGTCCAAGGACCTCAGATGAAGAATTTTTGCTCTAAAGTGAAGGTTTTGTTGTTGAATAAGCATTGTGGTAGGAGTCAGGAGACCAAGGTTGGTCTCAGTTATAACTTCTCACAACTTTACTCCTTGTGTTTTGAAAATGCTATGGTTTGCTTTAGTAGAAATGATCTTCCCTATGTAGCCAGTTAAATTTTTTCTGTTCCATTAATTGCCTATCTAATTCATAGAATGATGTTTAACTCCTGTTTTCCAGCTTGGTTTCTACTTTGAGTTTGCAAGTGATGTCTTATGGGACTCAGCTTAGATATCAATCAGTCATTTAACAAACGTTGAATTAAACACCTATTAAATTCTAGGCACTATGCCAGATGCTTGGGGTACAAGGACAGAGAATGAAATAATCTTTACTTGAAAGGAGCTTACATTCTATTGGGGGAGGCAGTTAAACATGTAATTATCTACAGTTTAAATACAAGTGATATGATAGTCCAGGCATTAGCAGTTGGGGGCATCAAGAAAAGCTTCATGCAGAAGGTGGTGTTTGAACTGTGCCTTGAAGGAGTATTCCAGGGTAACAAGACTCCAGTCTTGGAGGGAAGTTCCAGGGTGAGAAGGCACCTGAATAATTTTTTTAAGTCTTTAGAGTCAGAAGCACATCTGGGAGGAGAATGAAGCATGACTGGCCTGTGCTGTTCTTAGAGCTATATCACATCATGTTTTTAGTGTGATAGGAGAGCTCCAAATTCTACTTTATATTTGGCTTGTCACCGTGCCTTAAAATATGCTTCACAGAAATGTGATGGCAAATACGATTTTGTTCTGTACATAGCAAGTGCTAAAACAGTTCCTGGCCACTCTTAGTACATCTAATATTAATGCCATAATTTGGAAATTAGCAACATATCTTAACTCCAAAAATGAACCCTTAAGTTAGATAAAGTTGGTCAAAATACATGATCCTGTGTTATTTTATTGGCTAAAATGCTGTTCTGGGTTGATCTTGTTTTAAGAGAATAGAGTAAATAAAGCTACAAAAACCTAAACTAAGAAATTTGTGTATTATTTGTTTTGCACATTTTGGGGTTAAAACATAGTTTTTCATTATTGCCAAAAGATTTAGAGTAGCAGTTCTCATCAAAATGTGATTTGGGGGTTTCTTACCTTTCAGGGAGTTTGAGAGGTCAAAACTATTTTCATAATAATACTAAGATATTTTAATTTCTGATAGGTAAATATTGATAAAATATAATCAACATAAGCAAAACTATTTGGAGAGAGGGTCCTCAATAATTTCTTCCTGAGACCAAAAAATTTAACTATTTCTGAAAACTATACCCTGATCCCTTATGCTCATTCCCCTCAACCAAACACCATTCCCAGTGTACCACTCTAAAACTATTCATTGTTTCCACTGTGTTTTCTTAATTGCCTGTTCCATAAGACAATTGAAATTTTTTCCTTTCCTGTTCTTCTTGTCGTCTCAGTTCACTCATTCCTCCTACTCACGAGTTGAGGTGGGGGAATTACATTACTTCTTGCCATCATCCACAAATGCTCCATTTTTTATGGACTCTGAAATTCCCTCATCTGATGTATAGTCATTAAATTTCTGCCTTGCAGCCCCCATACCCTGCTACCCATCTTTATTATGAAATCCTTTCCCTACTGTTGGATATCTTCATCTGAATGGAGGTGGGAAAAACATGTAATTGATGATTTTTTTTTCTTTTTTGCCCTTCAAAGACATCCTTTTTTCTCCATTGAACTCCCTACCCTGTGGGGGGGGGGGGAAACAAATATCTAATATGGTGATCACATCTTATGATGTAGATAATATTCTGTACTAGTAGCTCTCCATTACCCTGTTACGAGGGAGGTGTATTATGTTTCATTATCTGTTCTCTGGGCCCTTTGGTTTCCAGGTAGTTTGACTATGTTTTCTTATGGTACAATAATATTCCATGGCATAGATCACAATTTTGTTTAGCCATTCCTTTTCAATGGGCACTTATTTTCTTTCTAGCTTTTTCCATCCATTTTTTTTTTCCATTTAGGATTCTCGTAGTTAATTGTACACAATTTCCTCAGATTTGGTTTCTATCATTCAGTATTAATGTAATTATCATATGTAACACTGCTCTCTTTCCCTTTCATCTTTTCTTTTTCCTTTTTTTTTTTGAACAAAATAGCATGGAAGCCAGCTTTGGTTATTTTGCCACTGAATTATTGTGCTGGCTCAAACTTTTCCTTTGATTTTGATAGTTTAAGTATGGTGAAGTTTATAAATGTGAAGTTTGAAATGTTTTTGTTTTTAAAATGGGGTATTTGAAGTAGAATATTAATACAAGGATATGCAGATAAGGCAAATAACAAGTAGAAGGATGAGATATCTAACCTAATTTCATTGCTTCCTGGGAGGAATCGTTAATATTGCCTTTATTATTTCTCATTTAGGAATTTCTAATTCAAAGAATTTCTTAATTGTACTAATTTAACTGGGTCTTTAAATTCCTTTGGGTATATATGTAAAGATTGAAAAAAGCAAATATTTCAGGGCATTGGGTAGCTTAATATACTGTTTATAAGAAGAACTAATAATGACATAGTTAATAGAAAATAATTTAAACTTAGTTTTAACTTTTTGTATGTGTTTTTAGTTTCAGGCTGATGGAAACAAACCAGAAGAAAAAGACAGAATGGTAAGAGTCTAGGAAAACATAATGACATCTAACATTTTGGCTAGGCACAGCAGTATGCAGACAATTTTTATTGTGAGCCGGTTGTAGCCATATGTGGGAAAATGCTTTATAATATTGTAACATCAACTACTTACCAGATATTGTTTTTGGAAGTGCCTACAAACTGGGGTTTTTTTAGATTAACCTGCTCATATTCTGTGAGATTGAGAAGGACAGAATTATAAAGCATCATTTCTTTTTAAAAAAGCTATACTTCATGTAAGATGGGTGGGAGAATGGGGAAAAATAATTGGACAATTGAGTGGATAAGAGAGGGAGATGAAGGGATGCTCTATAAAAGAAAGGAGGGTACTGTGGACAAAGGGTTACAGGTGGAGATTATAAATCTCAGATATGATCTCCCTAGTCTGTTACATGTATTTTTAGATAAGTGTATCTTGTTTTACATAATCATTTCTGAAAAGCTGTGTGTGAGATAATTTAAAATTCATTGGCAGCAGTTTTTTATTTGAATGACACATAATGAATTTCTATTGTATCACTTCTTTAATTTTTGGGGGGATTCAAGAATGAGAAGTCTGAAATTTGAGTAAGTTATCCCTAGGTGGCATCCTTGCAGCTTTGATAGGCATAACCTGTCCTGCACGTATCTCCAAGCAGAGGACAAGTAGACAGTAAAGTTAATTTTTTTCTTTAAAGAAAATAACTCCTTATTACCAAAACATAATTATATAACTTAGAAAACTAATTCCCAAGAAAGATTAGAACAATATCTTTTGGAATAAATGTTTAAAAGAACTCTGTTCAAAATAAGAGCATTTAATTGAACAAAATGTATTAGGCAGTTTCAAGTAAGCATACAGGTACTTTTGGCCATATCTTTTAGGTCATGAGCTTTCTTTCCATTAACTATGTACTTGGCTTTCCTTACTTAGTACTGGTGTTGGTGGACCAAGACTGTAACTTTCCGCGTGTTCTTTGTTTCTGGGATCTATTGATTGTTGTTGTTCAGTCCAACTCTTCTTGACCTTATTTGGGATTTTCTTGGCCAACATAGTGGAGTGATTTGCCATTTCCTTCTCCATCTCATTTTCCAGATGAGAAAACTGAGGCAAACAGGGTTAAGTAACACACAGGTAGCAAGTGTCCCGAGGCCAGATATCAACTCAGAAATATGAGTCTTCCTGACTCCAGGCCTGGCACTCTATCATCTGTGCCACCTAGTTGCCTGTATCTGGGATCTAACTGTATGTAACTCAAATTCAAAGCAATATAATGTCCTGTTCTCTTGCTTCCTTATTCCTTTACCTTATTGCCATGGGAGAATTTGCATTGGAATTACTAATAGCATCAACTCTCTAGGTTTCAATTCATAACCCTAACACCTCTTTTTGAGGCTTAGATTATTTAAGGATTTCTATAACTGGCATCACTTGTCCCTAGCCCTTTCGATATGGAAGTTAATTATTAACCTCTGCTCTCTCCTTAAGCTTTGTCCTGCAAACTTTTTTGTAACTGTTCAGAGTAAAGAAGCATGTTTAAACACATTTTGAGCAGTTAAATAAGATTGTCTTTTTGAAGGAAAGAATCATTTTGTAAAGAAGATGAATCTCCTTTTAACTTTGGTTTTGTCTAAGCCAGTATTTTTCTGTATCAGGTTTCTCTAAATTGGAATAAGCTGGTATAATCAAGTTTCTCTACATGGGATTTGGCTTTTCTTACATTAAGATGTCTGAAATATAAAGTAAAATGATTATTGCCAGTTATCAAGATTGTTTCTATTTTCTAGCTGCACTTAGCCTTTGGAATACTAGTAGAGACAATGGGCAATTCAACTTAATACATAGTTTCTTTAGTAATCATCTTAGATTGGTTAAACTTTAAATCAAAGAACCTGCATTTATATACTTAATCCTGAGTGGGTAAAGAATATCATTGTTGGTTATTGCTCTACATTCAGCTGATTTTTCCCCCCTTTTATACTATTAACATTTTTCCCCAGAAGTAGATTGATTATAAATATTTTGAATTTCTTAACTTTTTGAGTTGGATATTTTTTTCTTTATTCATTTTGCAGTAAAGTGTAATTCACAGTATCTTATATTCTACCTTATTCCACACATTCTTTTATAGTCAAACAATAAGCATTGACTATATGCTAGGCACTGGGGATGGATAGATAAAAATGAAATGATCCTCAAGGAGCTTATATATACACTTATATAAGTGTATATACAGTACAGGGCAATTTGGGGAGGGAGGGCACTAGTTGCTGGGGTATTTAGGATAGACTTGGTGTAGAAGGTGGTGCTTTAGTTCACTCTTGAAGGAAATAATGTATTACAAGAGGAAGGGAGGAGGAAATGCATTCCACAGGTAGAGGACTCTTAGCACATACAAGGGAGATATAGAATACTTTGTGTGAAGAACACAGAGAAAAAGCCAGTTTAGCTTGATCTTAGAGTTGGGGGGAAGAAGGAAGCAATATATAATGAGGCTGGAAAGATAGGTTAGAGCCAAGTTGTGAATGGTTTTAAAAGCCACAGAGGGGAGTTTATTATTGTGTAAGAGTGTGACGCAGTCAGATCTGTTCAAGGAAAATTACTTGGACAGTTGTGTCCTAAGAAAAGGAGGCCGATTAGAAAGCCATAGTACTGGTAAGAGGTGATGAGGACCTGGATAAATTGTTGGTTGTGCAAGTAGAGAGAAAGTGGCAGATCTGAAAAATGTTGAGATGAGTTTTGTTAAAAGGTTAGGGTGAGAGAGGGGATGGAGAGTTGAGGTTAAAAAACTGATCTACTTGAAGAATGTTGTTCATTCGTTTCAGTAGCATCCGACTCTCCCTGACCCCATTTGAGGTTTTCTTGGCAAAGATACTGGAGTGGTTTGCCAATTTCTTTTCTAGCTTATTTTACAGATGAGGAAGAGGTAAACAGAATTAAGTGACTTGCCCAGGGTCACACAGCTACTAAATGTCTGAGGCTGGATTTGAATTCAGGTTTTCATGACTTCAGGCCTAGTGACTGCATTATCTAACTTCCTTGAAGAGTAATAGTATCCCAAATAGAAATAGAGAAATTCAGAAAAGGGTTGGATTTTTAGGCAGAGATGATAAGTTCTGTTTGGGACAACTGAATTTGAGATGTCTATGGGGTATCTGTTTTGAAATATCTAATAAGCAGTTGGTGATGCAGGGCTCAAACTCAGGAGAAAGACTAGATTGGATATGTAGATCTGGGTTTCATTTACATAGGGAAAAATAAAGGGAGGAGATACATAGGATGGCTGGAGGGGATGGTAGGGTCTACTGAAAGTTTTTTAAGAATGGAGGCAATGTGGTTATATTTGTAGACAACTGAAAAGTTGTCTTTAGACAATTAAGGAGAGAGTGAAGATTGGTGAGAGAGAGGGAATAATTGAAGTCAGCTGGAGAAGATGACGGGACAGAGCCAAGAACACATGTAAAAAGTTGGCCTTGGCAAAGAGAAGGACCACATCTTCATCAGAATTTGGAGTAGAAGAAAAAATGAGGGATGTCAAGGGTTTTTGAGATGAAGATGGAAGAAGAGGAAGCTTATAGTAAATGGCTTCAATTTTCTCAATGAAATAAGGAATGAGGTCTTCAACTTAGAGGAAGGAGGAGGTATGGGAAGTTTGAGAAGAAAAAGATTAGGAGGAGAGGCTTCTTTGGGGAATATGATAGGGAATCAATTAGGGAGGACTAATAGGACTGTTTTGTTGTTATGAGGAACTAGTTGAAATTGCATAACAAATTTGTAGTAGATGAGTCATCATGGTTGCATGACTTCTTCCAGCTTAGTTCAGCAGCACTTGAATAGGAACAGTATGGTAGATAGAGTAATATAGGGATGGGGTTTGGCAAGGAATGATTGACAGTAGAAATGGGTGAGGGATTTGAAAGTAAAAGACTGGACAGCTAGGTGGCACAGTGGATAGAGCTCTGGCCTTGGAGTCAGGAGGACCTGAGTTCAAATCCAGCCTCAGACACTTGACACTTATTAGCCGTGTGACCCTGGGCAACTCACTTAACCCCGCTTGCCTCACCAAAAAGAACAAAAAAAAAAAAAAAAGTAAAGGACTTTGTGGAATTGATTTCGGGTTAAGTAAAGATTTGAGATTAGTAATGGAAGAAAGTGCCTTCAGAGGACAATGGACTGAGAAAGTACTGAGGATTAGAGCAATTGGCAATCATGATAGTAAAGAAGGGTGAGGAATAGAAAGAGATAGGTAGAAGAAAGCCAGTTTTTCAATTATGGAAGTGGAACTCTTGGCCAAGTGAAGTCTAGGGTATAGCCATTCCTGTGTGTGGCTGTTGTGGAGAGCAGTAGGTAATGGGATTTGAGGAGGTTGAGGAACTAGGAAAAGACAGTGACAAAAGCCTGAACTAGGCTGGTGGCTATGTGACTAGAGAGACAGGGACCGATGTGTGAGAGAAAAGCAATTTCTAATTCTACAATAAGATTTGGCAACTGATATAACATGTGGGACGAGGGAGAGAGAGAAGTTGAGTGACATTGAGGTTTTAAATGTGGATGACGGGTAGAATGATAGTGTCCTAGGTGGGAATAGGGAAGTTCAAAGAGGGAGATGGGTTTTTGGGTAAAAGATGAGTTCTACTTTGGATGGATTTAATTTGAAATTCCTAGATGTCAAGTTTGAAATATCTCTAATAGGCATTTGGAGATGTGATTAGATCTTAAGAGAGAGATTAGGTAGAGCTAGATATACAGGTCCAGGAGTAATTTTTATTGAGATGATAAGCTTGTGGGAGCAGTTGAGATCACTAAGTGAGAGTATAGACAGAAGAGAAGAGGGCCCAGGATAGAGCCTTTGGGTACAACTACAATTGGAAGGTGAGATATAGAACTCTGATCAATGTAACCATGATTTCAGAACCAGCAGAGGAGGAGACTGAGAGTGTTCAGACAGGAGAACTGAGAGCAGTGTCCGGAGAGGAGAGAGTAGTCAGTGGTGTCAAATACAGCAGATAGGTCAAGAAAAAATGAAGATTGAGGAAAGAGCCTTTAGATTTGAGGATCCAGAGATCATCGATAACTTCTTGATAAGTCTGGCATTTGGAGAAATATACTAACTCTTGGCCATTAATAATATTCTCATATCAATATATTCTTTGTTATGTATTTAGGGTGTTTCGTGCTTATTTTTATAGGTGTTTCTGATCTGTAGAACAGTTTAGGCAAATAGCCATCAGCTGATCTCTTGAATACTTTTTCTTTCCTTTTTTGGTAGGAAACTTTGCTTAGTTGCTTGCTGACTATTACTGACCAGGTGCTACTTCCTTCTCTTTCTTTAATGGATTGCAATGCTTGTATGTCTGAAGAACTATGGGGAATGTTTAAATCATTTCCATATCAATACAGGTAAGTATTGGCATTTTTTTTGATTTTGAACCATGTCAATATTGATGCATTGGATTTATTTTTTAAAAATGTATTTAACAAGCATTTATTTTCTCTCCTTCCCACTCCTTGCCCCCACTAAAAATAAAAGAAGAAAAACAAAATCTTTCTAACAAAGTTTGGAAGCAAAACAAATTCCCACATTGGTCATGTCCAAAAATGTGTCTCAGTATGCACATTTATTCATTAGTTTTTTTTTGAGGAGGGTGGGTGTCATTGGTCTTCTGAAATTATGGTTACATTGATCTGTCTTTCAAAGTTGTTTGGTTTTACAGTAGTGTTAGAGTATAAGTGACTCTTTTGGTTCCGCTTACTTAACTATGTATTAGGCATACAAGTCTTCCCTTTTTTATACTGTAATAGTATTTCATTACATTCGTATGCCATAGTTTGTTATGCCATTCCCCAATTGATGGACATTCCTATAGTTTCTGATTTGCCATCCAAAATGCTATTTTTGTATATATGGATCTCTTTGGGCTGTAAGTCTAGCAGTGATATTGCTTGGTCAAAGGGTATGCACAATTAAGTAATGTTTTGGTCTGAGGTCCAAATTGCTTTCCAGAATGGCTTGATCAATTAATCCACTACCCTATCAACAGTACAGTTTTCCTGCAGCCCCTCCAACCTTTGTCATTTCCTTTTTTTGGTCTTCTTTGGCGATCTAATGAGTGTGAGGTAGAACCTTTGGAGTTCCTTTAATTTTCATTTCTCTAATTATTAGTAATTTTGGAGGATTTTTTTCACATGGCTGTTGATGGCTTGATTTTCTTCCCTTGAGAAGTGTCTGTTGATATCCTTTGACCATTTATCTATTGGGGATTGGCTTTTATACTTAAAAATTTGAACCAGTTCCTCTTATAGTGTCCCAGAAGTCTTAGTGAAGTTTAAAGTGATAGTACCTTTAATATTATAAATGTTACAAACTTATAAGCAAACTGAAGTTAGTTAATTTTTAAAAATATTAATGTGTTTCAATAAACTTCAATATAACCAGTGTTTTGTTATGTTACTCCAGATGATTTTAGAACTCAGTGAAAACTTGCCTCAGCTGTAGCTCAGTGACCAAATAGATTGCTTTTGTAATCCTACCTTTAAGATCATTTAAAGAATGAGATTTTGATGCATTTTTGATGGGATAAGAAAGAGTATAATGGAGATATATCAGGTGACCAAGTGACCAAACAATAGGACCTCCTGTTGATCAACTGGTTTGAGAAAATGTCATCTATAAACTGTTCAATATGCAACGCATAATGACAGGGTGTTCCATCTTGTCAAAATTCATTATTCAGAATTCACAGAACTAAGTATAAAATAAATTTAAATAATTAAACTTTCAAATGATTTTTTTGGTGAGTTTGCCACATTTATATTTCTAAATTTATTAAAGCTTAAAACTGCACTTAGACTTTTGTTTTGGGACATGCTTAATATGTAAATGAGACATTTGTTATGCATTGGCTAAACTTATATAACATTTCTTTTTCCTCTATCTCTTCTTTAAGGTATCGTCTGTATGGTCAGTGGAAGAATGAAACTTATAATAGTCACCCACTTTTGGTAAAAGTTAAAGCTCAAACGATAGACAGAGCCAAATATATAATGAAGTAAGTTTTTTTTTCAATTATATTTGTTGAATCATAGTAAATTTAGATAGCTTAAATGTAAGCATAAATGTTAGTAAGTCCATGAGTCTTAACTTCATAGGCACCATATTAATCTAGTAGCTATTTGTATGTTATACCTGTGATGTAATAGACCTTGTTCTAAGATTTTACATTCAGGAAGGCTGCACATCTAATAAAAATTCTTTTGAACAGACTGCAATATATAGTGTCAGGTCTCTATACAAAGCTAATATAGTTTCAGTGAGCAAGAAGAATGGGGAAAAGCTAATATGGATGCACAAGGTACTCCACAGCCAATGTTAATTTTTAAAAAGACATGTAAGATATGGTATCAGGTTCAAGTAAAAGAATGATTGGAAAGGCGTAGCATGGTACTGAATGTAAGGCTGGCTTCAGGAAAGAGAAAGTTCAGTGAGTTGAGGTTAGTATGCAAGGGACAGCAAAGTGGTGTTTTTTTTTTTTTTTTAAGGTATATTGGGGAAAAGGAGTTAAGTCAAGAAGCATTTATTAAGCACCTACTGAGTGCCAGGCACTGTGCTAATTAAGCACAAAGGGATAGAGAGAAAAGCAGAAATGGTCTCTTTTCTGAAGGAACTCATAGTCTAATGGGGAAGACAACTTGGAAACTGCAATGTACAAACAAGTTAGATAATCTCCAAGGGAAGGGTTTAGCATTAAGAGGATTGGGAAAGGCTTCTTGCAGAAGGTATGGGACTTGTAGAACCTCTAAGAAAGGATAGAGCAGCTGCTTACTGTGAATGGGATGGTAGTAGATAATAGAGAAGAGGGAGAACTACTCAATTTTTATATTGCTTCTGTTTTCTCTGCCAAGGCAAATGATCTTTGCCTGGAAAGGACAGAACAAAAGCATATAATAGATAGTACAAAGGTAACTGAGTAAGAGAGCATTTAAGTTGCTTTTGATGAGTTTGTCACCTGGTCCAATGAACTACATCATTGGATACTGAAAGAACTCGTGTATGGGATTGCTCAGTCTTCTGTCTGCTTTTATTTTGAAAATTTTTTTGATTGTTGAAAGGTCTAGTGGAAATTTAAAAATTCTTCTTGGTAGGAATCTCAGTTTTTCAAAAGGTTTTATTGCTTAGTTTTTCATCTCATTTAAAATTTTAAGGGATTTCTATAAGAGGTTTTTGGAACAGAGAGGTGGTGTAGTAAATAAAACACCAGGCCTGGAATGAGGAAGACCTAAGTTCAAATGCGACCTCAGACACTTACTATCTGCATGATCCTCGGCAAGTCACTGAACCCCGTTTGCCTCAGTTTCTTCATCTGTAAAATGAGCTGGAAAAGGAAATGACAAACCACTCTAGTATCTTTGCCAAGAAAATCCCAAATGGGATCACAAAGAGTTGGACACGACTGAAAAACGAATGAACAGCAAAACATTTTGTTTTCTCTGATTTCAGTGTGAAGACTAAATACTAGTTTGTGTCAGTTTAGATCGTCATCCTTAAGGAAGGTGGTACTTGGAACTGCTAAATTCTGTAGTAAAGATGTTCATCCCAGTTTTAGATTTAGGGACGGTCACTATCAGTCATGCTATTTTTAATATATATGCGATGGCATAATTATGCACTGGGCTTTGTGTCAGAAAGATCTGAGATCAAAATTTGGTTGCAGGCATGTAACTGACCCAGTCAAGGCACTTAATTTCTATTTGCCTCAGTTTCCTTATCTGTAAAATGGGGATAATAATCAAATGAGATTTTTTAAAAGCACTTTGCAAACCTTAAAGAGCCATAGGCTCGTCAGGCCATGAATGACTTTTCAACTGCAGCAAGACAATTTAAAGTGTGAAGAGATTGCAGTCTGAATTGAGTTAATATGTTGGAACTTTATTTTAAGGTCTGTTTTTTTCACAGAAAAATAAATTAACGCACAGCCAGAAATAAGCTTTAAGGTGATCTGTTAAAACTCTTTAATGTGCGCTTTACTTAACTTTGTGTTGCTGATGAGGTTTTTTCCTAGGAATTCCATAGTTGATCACTTTAGGGACTCTTAGATCAATAATTCAGACTTTTGAAGCTGAAACATTCCCTGTATGCTTGTATGCATGTGAAGTTACAGTTTGCTTATTAGAAAAGAAATACTGGAAGGCTATTGAAAAATTGAATTCAACAATTATTTACTGAGTACCTGCCAGGTGCTGGTGATTGAAAGCCAAAAGCAAAGCATCCTTTATATATCTCTGATAGGGTTATTTTGTTTTTTTTCCAAGAGAATATAAGCTTCTTATGGACATATACAGACTTAATTCATTTAATCAGATTTTAATGATCTGAACTTTAATAGTAAGACTTGGTATGATACCGTGATCTTTTTTTGTAGTTGAATATGGTTGTTATTTGAAGTAACTTAGGATAAAAAGATGAAGTTATTTCCAATGTGGTCATTTCTCTTTACATATTAACAACTCACACCATTTAAAAATTTTTGTGAATGTTTTTATTTGTTTATTTAGTGCCTTTTCTCTGAAAAGTTAAAGGTTCTCTTTTTTTGGAATAGTGAGCATCTCACCCCTTAAGATAAACTAAAACCACCAGGTCATTTGGGGAAGTTGGATCAGCAAGGAGTAGAGAAAGGAATAAAATCAATAAGTTGCTTTGTTTGCTTTGACTGTGAATAATGATAGAGATTATACAGACCTTATTATAGACTCTGACATAATACAGTGCTAAGCAGAATGGAGGTTTCTTTAGGTCTCATAGATGTTAATAACAAGACTGTTTTTCCTTGGATAGAGAAATTGTGAGAGTGTGCAAAAACTTTTTTGAATATAGTCTCTGATTTCATTGCTGTAGGGAACTGTATAAATCATTAAAGTCTTTAAACTATTAAGACTTTTGAATTATTAATGTTGAATTTTTAAAAAGTATTTTTGACATTTACATCTTAAATATCTTTTTGGAGTGTTCTTAACACAGATGGTTTTCTGATTGCCACAAAAACAATTCAGAATGGGCATTTACATGTATTACTTTATGTATTTTGGTAAAAACTGTATTGAAAGTAGCTTCTATGAATTTTATAGTGGGAGAGATAGTTTAGATAAATGGTCCCTGCCACTTTTTTTCCCCATTCACCAGGCGATTGACAAAGGAAAATGTGAAGCCTTCTGGAAGACAGATTGGGAAATTGAGCCACAGCAATCCAACCATTTTGTTTGATTACGTATGTATTAAGATGCAAGTTAATGTAAAAAACCATTCAAAAGACTTGTTTTCATTTTTATCTTTCTATCTTAGACATCTTAGATAAATTTAAGTAAACATCTCCATTTTAAATAAACATTTTAGATGATGTTTGAGATTCAGTATGGTCTTTGAGATTCCTTAATTCTACTTCTTCCCTGTAGGTCTTCATTATGGTATCAAAGGAGATAATATATATGAAGTATTTTGTAACCTTAAAGTGCTATATAAATATTAGTTATTACTGGGTAAACAGTAAATTTAAAATTTTTAAAAATTCAGTTTTATTTTCATTTTTAATGTTTTTCCCTTACCCTCATTGAGAATGCAAGAAAAACAAATTCTGTTATAAATATGTCGTCAAAAAAAAAAAACCAACAACAACAAATGACTATGTGAACCATATTTCCCTCACCCACCCCCCCAAAAAAAGGAAAAAGAAAACAAAATATGCATTAGTTTTTACTCCCACGTCCAAAAACTATCTGTAGAGGGATAGCTTTTTTTATAATGAATCCTTTGGAGTCATGATTAGTTATTTCATAGATCAGACTTAGTTTTCCAACATTTTTATATTTACAGTATTATTATTGTATAAATTAAAACTGTAGCTTTACTAGAAATCTTTGTGGTGAGGCTAGATAGTGTAATTTCTTTACTACATAATACAATAATATAATATTTTGATCAAATACTTTAGTAATAAATATTAGTGCTACTATAAAGCTATTTATAATTTTTGGATTACTTTGTTTTTGTAAAGGCATTATTGGAAATAACAATCAAGATTTTTGTTGTGAATTGGATTAAGAGTGAAAAATCAATCAATAAACATTTTATTAGATGCCTACTATATGCCAGTACTGTGAAAATGCTTGTGTTGTAGCCCAAATGTAGCACCAGTTCCTTCATAATAGAGAAATTTTAAAAAACTTTTTTCATGAGATGCTACTATTTTATAGTACTGAAAGTAAGGTTTAGCTTATTCATAGTATTATCATTATAATGATTATTTCTGTGGTGGTTTAAGGTTACAAAGCAGCTTTTTCCTCATGGCTTTTTGGAGGTAGGTAGGTTTTGTTATTCCCAACTTTAAAATTGATTTCTTAATTAAAAACCAGTTTTTAAATGATTTAATAAAAAATATTCTTAACAGATGATAAAGACTTAGTTTGCTATCACCATCAACTAAGATGGGAACCTAAACTTTAGAAGACTCTTTAAAAACTTTTTAATTGAATAACTTTATTTAGCAACTGATCTGCTGGCATATCCTAGTTATTAATTAACCATGTCTGATGGCATTTTAAATTTTAAGTTGCATCTATTTTTTTTTTCTTTCAGATTTTATCACAAATACAGAAGTATGACAACTTAATAACACCAGTAGTTGATTCATTGAAATACCTCACTTCATTGAACTATGATGTCTTGGCCTGTATCCTTTTAAGTAGAGTAGTATGGAGATGTAAGAATTGTGAAACCAATGCACGAAAAATATAGTTCTCCAGATAAGTGATTTTAGACATGTAAATGAGAAAACCAACAGATATTTTTAAACTGAATCTCTTTTTAGCAATAATCTTTGGTTAGACTTTGTCAGGTGGTAGTTTTTTTTTTTTAAACATATACAGCTAATAAGTATATGACCAGGGCAAGTTATTCTGTTTCCCTATTTCCTCATCTGTAAAAATAATAATAGCCCCTCCCTCACAGATTTGTTGTGAGAATCAAATGGTAATATTTATAAAGCACTTTTCACTATACCTGAAACATACCAAGTGCTATGTAAGTATTAGCTATTATTATAAACTATTATTATTGGTATTAAAATGTTACAACACTTCAGGTAGGTAAAGATATTATGTGCTTTGCTGTTTTTTTGGGGGGGTAGTTGGGGTTAATTTACTTGCCCAGAGTCACACAGCTAGTGAGTGTTACATGTCTGAGGCCGGATTTGAACTCGAAGTCCTCCTGACTCCAGGGCCGGTGCTCGATCCATTGCGCCACCTAGCTGCCCCTGCTTTGTTATTTTTTAAAACAAAAATAAAAACAAAATCTTTTTTCAGTTTATTTAATTTTCTCTCATTCCCTCTTCCCTTTCTTTCCCCAAAGAAAAATAATCCTTATAACATATGCAGTCAAGTAAAACAAATTCCTACATTGGCTGTGTCCAGAAATATGTCTCATTCTGCATGTTTAATCCTTCACCTCTCTGTTAAGGATTGGGGAGTATTCTTCTTCATTGATGTTCTAGAAACATGGTCATTACATTGATCACAGTCCTTGAGTCTTGACAGTTACTTGGTTTTATAGTGTTGATGTACAGTGTAAATTGTTCTCGTGGTTCTGCTCAATTCATTTTGCATTGGTTCATAAGAGTTTTTCTCAGGTATCCCTGCAAATACTCCTTTTATCATTTCTTACAACATAATAATGTAGTTATCCCTTCCACATCGCAGGGGTTAGGGTCATGGTACCCCTGCAGTTTGGAAAATCATCATAAAATTTTTTGGCCCTCCCTTTGTACAAGAGAAGAAGTTTGAATTATTTCTCTTTCTTTTATGGGGTGTACTTTATTGTAAATTTTGGGTTAAATATTTGGTCATAGGCTCTGTGTTGTCTGCTGACCTTCAGGTGTTACCTGTGGCTTCCCCAAAACTCCCCCAAAATTCCCATTTAATTTCCTGTGCCGACCTGCCACATATCAAAACCTCGATGGGGAAAGTCATGATGTGGAAGGGATAACTATTCCATTAGATATATTCCACAATATGTTCAGCCACACAGTTCATCCATTGGTGGATACCTCTAGTTTCTATGCTTTGCCACCATAAAAGGAGCTGCTTTAAATGTTTTTGTTATGTATAGATCTTCTTTCTTTCATCTATTTGTGGTATAGCTCTAATAGTGGTATAGCTGGATCAAAGCATTTGTATGATTTAGTAACTTTTTGGTCATATGTCCAGGTTACTTCCCACAATGGCTGGACAAATTCACAACTCCACTAACAGTGCATTAATTTGCTTGTTTTCCTGCAGCCTCTAAAACATCTGTCTTTTCCTGTCTTTTAGTCAACTTAGCCAATCTGATGGGTATAAGGTAGAACCTCAGAGTTGCTTTAATTAGTATTTATTTAATTGTTTGTGATTTGGAACATTCTTTAATGTCTCTAGATAGCTTGCTTATCCTTTGATCATTTATCAGTTGGGGAATGGCTCTTATTTTTACAAATTTTTGTCATTTCCTTATATATATTGGAAATGGGACATTTATCACTGTTTCTTCTTTATTCTTAACTGATTTTATTTGTATAAAAACTTAAATTGTATTTGATCAAAATTGGCCATTTTATCTTCTAATTCTTCTCTTATCTTCCTTGCTCCTTTAATTTGTTTATGATGTGACCTTTTAAAAAATATAATCATTTATTCATATACTGTTTATCTTGGTTTGATATATGATGTGAGTTGTTTGTCTAAACCTGATTTCTGTTAGGCTACTGAGCATTTTTCCCAGCATTTTTTTCCCCCTGCAAAATATCCCTCTGATAGTTATGTTAAAGCATTAAAACTGTGAAGCAACTTAGGTAGTACTGTCATTTTTATTGGCACAGCTCAGCCATGACCATTGAATAGCCCTCAAGGTATTTGTTTTTATTTCTTTATAGAGCACTTTGTGTTTGAATCCATGTAAGTATTTTGTATGCTTTGGTAAATTTATCCTCAAGCATTTTATGCATTTTGTAGTTATTTTGATTGGCATTTCCCTTTCTACCATTGTCTCTTGGATTTTATTATTTTATAGGTATATGGTCACTTTTTCTGGGCTTATTTTATAGCTTTCAACCAGTAGTTGTCTCAGTATCTTTTGATTCCGTAGGATTTTCTGTCATGAGTTCTATGCTTTAATGGCTGCTGTACTTCTCCCTTCCTCCTCAAATTTCTATAGCAATAACATATGCAAACCTTAAAGTGCTATACAGATGCCAGCTATTATAGCTTTAAAATTAGGAAGGGCTTTCTTCACAACTGCCTATGTTTAGTGTAAGCATATTATTTTCACTATTTTGACTGATGAAGCTTCTGTGGGCCCAAAAAGGTGAAATGACTTGCTTAAAGTCATGAAGTGTCAGAGAAAGAATTTGAATCCAGATCTCCTGACTTCCAAGAACCAGCTAGCTTTCTGCTTTACCATTCTGCTTCTTGGAGTATATAGAGGAATGATCATTTCCTTTGATTATTTCTTCCTATGCTTAGATGGGTTTTTGTCTTGTGGGAAGAGGAAGAAAAGATTTTTGTGTTCACCAACCACCTTTTTTGGCTTTGTGTGATTGGGTTCCCAATCCTTAGCAGGATTCCCTGCTAAGAGTAAGAGGAACTAAGAATAAATGCATTTTGTCTCATCATTTACTGTAGTTAGAAAACAATAGTTTTTACAGTTTTTTAAAGACATTAGAGTATGTCATGTTTTCCTAAAGGGAAATTAGTAGAGGTTCTGACAAATAACTATTTTTCTTAATACTGTACAAGATTGCATTATTGAAGCTTTGGCTAATCCAGAGAAAGAAAGAATGAAACATGATGATACAACTATCTCAAGCTGGCTTCAAAGTGAGTATTGCTCTTCTTATGTATTTTAATATATGTAGGAGTTTCTACCTCAGGAGAATATTCCCTAATTTAAACAGCTACTTGAGGTGGCTGAGTGGCTTAGTGGATTGAGCTCTGGAGCTGGAATCAGGAAGATCTGAGTTCAATTCTAGCCTTAGATGCTTGCTGTGTGACCCTCAGTAAGTTACTTAACTTCTCTCTTCCTCGGTTTCCTGAACTGTAAAATGAGGAGCACCTACCTCCTAGGGTGGTTGTGAGGGTCAGATGAGATATTAGTTTTAAAATGCATATTTGTTGCCTGGCACATAGTAGGTGCTTAATAAAGACATTATTATATTGTATGGTTAAAGTTTTCAAACTACTAACTGACTGGAGGTGAATAAATAGATGTTACAAAATACTCTTCAGAGTTATTGGTAAATACTCTGATAAAGTCATCAGTAAAATCAACTAGTCTTCTACCTCTTCTTATTTTTGTAAATTTAATTGGAGAGAATAATATGCTATATCATGAACTCCTTTTAATTATACTTCATGTCGTTTCATACCTAGGCCTAGCAAGTTTTTGTGGTGCGGTTTTTCGTAAATATCCAATTGAACTTGCTGGTCTTCTTCAATATGTGGCGAATCAGCTAAAAGCAGGAAAAAGGTATGTATAAAATTTTTTCTTTAATCAGTACTTTTACATTAATTACTGTGAGTGTCCAGCTGTTTTGAGCTCTATTATACAGAGTAACTTTATTTAAATGAAGAAAGAACAGTCAGGAAAACAATAGATACAAAAGCTACGACAAAGTAAATATAAACAGTACTAAAAGGCAACTGACTCTGGATTAAAAGCTGTGATCAATGTTAGTTCCAGAGGACTAATGGTGGGATATACCTCCCTTCTCTTTGTAGAGAAATGGGAGAATATTGGTGCCAAATTAGAGGAGGTAGCTGTGTTCTTTGGTTGTAATTATGTTGAACTAGCAGGTTCAGCCTTGTGATTGGGACAAAATGAGTTGATTGTTTGACATTTAGCAAAAGAAATTTACTTTACGATATCATGCTAAATACGGGGTGGATACTACATTGATTCAGTTGGATATGGTTCCCCTTGCCCTCCATATTTGCCATTGTAGTGTGCCCAGACAGTGAAGTGATTCCTCAAGGACTTTGTTTTTAGACTTGAGCAAACAAAAAAATTTTGTTAAGGGTTCAAACCTTAATTTTCTGGACCAATTAAGTCTCCAGGACACTTTCTTTACCTTTTAGGGAGAAATCTAACCCAGTGTTTGTAGAGTAGATGTTGATCCTCCTACAATTTAACTGTTTTTGTTTGTGGTGAGAAGAGCTTTTTGGGGAGTAGGAATGATATTGGAAAATGTCTTTGGTATTTAAAAAAATAAGAAAAAACAAACCCAAGGAGCAGAATAATAAATTTACTTGACTCAGTCATAGACTTTAGTATGGTGTGAAATGTAGATTTTGTGCCCATTCACATTCAAGTTCATTTTTTGTGCTGTTGTTGTGTTGAAATCATGTAAGTAGAAAAATATAAACAAAAATAATAATCCATTAAAACATCTGTACTTGGTGAACACCTAATGATGACAGAGAGCATGGTTTAGTGGAAACAATAGTACATTTAGAGTCAGAGGATCTTGCTTTAAATCCTAGCCCTACCACTTACTACTACCTTTGTGACAATGGGCAAGTCACTTCCTCATTCTAGTCCTAAGTTTCCTTCTATAAAATAAAGGAGTTGGATTATATGGCCTCTGCCAGCTCTAGGTCTATGATGCTTTGTGTAACCATGATTAAGTTATTTCTCCTTGCTGGGCCTCAGTTTTCTCCTTTATACTGAGACGGTTGGACTAGATGGCTTCTGATGAGGTCCGTTTGAACCTCTGGGTTCATCAGGTGTAGGATCCGATGAAGCTATGGGTATTTTTTTTTAATTACATTTTAAAATTTTCAGATCTGTATTCTCTCCCTCCAACCCCCCATGAAAGCAAGAAAAACAAAACCTGTTAAAAATATGTATAGTCAAGTAAAGCCTCATTGACCATGTCCAAAGAAAAGTCTCAAATTTTACTTTGAGTACCCTCTCTCAGGAGGTGGGTAGCATGTTTGAGTCCTCTAGAATTGTAGTTGATCACTGTGTTGATTATAGTTCCTAAGTCTTTCAGAGTTGCCTGTCTTTGCGATATTGCTGTTGCATAAATTGTCCTCCTGGTTCTGCTCTCATTACTTTGTATTGCTTCATAGAAGTCTTCATATACTTGTCTGAAACCATCCACTTCATCATTCTTATAGCACAATAATATTCCATCACATACATATACCCTAACCTATTCTGCCACTGCCTAATTGATGAGTACCCCCTCAGTCTTTATTTATTTATATTTTGCCATCTCAAAAAGAAGTGCTATAAATATTTTTGTACATATAAGTCCATTTCATCTTTCTTTGACCTTTTTGGGGTATAGGCATAGAATATGCATAGTTTAGCAGCTTTTGAAACATAATTCCAAGTTGCTTTCCAGAATGGCCGGACCAATTCATAGCTCCACCAACAGTGCAGCAGTACCTATTTTCCCACAGCCCTTCCAGCTTTTGTCATTTCCCTTTTTTGTCAATTTGACCAATACGGTAGGTATGAGGTTATAAATATTTTCCTACAAAACATTATTATTTGTACATGTTACCAAAATAAACTTATTAACTACAAAGTTTTTGAGTACTTGAGAGAATAGTATTGATGTTGTAGATTATACATATACTCTTATGGTAGATCACAATGTACTTTTAGTTTTTATTCCTAACTACCACCAAGTGGTGAGAGTACTCTGATCCTTTAAACATTATTCATTTGTAATGGTAACATTTATATTTTGGAGGAGGAGGTGCTCGTGCCTCTTACTCAAATGATTCTAAACTTAAGAATTTTAATTTTAGAGAACAGATTGCTTATATTTTGAAATACTACTTTTTAAAAAATATTTAACACTGACATTTGTGCCACAGTCAAGGACCTGAGATTGTATTTATATTCTGAAATACCACCAGATGCTGATTTTCCAGATGGGCTTCATTCCTGATAGGTACCTAATTTTTAAAGAAAAAATTAGAAAACTTCATTATTTTGGTCACTAAAATTATTACATTGACCCTATCTTCTTGGTTACTCCTAGCTATTATGCTTTTTCCTTCTACTGTTTTCCATATCATTAGACCCACAGAATTGTAGGCTTTTGCCTACAGAATATATGCTTTCCTTGCAAATAAAGAGATAGCTAATAAAAATGTCATTCATTCTTTCTATCTGTATCTTTAATACCTAGCATATCCTGCCTGGTACATAAAGGGCACTTAATAAGTATTTGATTACATTTCATTGCCAGGTTTCTCTTTGGCTTTTGACATATACCAATTTCTTTGAATGTTTACTTTTGTTCTGAAATAGACCTTTCTTTAAAAAAAAAATTACAAAATCGTTAAAAGAAAACCAATGCTTTTCTCTTGATTGTTGTCTAAGTACTTTCTAATAAACTTGAAAAATTGCATCTATAACTTTTAACTTGCTGGTGTCCTTTATGTGGCTAGTTAGACCTATGAAAGATCTCTCCCTCATCCCACCTCTGGAAAGACTTTTTTCCGTGTCATCTTTTTTATATACAAAGGATGGTTTTAGAAGCTATAAAGCTTTATTTCTAAGGTTAAATTTGTGCTTGAAAGGAAATTCTTTAAAGTTGGTATTGCAGGATTAAAATATGTAAGTACTGGCATTGGAGAGAAAAGTATTGAAATGTAATCTGGTTTCTGCTCTTCTTTTTTTCCTTGGCTTGAATACTGACTCATTGCTTTTGGAAGCCATCTGTGAGCATAGTTTAAATAACATCTAATATGCCAATACAGAGATTTTGGGGATTTATTGAGATTCTTATACATTCTGCTTACTGCATATGTGCTTTAAATACTCTGAATTTTGTTGTTTTGAAGGGATATTTTTATTCTTCTAAAACTTTAATTTTTAAAATATTCCTGCTCTAAGATAATTTTTAGAAAAAAAAACATGTTTAACAACTTATTTGTAGTAGTATTTTCATATATATACATATAATGAAGAGGAAGCACATTGTAGTGGATAGAGATCTAGATTTTTGAGTCAGGAAGACCTGAGTTCAAGTCCTGTCTCTGATCTTGGAATAGGCTTTTTAACTTCTCAGTGTTCTAGGGTACAGCTCTCTAAGGTAAGTTATTGAACTATTCGAAATCTACATCATGAAACAGGGGCATATGAAATCCACATGTCAATGAAATCCCAGGTCTAGTTCCCTTTTTTTCCCTCACAATAAAAATGTATGTTTTATTTGAATCACATGTTATTACAAAATTAAAATATACTGCTGCTTCTGTATTTTAAGTTTCTGCTATAAGCATGTTTCTTATTTTCCTTTTGAATAGCTTTGACCTACTTATTTTGAAAGAGGTGGTACAAAAAATGGCAGGAATTGAAATTACTGAAGAAATAACAATGGAGCAACTAGAGGCCATGACTGGTGGGGAACAGCTTAAAGCTGAGGTGAGTATACTTTGAGATGGTTATGTAAACTCAACCTATTTTTTTTCCTCTTATAAAATAGTTGATTATTAACAAATTTTTGAGTGAATTAAATGCCAAATTCTACATGGCAGCATTAATTAGGTTTGTTCTTAATACAGTTATGTTTTATTTTCAAAAAGTTTGAAAATATGGTTTCTGCATTATACTATGTTACTGTAATAGTTCAATCAGTGAATTTATTATCTCATAGATGTGGATACTCCCAGGATTGGCACAGATCACAACTCTTTCGTGACTCCTTTGCAAGTGTTGTCTTTTTTTCCATAGGTCCTGCACAGGTAATCTAGTTGCTGTGCTGGAGGTGTTCCTCTAGGTCTTCTAAAAAAAAAAAAAAAAAAAAAAAACAACCCACCCCCTTCAAAACACTTTTCCTTAGTATCAGTACAATACTGTTGTTTGTCCATCCTTCACTTTCGCCACATAACTTACATATCTCCTTTTCTGCTAATACATTTTCTTGATGAACTTTCTTATGCCTCTTCTCTTTAAGTTATGCTACAATTAACTCAGGTCCACCATGCATCCCTCCATTTTACTTTGGGTCATCTGCATCATTTAAGGTGACTTATACTTTGATTTTTGGAGATAGTGGTGATCCATGAATCACTAACCGATTCTATCACTATTGCCAGGAGAAAAGTTGTGTTAAAAAATAAACAAGTCTTAGTGTGGTTAGCATTGTTGAAAAGCACTGCACAGTTTCCTAAATGTAGTAAAACTCAACTCTTTTCTTTCTTCCTATTCAATTTTGAGTCCTATTCGTTGTCCATCTGCAGTGTATGTCCCAGTTATATTTATGTTCATGTCTGTATGTGTATACACATATATATCCACACATATAAACATAGAGGGTAGTTGGGTGGGGGGGATGGGTTAACATGTATTACCTCGTTGAACTGGCCATCTAACTACATGTCATTGTCTGGACAATAGGCATTTTTTATCCATTTAGTTTTTCCTCAATGAATTATTAGGCCTATCTCTTGAGTAACTATTGATCTCATTGATAAAATCACATGTTAACAAACAATTTTTATTTGCAAACAGGAACATAATGGAGGACATCATATAGAATCTCTCTTCTGTTTGGGTCTTATGTAGGATATCCTCCATGACTGTGCAAACACCTTTGGCATATCTCTGTTTTATGCCTTGTTTTGACAACAGATCATTTGGTTAGAGGGTCATTGGATAGAGTTTTCTGGTTGCATTTGTCAAATCACCTTGTATCATCTTAACATACTGAACAATTCTCTGTTGGAGAAAAACTTTTAGGACTATGTTTTCTTCTACTAAATCAAATACTTTTAGTAATCTAAAAATAAACATGACCGGATCTTGTAGTTTCTGTTCCTTTCAGTCAGTTGTGTGGCTATAAGATATGTACTGTTGCAAACTGTTTTTGAAAGCCTGCGTGTTAACTTTCTTAATTTCATCAAGAATGCTCTTTGATGCATAGGTTTAGATTATTTTCTTTTGTAAAGGTGAGAAAATTAATATTTGTGTTAATAGTTATTGTTCTTTTGATTTCCTTTTTTGCTCAGTAGTAGAAACATTCATCATTTTTTCTTCTTTTGGTCTCTTCCCCTCTCTGAATTTTCTTGTAAAATGATCCTACAATGCTGTCAAGATTATGATTTTGCTGGCCAGCATAGATTTTCAGGATGTAGATTTAGCCTGGTCCAGCTACTTTTTCCTACTTCCTCTTTGCCATTTCATCTTAGCACATCTATCTAATACCAAGATGTTAGGGTCCATATGTAATGGTTCCTCTGTCAATGATGATGAAAATAGATTGTTATAGAAAGCTTAGCAAAACCATTCTATTTTCTCTTTTTGTCCTCCGACAGTTGCATCTGTAGATGCTCTTGAGATGATATAGCTTAGTTGGGTCTTCATCAAGCTTTCTGTGGATTGAATTTTTGCCTCCACTGCTTTTTGCCATTTTGTGAGTGCTATTGCTCTTAATCTTTCACCATCATCTTCCATAGTGTATTCCAGGTAAATTTTTATTCTGAATGGGTGCTTCCTCATGTTGACATGCCTCTCTACTTGGCAAGAAGATAGTGTTTGCTGACTAAGTTTCTGGGATCATTTAGCCTCATTGTGGCAACTGCATTGTATCTTTTAAACTTCAAGAAATGATGATAATCAAGGTCAATATCTTTTGCCTATTTCAAATTTCCATTTTTTGGGCATCTGCAGCTTGTTTAAGGTCATCTTGAGGCTGATGTATTTGTTCTCATCGTTGTTTCATCTTTATCCTTTGTTCTGATTTTGATGTTGATTTTTACTTGTGCTTTAATTGTTGTGACCATACACACTTATTTCTTATATGACTCACATCACTACCCAGTCATTTATTATATCTAAAACACAGTAAATTTCATTTTTTTTGTCATGTTCAGTCAACAAGTATATATTAAATGTCTATGAAGTTCCAGGCATTGTGCTGCTCACTGGAGTTATCAGAGACAAAACCAAACATTCTTATCCTCAAAGACCTTACATTTCTATCAGGAGGGAAATAATGTGTACACATACAAGTAAATGCAAAATATGTTAAATAATTTTGGGGATCACTCACAGTTGGGGGCATTGAATCGGGAAAGATCCCTTGTGGGAGGTGGCACTTGGCCTGATCTTTGAAGGGATGTGGGTGTCCTAAGAGATAGAGATTAGGAGGGATAGAGCATTTCATGAATGGGGGATAGCCTTTGCAAAGGTACAGACCTAGAAGAAGAGCTGTTTGTACGTACGTATATACACACACACACACACACACACACACACACAGAGCAAATAGGCCAGTTTGACTCTGAGGTAAATAGAATGTGCAGAGTGGAATAACATGTAATAATCCTGGAAAGGCAGTCTAGAGCTGGATTGTGAAAGGTTTTAAATGCCAAACAGAAAACTTTGTATGTTATCTTAGAGGCAGTAGGAATCCACTGGAGCTTTTTAAGCATGGGATTGGTGTGGTAGGATTTTTGCTTTTAGGAATATCAGTTTGTCAGCTGGTGGAGGATGGATGGGAAAGGGAAGAGACTGGACTCAGGGAGATCAGTTAATTAGAAAATCATTAGAGATGAGGAGGGCCTGAAATGTGTTGGTGGCCATGTGAGTGGAGAGAAAGGGATATATACAAGAGAAGTGGAAGTAGAATTATTATCATCATCATTTTTAATACTAATAAAAAAAAAGTAGAATCAATAAGGCTTGGCAACTAAATATGTGGAGGAGGTCGAGGAAAGGCAAGGGTGATTACTAGGATGTGAATCTTGATGACTGCAAGGATAGTGCTACCCTCAAGAGAATTAGGGAAATTTAAAAAGAAGGGTGGATTTTGGGGGTAATAGTGAACTTGAGATATCTATGGGACATCCTGTTTGAAATGTTCAGAAGGCAGATGATGATGTGGGACTGGAACTCAGGAAGGATGTAAGGACTGGATACATAGATTTATGAGTTACTGGAGTAGAAATATTGGAACCCATGGAACCTGATGAAGCTATCGTTTGAGAGAGAAAAAAGAAGAGGTTAAAGTTTGAGCATTGGAATATACTCACCATTAGTAAGTGTGATATGGAAGAAAATCCAGCAAAGGAAACTGAGAAGTACCACCTGGTAGGCAGGAGGGAAATAGAAAAGTGGCAGTATGGAAGCCCCAAGAAGAGAGTGTCCAGGAGGAAAAGGTGGTCAACACTTTTAAGTGCTGCAGAGCTGACAAGAAAGATAAAGATTGAAAAGAGGTCATTTGATTTGGCAATAAAGAGACCATTGGTAATTTTGTAGAGAGCAGTTTCAGCTGAATGATGATGAGTTTGGAAGCCAGATTGCAGAGGATTTAGAAGAGAGGAAGAGGAGAGGAAGTGGAGCCAGCAGATATAGTCAGAGAGAAGAATTCGTTATGGCCTGGAAAATTTGGGTGTGCTGGGAGGCAGCAGGGAAAGAATCAGTAGTGAGAAGAAGAGATTGAAGATTAGAAGTAGGGAGTGATGATAGTGAGTGGAGAAGATGGGATGGGTTTGAGGTTATCAAGGGGAAAGGGCCATCTCTTCATCAGAGACTAAAATTAAGGAAGATTTAGTTTGGTATGATAGGGGGATAAGATCGAATGACAACATTTAAAGTGCTTTGCAAAACTTAAAGCTTTATATAAATGCTGTTAGATATTATTGTGTGAGATGAGGAGAAGAGGGAACAGCCTCAGTCAGAGCTGAGATGATTTTCAGGGGAAATATTGAGGAGTAGAGGGATTAGAGGTCATTGTGAGAAGGAAAAATAGGTTTAGGGGAGTAGTAAGGGATAAAGAGAGATTGGAAAAAAGACCATGATTCAGTAATGGAATTTTGGCATTCTTGAACATGGATGTTCAACGTGGCAAAATTAAGAGTGTGACTGGTCCTGTTTCTAGCTTAGATGGAGTGGAGGATTAGGTCTTGGGAGTTGAGTAGATTGAAAGGGACTAAAGGAAGTTAGGGTATTTGAGGGAACATCAAGTATGTCAGTCTTGGCGCAGTCCATCCCCACCAAAGTCATTGAGTATCAAAGTATATGTTGCTTTGGTTTGGAGAATCTGGTCAAACTTTTCATAAAATTCCTCTGTCTTCCGATTGCTCTTCCTCAGATTTTGGTACATAAGCTACAGTTATTTCCATTGCTTATGTTATGTTCATCATGGATGTTGTGAGACAAGATTGCCAGTTGTCCTCTAAAATTATATTTGTGGTTGGTTTTGCCTGCGTAATGAAACTGGCTCTGCTAAATCTTTTGATTCTCCAGCCTTTTGACCAACTTTCTCATTAGTTGCAGATTTCTTTATCTTCTAGTTTTGTTTGTCATGCAGATGTCAGTTTTGGTCTAGTTCATTTCTTCTAATAGTTATTGAAAAGCACTATCTGTAAAATTATACCCATTACAAGGATTGCAGAGAGTAAAGAGGAAGGAAGAGGCAGCAATATAAAGTGTTAAACTGCCAACATTTTAATTGATTAACTGTAGTAGATAGTATTCTATATTTAGGGGGCATCTCTTAGAGGAAGAGAAGTAGAGGATGTTGAAATTGTGGGTTTATAATTTTATTTAAGGCACATGATTATTTGTTGTATCTTTTTCAAAGTAGGTGGTTAATGTATTTCAACCTGGTATAGTAGAGGGAGCTGGCCTTAGAGTCGGAAAGAGTTAGGTTCAAGTTGTCTTTCTGACTCATTTTGACTTTGTAACCCTGGATTAGTCACTTAACTTCTCAGTGCCTCCAGGCAAACTTTCTAAGATTATAATTGCAGAACAGTTGCTGATCTGCTTTGGTAGAGGAAATTTCCTCACTGGGGTTTTTTTATCCTGAAGAAGTCACATGTCTGGAACTTGTGCTATTTTGTGCGTGTATGTGTGCGTGAGTCTGTGTGTGTCTGTGTGTATTGAAACTTAGTAATTTTTTTTTGGGGGGGTGCAGGGTGGCTATTTTGGACAGATCAGAAACACTAAAAAATCCTCTCAGAGGTTAAAGGATGCATTATTGGACCATGATCTTGCCCTTCCTCTATGCCTGCTTATGGCTCAGCAGAGAAATGGTGTAATCTTTCAGGAAGGAGGAGAGAAACACTTAAAGCTTGTGGGAAAATTATATGACCAGGTAAGTAAATGTGGTTTGTATTTTTTAATAAATACTTAATTTGGAGCACAAAAAGTAGAAAATAATAGATACGCACAATTAGATTGTATTATGCTCATTTATTCTCAGATATCAAATTGAGACTTCCTGTCTACAGTGCATGTCACTCTGTGGTATATTTAAGGATTTGATAGCAAAACAAGTGAGTGAAGGGTAGAATTTTTGTAGTAGAGTTGATTTAGTATGTGTTGCAATATCTTTAGACTTTCACCTAAATAGAAATTCTATAACTGATGTCTGTAAATTTTAATTTATTTCATGATAAATAAATCTAGCCTCTTTAATAGTTATTTCAAATCTCAGACCACAGATATAATTGTGGTGGCTATTGTCTTTTTACTAAATCTAGATTTTTATGTTTTAATAATTTGAAAGCCAAAGATCATATGTCAAAGTTGAAGGAGCAACTGAATTTAGAAAGCACAGTCTGTAATGCAGGAGATTAGGAGACCATGTAGTGTAAGAAATTTTTCTGAAACACAAAACATATGTATTGTGATCTAGGTAAGTTACTTTCTTTCACAAAATGTAACATAACACTATCTTAGAAGTCAGACTAGTTTGTGACAAAGCTGGAACTCCTTGTGTGACTTTGGATAAGACATTGACCTCTCTGGCCTGGCAGATTTTTATCTGTGAGGTAAGAGTATTTGAGTAGATGATCTGTAAGTTACCTTTTAGCTCTAACATTTAATGATTTTAAATTTAACTTTTGATTCAGTGAAGTAGTTAATTTAAAAGCTCATTTTATAAGTTTTCTTAAAAGGAAGTCTTTATTTTGAGGGAATCTTGTAGTGTATTTATATGGTCGTTTTTATCTTTGTTTTTTCAATTTAGTGTCATGATACCCTGGTACAGTTTGGTGGCTTTTTAGCATCTAATCTAAGCACAGAGGATTATATAAAGAGAGTGCCTTCAATTGATGTGCTTTGTAATGAGTACCACACACCTCATGATGCAGCATTTTTCCTGTCTAGGCCTATGTATGCACACCATATCTCAGTGAGTAAATATTTTAAAAAGCTTCTAAATTTTTCTGAACTATGGTTTCATAATGTGTGTGTATGAGTTGGATAGCAAAAAAGGTTACCAGTGATGTTGATTTATGGAAGGCTTTGCGTGTATTTTTGTTAATACCTAGGGCTTTGAACTACCTAGAAAGAAAATCTTGTGTGAATAGATCTATGAATTAGTATTTCACCATAATCCAGAGCTATTGTAATTTTGAAATCTATTGAAGATGTACCTAGCCAAACTAATGTAGAATGTTAGTTTTGAAATTGGTAGAGTTAATAATCTTAGAGCCTCTGCATGAATCCATGTATCAGAAAAGAAATCATTTGTGCTGTAAACATTTGTTTTTTATTTTTCATCCTCAGTCAAAGTATGATGAGCTTAAAAAAGCTGAGAAGGGAAGTAAGCAGCAACATAAAGTTCATAAATACATCACATCGTGTGAGTTAGTGATGGCTCCAGTCCATGAGGCAGTGGTCTCTTTGCATTTGCCAAAGGTGTGGGATGACATCAGCCCCCAGTTCTATGCCACATTTTGGTCATTGACAATGTATGACCTTGCAGTTCCACGTAACAGCTATGAAAGAGAAGTCAATAAACTGAAAATCCAGATGAAAGCTGTTGATGACAATCAGGAAATGGTATGTTTTTATTCTATTAGCTCAACTAGAATACTTTCTTTGTGTTAACTTATAACTACTGGTTAAGCTTAGTAGCTTTGGTCAAAAAATTCATCTTTGCAGAAGTTGATTCTAAACTTCTGGCTGAATGTATCATTTATATATTTCATGGTGTATGTGAGGCTGTTACCATCAGTGAGCATTTGACTCTCTTCTTGCTAGCACTGTTAGGTGCTTTTAAGGGATACAGAAGTTGTATATAATAGGGCTGCTGCCCCTCAGGGAAATTGTAGTGTACTTAGAAAAAGGTAGTACATTAAAAACGAGAGAAATTTAAGTACTAAACTGTTATTGACCCACATAGAGGGTATCCCCAGAGTCCTAATGACATTTTGAGCCTTAATACCTTAAAATAGCACTAAGACTCATGGAACACTGTATAAAACACAGTTGGAATTCAGAGGTTCAGTAGAAACATATGGGCTAGAATAATCAACTACACTTTAATGGAGAACTGAGGTTTTCAAGCATGGGTAGTATTTGAATAGGTGGCAAGAAACAAGTAGGGCTTTCCGGGAAAGAATAGTCCAACCACATCAGCAAAGATGTAAAAGTGAGAATGAGTTTGAAGTATTTAAAAAAAAAAAAAAACAAACAACAACTAAAAAGAAACATAAGGATATCTCTGACTAGAGTGGAGGATTTCTATCTGTCTGTCTGTCCACACACCTGTATGTATGTGTGTGTATATATATGTATATGATGTATATATATAGATATGTATGAATCTATATCTATCCATCTATCTACATGGTAGTAATGTAAAATAAAAGTTGTATAGTTAGGATGGGACCAGATTATGAAGCATCTTGAAAGCTAAGTAGAGGAGTTTTAGACTTCATAATGTGGTAGGTGGTAGGGCAGCCATTGTTGGGATTCTGATAAGGGGGAAGATAAGATGAAAATAATATTTAGGTAATATTGGTCTGACATCAGTGTATAGTTGGGAGTAGTGGGTTTCTTGTCAAGGAGGGGGATTAGTAGGTAGTGGGGACTGTAGTTGGGGTATCTAGAACACTGCTACAGAAGGATTGGCATAAAACTAGGCTAGGGTGCAGAGAGGAAAGGGTGACTAAAGGAAGAAGCGATGGCTGTTTAGAAGACTGTAGATAAGAGTGAAAGAGATTTCTCACTATGGAATCTGGAACAATGGTTGTACTAATGACAGACATGGGAAGGGGAATCCATTTTCAGGGCAAGAATAATGAGTTCAGTTTGGGGGGTGTTGAATTCAATGTGAAAACAGCATATCCTCCTCTAGGGTATTAAATCGCAAGCTATTAGAGATCAGGTTTAGAGAGGTAGATTTTGAAGTTTGCATTGAAGTAATTGAAGATAATTGGGAAAAAAAAGATATTGTCCCAAAAACCTCTAATTCAGTGATCTTAATATTTCAAGAAAATGGAGATAAATTGTACATAATTAGAAAAAACATCGAATTTATTTATTACCCATTAGCCTCCAAATAAAAAGAAAAAGGAGAAGGAACGCTGTACTGCCCTTCAGGATAAACTTCTTGAAGAAGAGAAGAAACAGATAGAACATGTCCAGAGAGTTCTGCAGAGACTAAAACTGGAAAAAGATAACTGGCTTTTAGCAAGTAAGTTGATGGGGCTAATTCATTCTTCCTACTGTTAAACTTACAAGAAAGCCTTTCTGATTTTAGAGCTATTTTCATATGTCATGTTTTTGTGTTAAGTCTATTAGGTAGTTTTCTCTTACGTGGCTCTTAATTTTGTAAATGCAAAATTATTCTCAGTTGTTCTCTGAGGGAACTAATGGTTCACAGAACTGTGTGAAAGATTTTTTAGAAACTGCTTCGTAGGTAAAGAAAACTACCTATTAATGACAATTTACTTTGCACGTTTCTTTCTATGGGGGTTTTTGTTTTTATTTTAGGAAAAACTACAAATTAAGTCGGAAAATGTACAGAACATAGATGTGAATTTTATCCTTGGTATAATTTTTGGTACCAAATGATGAATTTGTTAGTATTTCATACAGTAAGCCTGCAGTTTTTATATCTATTAAATTTGTAATATTCTTTGACTGAAAAAGCAGTATTCATCCCTTAATTTCTTTTCCTTTTTAGAATCTACAAAAAATGAGACCATTACAAAATTTCTACAACTGTGTATATTTCCTCGCTGCATTTTTTCAGCGATTGATGCTGTTTACTGCGCTCGTTTTGTAGAATTGGTACATCAACAGAAAACGCTTAATTTTTCCACACTTTTGTGTTATGATCGAGTAAGTTTTTTATCTTACAACTGTGGGTTTCTTCCCATGAGACTGTAAATAGTATTTCTTTCAAGTTTAAAAAAAATTTCCTAGCATATCTTAAGGAACTTATTAAGGTTTAGCAATTGGATCTATCTATGTTTAGTCTCATGGATAGTATAGATTATATCTTTCCTTCCCCCTAAATGCAAAACACCTCCATATATATATATGTATATGTTTTGGAGAGGTTTAGTGGAAGGACCAGTAAAACAAAATTTCCTTCCAATTGTTGGTGTTGATGCATTCCTCTTTTTTTAAATGTATGCCTCTTGATAGTCAAACTATTGCTCTGTGTTAATGTTGGATGGCTAATTCCAGTTCCTCTCTGGCTCTCCCTTCCCCTTGCTCTTAGGGGGACCTCTCTAAAGGATTCCTCTCTCAGTGGAGATTGACCATATCTCAAATGAGATATTTGTTTAGAAAAATGGTGGTGGTAGGCACATAGCAGGCACTATATAAATGCTTATTCTCTCCCTTCCCTTACATGTATTGAGTAAGAATGCCTTTCAGTACTTTTCAGGCACCTACAGTTTCATTGGGGTCGATTATTTCTCACTGATGCAGAGTAGTGAAACACCCTTTTGTTATTTAGCAGATGGCCTTTGGGAATTGATGTTGCTGAAAAGTTAATCATTCTCTCACAATATGGTGATATGACCCCCAGGGTTGGCTGAGATAGTCTGGAGAACAACACTACTTTAGGCCCATACTTGAAGCCTTTTTGAGCTCTGGAGGACTGGAGAGCTTGTGCTTTCCAGGCATTGCCTTCAGGAGCCCCGGGTCACTACATACCATTGATGGGGCGTAGGACTTGAGTGGAGGTGTGAGAATGTAAATGCAAAAATGTTTTAGATTAAACAAATTGCTACTTCAGTTTATGATAATACATGGTAGTAATTTTTATTTCAAAAGATGTAAGAAAAATTATTGAATAAAGGCTTTTGGAAGAAGTAATTCTGATTTATGCTTTGTTTCATATTTTAATTACTTGTAGGTTTTCTCTGATATAA
Source organism: Vombatus ursinus (assembly GCF_900497805.2). Lineage (NCBI taxonomy): Eukaryota > Metazoa > Chordata > Mammalia > Diprotodontia > Vombatidae > Vombatus > Vombatus ursinus. The sequence continues at coordinate 1,883,003 of NW_020944374.1, read as the reverse complement.
TTTACACAGTAGCAAGCTGTACTGAAAATGAAGGTAGTCGCTATGGAAGATTTCTCTGCTGCATGTTAGAAACTGTGACTAGGTGGCATAGTGATAGAGCAATATATGAAAAGGTATGAATTTTATCTTAAACTTTACCTGTAACATGAATAGTTAAAAACTGTTAATGTCAGTTCAGTTTTGAAAATAAAGTTGAGTTTAAGGTTGCATCGTAGTAAAACTATGCTTTAGAAGCATAGTTCCTTTACTGGAAAAGAGTCATACATATTTTGATTATTATCTGTAGTCAGTGGTAAGTCACCAAATACTGAAGTACCCATTAGGTTTTTGTATTGTGGGGTGCATAGAGCTCAGTTAAATGCAGTCCTTTTTTAATCAGTTTTATCATTGAATAAAGCCAGTGAGTTCTTATGAGAAGACCATCTAGTATTTAAACATTTATTCTTCCCTTTAGGGGTATAGTTAAACAGTCAAGTGCCATTTTTTGTTGTTCCTTGGAAATGACTTTTGTTCCTGCCTGGTGGATGTTTTAAACTGGATGTCCTTTAGGTTACTGTATCCTAAACAGAACTTATTATATTTTCCCCTAAAACTGCACATACCCCCCATCAGCACTTCCAAACTTCATTATTCCTTTCAGGGGTCTCACCACCTTTTTAATCACCCAGGTTCACAACGTTGTGTATGCCATCATTATCTCCTCATTGTATCCATGCAGCCAACCAGTTATCAAATCTTGTTATTTCTATCTCCATAATAGTGATTGATCCCTTGTCCCTTTCTCTTTACTCATATGGCCATTGCCCTAATTTTGTACTGTTGAAATAGACTCTTAGTTGTTGGCCTCCCTGTACTCCACTCCAGTCCATCCTCCACACAACTGCCTAAGTTATTGCAGGTTTTACCTGCCATATTTCTCTATCTCTCTCCCCTGGTGCCTTTCCCTCAAAATGATCTCTTATCCATTTTATACATACTTACATAAATGCACATGCTGTTTTCCCACACTAGTTATCAAGTTCCTTGAGGGCAGGGACTTTGACTTTTATCTTTGTATCTCTAGTGCCTAGCATTATGCCTAGACTTTAACATACTTGGTGCTAAATAAATGTTGACTTATATTGACTCTTTCCTTAGGAATGTGGTAACTATCCAGGCTTCCTTACCATTTTACGGGCAACTGGATTTGATGGTGGAAACAAAGCTGATCAGTTAGACTATGAGAATTTTCGGCATGTTGTACACAAGTGGCATTATAAACTAACAAAGGTAAAAACCAAAGTTGTGATTTTTCAAAGGCTTAATTTTTTTTTAGTATTGATTTAAATTGTCCAACACAGTTTTTAAAATCTATTGTAGGCATCAGTGCATTGCCTTGAAACGGGTGAATATACTCATATCAGGAACATTCTCATTGTGCTGACCAAAATACTTCCTTGGTATCCTAAAGTTTTGAACCTGGGCCAGGCTTTGGAACGAAGAGTGCATAAGATCTGTCAAGAAGAGAAGGAGAAGAGACCTGACCTATATGCATTGGCTATGGGGTAACACAATCTTATTATAAAGTGGTTTATGAAATTAGATAACGGAAGGATGCTGAAGACTTTGAAATGTTTTACAGTGGTGAAGTTTTATCTTCTGACTTACTTCGGGAAATTAGGAGATCATGTCCCCACAGGCTGGTGAGAGTTGTCACTTCCAGTTATCAGCTTCTGGTTTATACTGGATGGTGTGACAGTTTCAAAGTCCTATAAGATGTCTCGCTTTTGGGGGCTGAGGGAAGGACGTAGCTTTATCACAAGATGAATTAGCAGTGTTTTAATCTAACGGTGAAAGGAAAATCACATTTTTAGATTGAGTTTCATTGTGTTTTGAGATTTTTTCTTTTATTTCAGAGGAGGAGTACAGAGAGACTTGTTTAAGTCTCTCTCCATAGACTTTCAGCAATTTTGGAGTTGAGGGTGGGGAGGGAGAAAACCTTTATATTTCAAAAGGTGAAATGTAGCTTGCTTTTTGTTATTTTACAGAATGAGACCCATTTTTTTTGTACCTTGATTTTTGTTTGTGTATTTAACACTTTGTGCGAATTTCAGCTATTCTGGGCAGTTGAAAAGTAGAAAGCCATACATGATACCTGAAAATGAATTCCACCACAAAGATCCTCCCCCAAGGAATGCTGTTGCTGCCACTGTACAAAATGGGCCCGGTGGTGTTGGCCTATCTACATCACTCACAATAAATGCAGCTAAATTGGAAGAAAGCACTACTGAGGAGACTGGTATGCCATTTCTGTAGAAAATTTTAAGTAATCCCAAATTAGGTTAAAAATTTGGTTCAACAAACTAATATATTGACATAAATCCTGGTGGATTTGTGGTGGTGTTTTGTGACAACTTTGTAGCAGAGAGTGTCTTAACATCATGAGAAATTACTAGGTTGTTGCTGTTGCTTTGTAGCCATTACTCTGTAGCCATTTTACTGGAAAAATATTATTTAATACTGCCGCCTGAAAGCATAGGAGCTTTTCATTTAAAGTCTATTTTTTTCTTATTTCAGATAAAGTGAAGGAGAAATCTCAGGGTGCTGTGAAAGTTGCCAATAAAGCTGCCAGTGCAACACCTAAAGCGACTACAAGTAATGGAAACAGTGCTTCTAATAGGTAGTAGCTCTAATTATGCTCTGTAATATTAATTCGTGAATTTGTATTTTGTCAATATGGAATTATTGATGAAAGGGATAATCATAAAACTTTATATATTTTGCTTTGAAATATAGTGTACAGCTTTTGCTTGGACATAGTGATTATCACACCAAGTCAGTCAGATCTTTGGTTTGTTCATGCATGTATTTCTTCATGGTTTGTGAAGAAGTGTGGTTGTTAACTTTAAAGGAAGGTATCTTTGATGGTATGTGTGTATGTCAAGCACAGCTTCCAATTAATAACCTCTGTTGTAAACTTGTCATTTATGAATTTCTTGAGCCTAATTTTGGTGAGGTATGATAGTGTGGTGCAGTAGAAGGAGCATTGGCTTTGGAGTCAGAAGACCTGATTTCAAATCTTCTCTCTAATACTTACTTAGCTGTTTGACCTTATGCAAATCGCCTAACCTCCCTGGGGCCTCAGTATGATCCTCTGTCAAATTAGGTCGTCAGATTACATGGCCTTCCCTTCTAGGTCTAGATTTATCAGATTCACTTTATTAATTTTCGCCCACTTTATTTGTTCAGTCTTCTGTTTATTTAGCTTATATAGATAGATCAGACATCATGACCTAGAGGATAGCAGGCTTACCTTGGAGTCACCAAGGTCTGGTTCAAATCTTGTACCTCACATGAAGTAGAAATTAGATGGGGTTGGGGCAGTGGTGGGAGAAAGAGTAACCTGCAGTGTATTGCCTGAATTGTAAGATTACATATAGATGTTTCCTTTTTAATCGTCAGAATTAATTTTTAACTCTTATGTCCTAATCTCTCTGAAGCAAAGTTACTAAAGAAAATGACAAAGAGAAAAGTGGGAAAGAAAAAGACAGAGAAAAAAAAGAAAAGACTCCAGCTGCCACTCCAGAGGCCAAGGCACTTGGTAAAGATGGTAAAGAAAAACCAAAGGAAGAGCGGGCAAACAAAGATGATAAAGCAAAAGAGATCAAGGAAAAAACACCCAAGTCTGACAAGGAGAAGGAAAAATTCAAGAAGGATGAAAAGTCTTCTAAAGATGAAAAATTCAAGACACTTGTTACCAACACTGAATCAAAGTCAGCTGTAGAAAAGGAAAGAGACAAGGAACCACCCAGAGAGAAAGATGTAGCGAAGGAAACGAAATCCAAGGAAAATGTTAAAGGAGGAGAAAAGACGCCAGTTGCTGGGTCCTTGAAGTCACCTGTTCCCCGATCAGAAACATCAGAGTCTGAAAGGGGTAAGTTCAACTTTATTAATATTTGCATCCTGTCGTTTTACTACATTCTTTCTGTGAACCTGTGCCCAGTGATATAATAATTATAAACTTTAATAAAGAAGTGAATACTTAATGACCTAAAACACATTCATTTTTAAAATGTAATTGGAAAAAGTATTAAATAGAAATATTCTTTTTCTAACCATAATTTTTTTGGTTGTTGTTTCTCCTTTCTTTCTAATAGAACAAAAACGTCGCAAACTTGATACCCACTCTTCTCCATCACATTCCTCAACAGTAAAGGTTAGTATAGCCTGAGGAAGGCAGCGTCCATGTTAGGCTCACCTGTTTGGAATACCAGTGTCCCGACTTCCTTCAAGTCTTGTGCCTTCACTGGAGCCACTGGAGGTTTTGTATTGCATTGCAAAATGCATTCCTTGTCTGTATTGGTGGACTTTTTTCTGTTGCATATTTTTCTTACTAAAACTTCAAGGACCTAGCACTAAATTTGTAAATAGTGTTCGCAAAATACAAGAGAAATTTTACCCAGAAGTGCCTTATTGTTTTAAGCAGTCCTTTTTTTTTTTGGAGTGCAATGGTAGCTACAAGCAAATGAGTCTTGGCAACAGAATGGAGCCTATTTTTTTCTGCATTCATATTGAAGAATATATAGTACTGAAGACTTCTGGATGATACGGGATAAACAAGATACCTCTGAATTCATCAGGCTTCTTGATGAGCATCATACCGATGTGTGCCTTTCTAAGAAGGAATCTTGAAAGGAGTTCCATTTTAAAGTCTCCTTGGTGATCAGTTCTCCTGTAGTTGTATATATTCAGTGAGCATGCAGCTTCTGTTGTGTCTTCCCTTGGAGGTTTGTTTATACCCATTGGGTTCCCAACATGTTGAACCCAGCGTTACGATAAAAGCAGATGTGGCATCCAGTCCTACCACCCAGCAAAGAGAAACCTCAGGCATTCAACTGCAGCACAAAATCGTGGGTGTAGCCTTCTTGAAGACTCAGGGTAGCCATTCCTTGCTCCATGTTTAATTTTAATTCTAAATCATCTAAGTTCATGGAATCTTTGAATTTGCAGTACGTTGAACCTTTAAAACTGTAAGTTACTAATTCTTCATCAAGAGCACTGTGGTGGAATACCGTGATTACTATTTTTTTTTTCTGTGGGAGGCATAAGGTTCACTCTTTTTATGAACTTTGGAAAAAAGCGTGATTATTTTTTTTTATATCCCCCAAGTATAAACTGCTAAGTATTCTTGATAGGATGAAAAAAATTATGAATAGTAAATATTGTTACCTTTTAAGTGGATTTTAAAAGGACATGTGGAATAAGAGTTCTTCCACAGTAACCTCCATTGTTTTTTAAACTTTTAGTGGAAAAAATGGATGATATTTTCCCCACACTCTTAAGCCTCTAAATGTGCTTATATTTTAAGTGGGGGTAGAAAAAAAAAAGATTGGCATATATTATTAAATTATTGGGAGAAAGTGGGAGGAATTTTCACTTGTCAAATTGGGCATGAAAAATTTTATCTTTTGATATCTCACATAGTTTTTTCTGTTTTTTTGTTTTTTCTTTTTTTCTTTTTGTTTTTTCTCTTTTTTGTTTTTTTCTTTTTTTTTTGTTTTTGTTTTTTTCTTTTTTGTTTTTATATTGATATTCACGTGATAACATCACTAGATTTATTCCCAGAAAAGGAGTAGCTGGTTTGTTTCAAGGTTACAACCATACTTCCAAGTTTCTCGGGATTCTGAGAACTATTCCAGCTCACCTGTCATCTCCATTCATTTTCTACAGGACAACCTCAGCGAGCTCAAGGAGTCATCAGCAAAGGTTTGAGTCTTTTAAATCCTCTTACTCTTACCAATTAATGATTTAATCAGTTGGGTGCTATCTCCACTTATGTATATTGTAGCCTGTCCATACTTTCCATCCATAAATCCTCCATAAAGTCTACATAACCTGCTGACCTAGATGACTGAGTATACCAAAGAGTTCTTTATTTCTATTGTTTAATAGATGCCCTATTTCCCATCTGTATCATTGAGAGGGAAGACAAGAAAATAAGCATTTAAGTGTCTGATATGTGCCAGACATTGGGCTAAGGGCTTTGCAAATGTTATGTCATTTGATTCTCACAACAAGCCTGTGAGGTAGGTGCTGTTAGTTTTAAGGCTGACAGAGGTGATTGAATACTTGGACTACCAATATCTTAGTTATACATTATGTATGTCAGGATCAATGTGAAAACACACCCTCTCGTGTAAAATTAGATTAAGCTTTAATATATTTTAATATACTATAATAACATAATAAGTTTTAATACAATAAACTTGCCACTAAAATGTGTTAATATTTTGTAAGCAAGCCATTCAATATGCCATCATTCTTACTTGCTTTTGGAGACAGATATTTTAGAATTGGCACCCTCCAGACTTGGCAGTGCTCTGATTGACTCTTAAAACATAGGCAATCCAGAGAACCAAACACTTGCAGGAAACAACCAGTCTCCTCATTTTGTAAACATATGGTTGATAGTCTCTTATTTTTCTGAATAGCAATATGGGAAGGCCAAGGGATTTGATTATTAAAAACATTTTTCCAGAAATGACTCTCAGCCCAGATGTATTTAAATAGCACTATTAACTCCTTGGTATCACTCTTGTGCATTCTTTAATACTCTGTAACTGAAAGTGAAATGATTTGATCCTTGCATATCTTCTTTCAGGGCATGTTTTCATACTATAGTTTGGCAAGGTTTTTCATGCATAAATGTTCAGCTTAAGGTCTAATAAGGGTGCTTTCTCTTACTAGTGGACCATTAAGAAAGACTTTCCACTCCTCTTTTGAAAGAGGGCCAGTTGTCCACATTGGACCTAACACCAGCTGCTTTTGGATTTGTAGCTGTACAATACAATAAATGACTGTGCTGATACTGGGCAGATAAAGCACCTTGATCTTGAAAGGTTTTGATTAGTGTGGGTATATCATAAAGTGATGTTCTAAGAATGTGGTATGGTATTCAAGAGAAGTTTTTTAGCCTTGGGAGACTATTTGAAAGAATTCAGTGCATCTTCAGAGAAGTACAAATGTTATATCAGTCCAGAAAAATATTTTTTATCATTACTTCAATAGTATTGTGGATATTTTAAAAGCTATTTGTGAGATTAAGTAAAAATAGGTTTATATTTTGTAGATTATATACATCTATATGTTCTATTGGATACTTTTCCAGAAAGGTTTAAGAGATGACATAGGTGACTTTGAGAGAGAACTTTACTTCTAAAGTAATGAAGTTAATTTTAAATGTTTTTTTGCTGAAAGACTGATGATAATGTATCACATTTATGTACTGCTTTATATTTTTTCAAAGAAATATCACATATTAATCTCATTTCATCCTCACAGTGCCCTTCTGGGGATGGGTAGGGCAAGTACTGTTTATTCATTTGACAGATGAAGAAACAGAGACACAGATGTTTCTTAAGTGTCATATAACTAAATTAATGGCAGAACCAACCCCTAAGGTTTTTTTTTCCTTTTTTTGGTAGAAGAGTGACATAGAAAACTAGACTTTTCAGAAGTGTTATCTTTGTTCTTTAGCTGTGTGACCTTGAGCAAATTGCTTATGTTCCCATGAATTTAAGTATTCTTATCTTCAGATTAGTTTGAAAAGAGAGGCAGGTGGCACTGGATTTGGACTAAGTGATCTTTAGTATCTTTTCCAATTAACATTCTGTGATTTTATGAAGAAGTATAGTTTTGTTTTTGTTTTTTTGCTAGGCAATGTGGTTAAGTGACTTGCCGAGGGTCACATAGCTAGTAAGTGTCAAGTGTTTTGAGGCGGGATTTGAACTCAGTTGCTCCTGACTCCAGGGCTGGTGCTCTATCCACTGCATCACCTAGCTGCCCTGAAGTATACTTTTTTTTTTTTTAAAGGATCCTTATTTACTGAGTTTCCTTTTCTCCTTCTCTCCCTCTTCTCTCTTTAGCTCGTAGGTTTTTATCTGGAATATTATGGAAGCACCTCTCATATTCACTTGAACAAATAATAATTGTTTTCTGGCTAGAATCAATATTTCATCATGTGTATTTTCAAAACTGTGCCTAAACTTTTTATGCTTTTCAGAACTTCTAAGAATTTGGTCTCAACTATAATCTCAAAGGTGCTGTAATGAATATTATAATATTTTTAAAAGTTATAACTTAAGAAATTTTAAAGAATTATATGTTACCTAAAAAGTTTTCCAACAAATGCTTTTAAAAATACTTTAATAAAATTTTAATAATCCCCAAAATAGGTGACTAGTTCTGTTGGGTGGGTTTAACTTCTGAATTTCAGAGTTTAGAAAGTCTGTTTCCCTGTCCATTTTGAGTGCTGCCTTATGAATCTTATTCTTCTCCCATTCTAGTTTTTGATCTTTCAGTTTTACTCTGCTGTCTCTACACACACACACACACACACACACACACACACACACACACACACAGAGTCAATTCTCATCATTTGCCGATAATTAAGCTCTATAAAGTTGATATGAATGCTGAGTTAGTGAAACTGAACCATTGCTCCTAGAGGATGCAGAGTCCGGCAAGTTTTATTGACTTTAACACTTTCCAGATAGGTCTCACATACAGACTGGCGAATTTCTTCTTCCTTTTTCTGGATATACCAGATTGCTGATTTTTTTTTTTTTTCAATTCAACTCATGGCCAAGAGCACCTATAACTTAGGCCTTAATGAAGCTTATCTAACTTGTCTATTTTTATGTAAGGCACATTACAGCCTTTTTGTGTTTAGGAACACTGGACAACACTGTGCTTGGGAGCCAATTTAACCAGCAAAGTCACCAACAAAAAGCACAAAAATCATAAAAATGAACTAAGTAGAACATGAAAAGGACACTTGTTTATAGTATGAGTGCTGAAACAAGAAGGCAAAGCAGTGTTTGACGTCAGCTGGGAACATTTGCATTGGGGGACTCAAATTTTTCACTGCTCTGCGCATGTCTGAGGATGACCATGAAAGTGCAATGAGTATTGCTTTTCTGATTAAAAATTTTATCAAGTCAGCAAATTCACAAATATGGAATCTGCAAATAATGAGTATTGACTGTGTGTGTGTGTGTACATATATATATATATATATATACATACACACACAGACATATATGTTCCCTCTAAGCAGCTCACCTTTAGTGTTACCTGTATTTAATATTTTCATTTATAAACCATCATATGAAATAATGATCATATGGTTCAGTTTTTTTGGTGGGGGGGGTGGGGAGGAGGAAGGGACTATGTGTATTTACCTTTTTGAGTAAGGCTACCTAAAGGTAGAAAATGTAGCTTAGTCTCAGTTTCATGATTATGAGTACTTAGTACAGTTCCACACATATAGCAGGTGTTAAATATTTTGTTGAATGAATCACTTTCCCTTCCTATTCTCCCATTTTATACAAGCAGATTCCAGTATTGATCAGTAATATTTATCTTATTAATTCCAGTGGTGACACTTGATGACAGGAGTCTCTGAAAGTATGCTTGGCAACTCAGCCAACCTGAAATTCAGGAGGGCAATAATCCATGCCTAAAAGGGTTGGTACTGTTTTTAATTGTGCCAGTCTTCCTAAAATTGGAAGCTACAATCTAACCCAAGTTTTTTAAGCATATGAGTCCAATTTTGCATCCTTCATTCTAAGGCCCAGAGCAAGAAAATCATGTTTTGAAAAACAAAAACAAACTTGGAAAAAAAATTCCATCTAACAGGATTACACTTAGATCTTGATCACACCAGATTTTTTGCTTTTAAGGCAAACCCCCCTCACCCTCCCTACCTCCATTCACCTTGTATTGGAGAATTTCTCTGGGGACACATGATTATAAATTAGGAATTCCGTATCAGTATTGCTGTTGGTAATAGTAACTGGACCACTTGACCCATTATTTTAAGAATGAAACATTTGAGCCTTATTTAATAATTTCATGAGGAGTGATTGGGAAGGCAGGAGGTTTCTTTACGTTGAAATTTAGCAATATCATTTTTGTGAAGTTTTTTTTGGGGGGAGGTCTCATAAAGGCTTTTGGTTTTGTTTAATTTTAAAAAGATCACTTAGACTACATTCTTATGTATTTGTATTAGCTAGGTGTCACAGTTGATAGAGCACTGGGCCTGGGCGACCTCAATTCAAATTTGACTTGACACATTATTAGTTGTGGTACCCTGGGCAAGTCACTTAACCTCTGTTTGCCTTTGTTTCCTTATCTGTAAAATAACTAATAGCACCTAATTCTCAGGGCTATGGTGAAGATCAAATGAGATAATATTTGTAAAGCACTTAGCACAGTGCTTTAGCATAGTAGGCACTTAATAAATGCTTGTTTCCTTCTTTCTTTATAACTAATTCTGAAGATGATAATGTTCACTACTGGGAAATGCTAATGAGTAGTTTCAAAGCATGTATCTCATCCCTTTTTGTTTTCCCCTTCCCCTTATCCTTAATATTTTTCATCTATTTTGGTAAACAACTTTTTAAAATGGAAGTTCTTCATTATTTTGGCACAATGTTTTAAAAGTATAAGTCTACTTAATGTATTTTACTATTACTTATATGTTGTTTGAGCTAACTAGTAGGTAAGGATTCTTTTTGGTCCTAAGATGTCAAAAAGCTTCTTCGTATGGATCTCAGTTCATTGATGTAGGTATGCTCTTTAACAATATAAATTGCAACTCACCAATGCCTTTTCCTTAAGGAAAAAAAAAGTATTGATACTCACTGTCCTTCCCTACAATAACTTGTAAAAGAAAAACATGTAAGCAAAGCCAACTGATATATAGTAACCTTGTTTGACAGCATGTATGATATATTTTGCTTCTGATCCCTCACCTCTTTACTGAGAAGAGGGGATGGTATATTTTATCATCTCTTCTTTAGGACTGATATGAGTCATTACAACTTAATTAAAATTTAGTCTTTAGTGTGGTATTTTTATGTTACTGTAGTTATTGTATTTATTGTTCTGCTTATTTCATTATCAGTTTATATGTCTTTGTTTATTTCTCTGAATTTCTTGTAATTGCCATTGCTTATAGTGCGACAGTGTGAAAGTATTTGATTCTCTCCACATACCATGATTTATTGAGACATTTCCTAGTTTATGGACCCTGTGGTAAGAACAGTATTCCAGCCCTTCTCTTTTCTGCAAGTTAAGTTAGTTTTTCCTTAAGAGACATTGAGGGGGCAGCTAGGTATGATAGAGCATTGGCCCTGGAGTCAGGAGGACTTGAGTTTAAATCTGGCATCAGACACTTGACACTTACTAGCTGTGTGACCCTGGGGAAGTCACTTAACCCCATTGCCTAACCAAAAAAAAAAAAAGTCATTGAGACTTTCCTCAAGACTTCATTGGCTCAACAAACTAAAAGCTCAGACTATTGATGTTACCTCCTCATTGTCCTAAACAGAGGTTTCAAATGTGTGACCCATGTGGCTGAAATACCCTCGGGTATGGCCTGAACCAGATTAAAATGTAACTGGGAAGTATTTAGTGAAATAGAAATACAATGAAACATAGATAACATTACATTTTAAAACTAATTCAATATGCAGCTTGCAGGATCTTTATGTATGGTTTAGTGGCTTCCCTTTCTATTTTGACTTTGATACCACTTGTCTTTGAGTACAACACAGTCCCAAGAAGCTCCAGGGCACTCTTGATAGTTGGCTGGTAGATTACAACTCAGGTAAGGGAAACAACTCAGGATGTCCTCAATGCCTATTTTTGTTTGAATATCCTTCTGCTCTGGCTAAGTTAAATCTTTTTGATAATTTTGTTAACTTTGTTGAATGTCCTTCAAGTGTCTCATTTGGTTCCCAGTATTAAACCTAAACTACCATAACACCAGGTGGCACAGTGAATAGAGCACCAGGCCTGGAGTCAGACTCATCTTCTTGAGTTCAAATGTGACCTCAGACACTTCCTAGCTGTGTGACCCTGGGCAAGTCACTTAACTCTGTTTGACTCAGTTTCTCATCTGTAAATTTAGCTGGAGAAGGAAATGGCAAACTACTCCAATATTTTTGCAAAGACACCCCCAAAATGGGGTCACAGAGAGTCTGAAACGACTGGACAGCAACAACCAAAACACTGGCCTGAGTCACACCCAGCCCAGAACAGGCATACCCACTCTTTCTACATTTTTGTGGCCATGAGATGTGCTGTGTGTCTGTGTGTGGGGGTTGGGGGGGTGCGGTGTGTGTGAGGGGTGTCTGTGGGTTCCTGTCTGTGTGTAGATAGCTTTTCTTCCCCCCAATCTGTTAACCAGCTTTGACCCTTCAGGAGGTATCTTTTCTTCCAATGGGATCACTGGGTCAAAGGATCTCACAGGTTTATTGATTTTTGCCAAAAAAATCAATCAAAGATCAAAAGTTCAATATTGTTTGTTAGAATGATTGGACTTAATCACAGTTCTGCCAACAATGTTAATACTGTGCTTCTTATCTCATAGTTCCTCCAACATTGACTGTTTGTCTTTTTTATCATTCATCCACTTTTCTAGGTATAAGGTAAAGCCAAAAATTTTTAAAATGTGTATTTCTCTTATTTAAGTCATGTTTTCATATTATTATTGATTAAATTCAATAGGTATTTATTAATTTTCTTTTTAAATTCAGTTTTATTTTTAATTCCAAATTCTCTCCTTCCCTTCCCTCTCCCCCATCTATTGTAAGGGCAAGAAAAACAAGAGATATCTATATTCTTTTTTTATAAACTCTATATAGAGATACGGATATAGTCGAACAAAACAAACTCCTGCCTTTGTCATGTTCTCCACCCCCCCCCCAAAAAAAAGAAAAATGTTTCTATTAGCTTTCTATCTGAAGATAGCATGTTTCATTGTTAATAATAGGTACTTATTAATGGTCACTGTGCTAAGTACTGGAGATACAAAGGCAAAAAACAGTACTTAATCACAAGGAGCCCACTGTTTAGTGGGAGAGAACTTTTGTAATTATGATTATCATTTTTCTTTTGAAAACTGATAAAGTCTACAGTGTACAAAATACTATAGTAGGGATAGAAAAGCAAAACAGTCCTTCTTCCCCAGGGAATTTACATTCTGGGTGGAGTGGTTGCCAGAGTTTAGACCAGTGCCTGGCACATAGTAAGCACTTAATAAATGCTTGCGACTGACTGACTTTAATGTTTTCTGGGTGTTATTGCAGCAGTAAGGTTGTTCACCTGTTATGCCTTCCTCATAATACATAACTGGCCCACCTTCTTTTCTAGTCGTATTTCTGAAATCTTTTTTTTCATTCTTGCTTATAATCAGTAAACAAGTATTTATTAAATGCCTATTAATTTTTCATTGAACTCACATTCTAATGGCAGAGACAAAAAGGAAGGTACATATAAAAATGTATACAGCACAAAATTTAAGGTTAATAAATACATATAAACTATATACACATAAAATAGTTAATGCAAGGTAGTTTGGGAAGGAGAACCCTGGCATTTGGAATCTAGAAAGACTTGTAGAGGTTGGACCTAGAGCTGCATCTTGATGGAAGATGAGGATTATGTGAGACAAAGGTATGGGGGGGAGTAAGGAAAGTGAGGAGGCCAGCATAATGGCAAGGTTATGAACCCAAGACACCGAAAAGATGTTGGTACCTTTGACAGAAATGTGGATGTTGGGAAGAGGGGATAGTTTGGGGGAAAGGTAATAAATTCAGTTTTAGACATTTGAGTGTCAGGTTCAGTTTGAAATATCCATTAGGTATTTGATGGTAAGAGAGACTGGAGCTGGATACATTTGATTATCATCTGAATATAGATAGCTAAACCCATGGGCACTGATGAGGTTACCAAGAGGGGTGGGGAAAAGTTAGAGTGGAGGTCCTTAACGTTTTTTTTGTATCAGGTTGTATTTGGCAGTCTGGTGAACCCTATAGACATTAGTGAAAATAAAGATTTTTTTTCCCCAGCATCTCTGTCCTCACCCTTGGGGGAATCCATTTAAACCAGGATAAGAGTCTCTGGTATAGAGGGAGAAAAGGGCTTAGGACAGAATCTAATATGTTGCATCTACCATGTTATTACATTGTCTTTTGGATTATCTGCAGTTTTGATTAGTTGTTTGAATTGCTATTTTGGTTAAATATTCCTTAATTTCTCTTCAATAAGAGTAATAGGTCACTTTAGGGAATGCCGTAGAGAAGAATTACAGAATTTCATAAGTTCTTTGTTAGTGGACATTTAGTCTTATCTAGATCTTGATAGTTCATCTGAATTTCAGCAAATCATCTTTTTTTTTTCTCTTAAAAATTGTTTTATTTTGAATTACAAATTCTTTCCCTTTCCCCTCTCCTACCCATTGATAAAGCAAGAAAAATAAAACCGATTACCTGTGTTTATAGTCATGAAAAATAAATTCAGGCAGTAGTCATGTTGCCCCTCCCCACCCAAGAAAGAAACAAGAAAATATGCTTAAATCTGTATATAAATCTTGAGTCTATCACTTGTCTATGTGGAGGCGGATAGAATGTTTCATCACAAGTCCTTTGAAATTGTGGTTCATTGCACTGATCAGAGTTCTTAAGTCTTTCAAAAATTCCTTGTCTTTATAATATTGTTATTGTTCTTCATTTTGTATCAGTTCATAAAAATCTTCCCGAGATTTTCTGAAACCATCCTCTTCATAATTTCGTACTGTACAATAGTATTCCATCACATTCACATACCATAACTTGTTCAGCCATTCTTTAATTGATGGGCAGCCCCTCAGTTTCCAATTCTTTGCCACTACAAAAAGAACTGCTGTAAGAGTTTTTTACATATGGGTCCTTTCCCTCTTTGTTTGATCTCTTTGGGGTATATACCTAGGAGAGGAATTGCTGGGTCAAAGAGTATGTGCAGAGTTTAATATCAGCTAACCATCTTAACAAAGCCACTCATTTAGCTCAGATATGTGAGAATGATGGAGAAATGTCAGCTGGGATGATAAATATGATTGTTAGATGGATTTATTTGTAACTGGTTAACAGTGATATCAATCTGTAAGAGAGGCCTGTAGTACTACATCTTGGATTTCCATCCTTCTTGTCCTGTTTAACATTTTTATTAGTGAGTTGGATAAAGATGGATAATGTAAACAAAAACAATGCAAAACAAAAAATCAGCTGAACTTAGTTTAATTGCAGTGACTGTTCCATCTTGGTCCTGGAGAACAGATGATAAAGTAAATTTCTGTGGTATGTTGTATATGTTACTCCAGTCTTAGTCAGGTGTGCTTAACTATTTGCTGTTGTTACAAAGGATAGTTTGGTGATGGTAGTGGTAACGTGTGTGTGTGTGTGTGTGTGTGTGTGTATGTAAGTAACTGATGTTAAAAGAAAAAAAAATAAACCAACAAAATGTTTTTAAAAAAAGGTACAGATGATATACTTTTCATTTTTTTGCATGCTATTTCAAGGCTCGGTAAGAGAAATAATATAATATAGAACAAAATCCAGATCCATAAAAATTTTAATGGGTTGAAACAATGGGTTAAATCTAAATGAAACTGAATATAAAATACTGTAAAGTTTTGTACTTATGTTAAAAATAATTACCTTCACAAGAATAGGATGGGGGAAGATAGGCTTAACAGCCATTTGTGTTAAAAACGACTTGGATTTTTGTTCAGTACAGGCTTACAACTGATGGCTGACAAAAGTCATATGTGATCTTAGGATGTGTTAATTTATAGTGCCTGGAATAAGGAAGTGTACTTAGCCCTTATTAGATCACATCTAGAGTATCATTTCCAGTTCTGGGTACCACATTTCAAAACGGTCATTGAAAACCTGGAATGAATCCAGAGGAGGTTTACTGGGGGGGTTCAAAACTGCCATGTTAGAAAGTGTTGAAAGAACTAGGGGTGTTCATAGTACAGAAAAGAAGACTTGGAGGTAACATAAATATATGTTTCTAAATGTTTGAAGTGTTAAGAAGAGATCAGACTTATTCTGTATAACTCCAGAGAGCAATTTGAGTTGAAATCCTACCAGTGGATGGAAGTCATACCTAAGCTTTTTTTTTTTTTGACTCAGTATAAAGACCATATCATAATAGAACTCTACAAAATGGAATGGCCTGTCTCTAGAGTGAATCCTGTATTACTGGAAGTGTTGGAGCAGAGGGTAGATGGCTAGTCTTCAAGGATGTTAGAGAGGGGAATACGTTTCTTTCTAACGTTGAAGTGTATCATTTAATGATTCTTTGAATTTTTAAACTAATGATTTTTAGATAAAATAATAAGCTATTGTTTAGGTGTTTTCCAATAATTTTAAAAATATATTGTTAAATTACAACAAGAGTGTATAAAGTCAGGTCCTATTTATTCATGATTAAGCTTATATAGGAGGCATTTTGGTTCTGTATTTTTTTATTCCTTGGAAGAGGGAAAGGCAGGAGGAAACAGTGAATTGTCATTTTCGGTATTTGAGTTGTTTCTCCATACTGAACTTAATGGGCGATTTTCTGGGTTTCTTAAAGCAACAAGAAAGTCTTTTTGCAGCCATTTTTATCTTTATTCTGGAGATCTAACAGCTTTGTGCAGTAAAGGCCAAAAGTTCTGTGTATGTTTTTTTTTTATCCCCCCAAGGGCATTTCATGCAGGAAGAGGTTTAGTTGTCACTTGTAATCATTTAAAAAATTCTGATCAATGGCAGTGAATTCTCTTTACACTAACATAACATGTTTAGGAAAACTCAGTGAGTATCTTCATGTTGATTTTTTTAAACTGTTGTCTTAAATTGGCTCTTACCTAAGTCAACATATGGTCATCTTGATAGTAACACTACCCAAAAATTTCTAGTATGGGAATTTAGTAACTATCTTTAGTTGTTAAATATGTAGGTTAAATAATTAGTTTACATGAAAACTTATCAAACATCAAGAATTGAAGACTTTGGGTTAATTATGCCAAGGTTTTCAGTTACTCTTCAATAATCTAGAGACCTGGCTAATTTAATTTTGGCTCTAAATCCAGCTGTCTTCCATTAAAAAAAATTTTTTTTTCAAAATACTGGAAACTTCTAATCTTTAGCAATATTTCTTCAATTTCACAGCACTACATTAATCACACTACTCCAATACTGTCCAAGAGTAAGGAGAGAGAAATGGAAAAGAAAGATTTGGACAAGTTAAGGGAAAGATCCAGAGAGAGAGAGAAGAAAGAGGACAAGGACAGGAAAGAACGGAAAAGGGTTAGTGACCTTTTTAAAAACCTATTTTGAAAAACATACATATAACTAGAGCTTAAAAATAATTGCTTTATCTCTAGCCATTGTATTGTATTAAAATACACTTCAGAACTTTTAATCTTTTATAACAAGGAACTTCAGGTAGTAACTTGATTTTGGCTTTAATAATTTAAAAAGCCAATTCCAAGTAAGTGAAAATATTAGAACTGTTATAGAGTGCTAGTTATTATTGATAGTTTGTAACAAGTTTTATATGCTTACACCATAATTCATCTTTGCTTTAGGATCATTCAAACAATGACCGTGAAGCACCCCAGGACTCCAAGAGGCGTAAAGAGGAAAATGGAACAAGTAGGTAGATTTTTCAAATTCATTTGTAAGCATCCCCAGACTGAATAGAAAAGGGCTTTCATCATTTTCTTTGCAATTTTAGCTGGTGCTTCAAAACATAGTAAAAGTGAAAGTCCATCAGATTCTCC
Organism: Vombatus ursinus; assembly: GCF_900497805.2. Classification (NCBI taxonomy): domain Eukaryota; kingdom Metazoa; phylum Chordata; class Mammalia; order Diprotodontia; family Vombatidae; genus Vombatus; species Vombatus ursinus. Next base: position 1,865,362 of record NW_020944374.1, on the reverse strand, counting down.
TCGTTCAAATGAGAAGGAAAAAAACAAATCTAAGTCTTCAGGCAAAGAAAAAGGCAACGATGCCATTAAAATGGACAAAATGGAGAAAAGCTCTTCTGGTAGCAAAAAGGTAAATTAAAAACAAAAGAACAGTAAATTTCAAGCTTAAAAATAAGTCCCAGGATGACTTTAGGGAATTTTTTAAAAAAAAGTTTGCTATTCAAATAGTCCTTTTTAATTATTTGTTAAAAATGTTGAGTGCCTTAAAGGAAGCAGCATTATATATTTTTTTGAGTTAATTTAACCATTACTGTGTCTGAGATTGCCAGGAAAGTTAGTTTGTAAGGAGGTAATTCCCGAGATTCTTTTTTTGGTTTTGTATCCCTATTCTCTTTTCACTCAGTTGTAACCTTTCCTTGTAATTCTTTCATCATATGATATACTTTGCATTTTAGTGTCTTCTCTAGAATATCAATCATATTTATATGTATTATGTTACTGACCTTTACCGTATCCCTTGAGTTATGCAGTCTTCAATAATTATCATTTAAAATAAATTGTTAACATCTAACTTGTTTATGTTGGAGATCTTTGTTTATTTGCAGTAAAGAATGTAATGCACTTCAAAATTCAGTAGAGAGGGGAGGTCATTCTCTTGCACAGTACCATATAATTATATGTGCCCATTTTAGCAAGGTTTACATAAAGGATTCGTGGTTTCTGAACAGCCTGTGATTTCATCTATAAATCTGTGGGTTAGTAAATAATTCTCAGGGAATTGCCCAAGGCACACAGAATTTAACTGACTTGCCTAGGGTTATACAGCCTAAATATCAGAGGTGAGGTTTTAATCCTATGTTTAATTTCTGTCCTCTATACCTGAGATGTCAGACACGTGGACTGCCATTATTCTTGAGTGCAGCCTGAACCAGATGAAAACCTTAATTGGGAAATATTTAACAAGATAACTAAAAATATGATGAAACATAGATACTATTACATTTTAAAACTAAGTCAGCCTATAGGCATCCTTATATCTAATTTAGTGCTTCCCATTTTTGTTTGAATTTGTCACCAGTGCTCTAGGTCATGCTTACCTACCTGAGATTATATAGTAAATCATGTCTGTCCTAAAAAGTTGGGTGAATGTTTTTTTTGCAATTGTGTATTTTTTTTTCCATTATTGTTCTACTTAGCAGTTTTATGCTAACTTTAGGTGAAATTTTATTAAAGTTAAGCTGCCTTTCACGTGTCAAAGAGCTTTTAAGTAGCTTTGAAAGAAAATAATTCTATGACTAATATCAGCATGGTTTATGGGGTGACTTCATTTTTGTCCTTTACCATAACTTATTCTAACACTCCTTATAGGACTCTCGTCATGATAAGGAAAAAACAGAGAAAAAAGAGAAACGGGACAGTACAGGAGGAAAGGAGGAGAAGAAGCAATATCCTGTATGTGTTTAATGATATTGTCACTTAATATAACAGAAAACACTAATATTGTTACAGTTTTTCAGAAATTGATTCACTTTTAGGTATGTGCTGCCAATACAAAAAATACCTCCTTCCAGCCATGTTTACAAATATATCAGCTTGGATGCTTGTGGCATAACAAAACCTGGGAAGGTCTGTGGCCCCTGGAGTCTATTCTGTGCAGTCAAGAGAAGTGGAGATTCATTGAGGGTGTTCACTGTTTCAGGACAGTGTTGTCACTACCACTTGGATGATAATAGTTGGCATTTATATAGTACGTTAAGGTTTGCAAAGTTCTTGTTATCTCATTTGATCCTCACAACAGCCCTGGGAGGTTGGTGCTGTTATTATCTTCATTTTACAGATGAGGAAACTGAGACTAGAAGAGGTTGTGACTTGTCCAGGGTCACCATGGCTAGTGTTTTGAAGGCAGGATTTGAACTCAGGTCTTTTGACTTCAAGTCCAGCACTCTATCCACTGTGCCACCTAGCTGCCTGGGAAGAAAGGGAAGAGGAAAAAACCCTGGGTGGTAGGGGCAATTGAAGGCAAGATTTGTAGAATACAGGCAGAGTGGAGCTGGTTGTAGGTTGGGACTTCCAGAGTAGTCAAATGTGCTTGTTGGTGAGAGAGGTCACTTTTTTCCAAACTTGTTTTCCTTAATGATAAATCTACTCATAAGTCTTCAGACAAGCACAGATAATGAAGACTTTCAATCAAGGTGAGAGTTTTCTGTCCTCCTTTCCCTTTCAAAATGGAAACATAAAATCATTTTAGTGAAGATTTTTTGTCCTAAAAATTAGACCTTATTTAAAATTTCAATTTAGGTACCACTGATTCTTTTGAGTATAAATTTGAAACAAGATTTGTCTTAGTTTTAATACTGTTTTTTTCAGTTTGGGTTTAGTCTCTTAACTACATCCCATACTTAAAAAAAAAAAATCTTAACTTCAGCCAGTCCTGCTTTTTACCATCTCTGGATGTGTTTATTCCATCAAAAGCTTAGTTTTCTTTGACTGAAAGGAGATTTTGTACATCTAATAGTTCTTATCACTTCTCATGGATTGTCGGTCTCATTATAGGTCCAACATTTAATTATTTTTGTGAGCATAATTTTAGCTCCCCTACTACACCTTAAGTCCTTTAGGATAGGGACTGTATAGAACTTTATATGTAGTAGAAGCTCTTTAAGTAAATATTTGGTAATAAGAATTTCAAAATTAAATATATGGTTGATTTGGGTTCTAGAATTTAAAACACTGCTTTAGTAGGTTATGAAGACAGTACAGTAATGCTTTAAGTTTTCCAGAATTGTTGGGAAAATGAAATGTTCCACATAATGGAGTTTCATGTTAACTGATATGTTCTCTTAAATTAAAAATCGCTTTTCCATCCTGTTGGAGTTTTCCATGGCACTGGTGCAGTTTTCTTTATTTTAGAGGAATTGGCTCATCCTAATGGCTCTTTCTAGCAGTCTTTGGGAAGTTTGTATTTTATTTGTCACCAAGTAAATGATAATATCCTCCGGGGTTGGTTGTGGGTTCTTGGTCTTCTTTCAAAGAGTAGAAATAGAGGAACTCATTTCTTTGTGACCTGTAGTCAACTCCCAAACCTGTTTCTAATTTCTAGTCTTGTGTATCTATCCAGGGGATATTAAGTTGCCTCTTAGAATTATCACAAAATCTGAGAGTTGAAAGAGACCTCACTGGCCATCTAGTTCAAAACATACACAAAAGAAAGTACCTGATACATGGTCATCCAGCCTCATCTTGAAAAGGAGGGAAGGGGAACCCACCACCTCTCCAGGCAACTCATTCTACTTTTGGACAGCTCTGCTTGTTAAGAAGTTTGTCTTGATAACAGTCTTTAATTTACTACTTTGTAACTTCACCTATTACTCCTGGTTCTACCCTATGGGGCCTAACAGAACAAGTCTAATATATTTGCCAAATGATAGCTCTACATATACTTGAAGACAATTAACATGTCCCCCAGAGTCTTTCTTTCTCCAGGCTAATGATACCCGATTATTTCAACTGATTCTCATATGACATAGACTCAAGATCCATCACCATCCTGGTTGCCCTCCCTTGGACACTATTTTATCGGTGTCCCTATACTGTGTCTCCCAGAACTGAACACAATATTCCAGATAAGGTCTGACATGGACAGAAAAGTTTATAAGTGTTCACACTCTTAATGCAGCCCAAGATCAAATTAGTCTTTTTTAGTTTTCTACATCACATTGCTTAAATTGAGCTTGTACCTTTTCAGAGTATCTGCTTTCTAACCATGCCTTCCTGGTCTTAGACTTTCAAAGTTGGTTTTTTTTTTTTTTTTTTTTACCCAAGTACAAGACACTTATCCCACTTGACTGGGTCCTGACCTTTCAGGATCCTTTTAGATCTTGCCAGCATCTACTTTGTTATGCGTAACATTGCCCAGGTGAAACCTCTTTTATCTTTCTACTTAAAACCTCTACCCTCTCATTTTTCTTTCTACATCCTTGCTTACCAAATATAAAACTCTCTTGCTCTGTTCTGTCTACTATCCCCTCATCTATCACTGCTTAACCCTTGGTCTAGGTTCTTATTATAAGTTCCTTGAGTGCCAAAATTTCATTTATTTTTATCTTGTCACATGATCAGGTATTTACTTGCTGCCTATTATGTGCCCAGCGCTGTGGCCATTTGTGTCCAAAATGCAGTACAAATATTGATATGAACTAGATATTGTGCAAAAAGCACAAATAGGAATTATCAGTTTTATGCAAATGAAATAGGTAAATTCAGGTTTAACAAAATTTTGTGTTTAATGATTAAACTCAAGTTAAAAACTTGAGTAGAGTTGAGTTAATGGGCTTTTTTCTAAACCAGTTTTCATAATTCTGAGACTGCTTATTTGAAGCACTGTTAAAATGATATACTTGGGAAAAGTAAAAACTTTTTTTCCTCTTCCATATTTATTTTGTTGGTGTTAACCTGCATCTGACAGCTGTCTAGGAAGTTTACTTAGGTTTTGTTACTTTGGACTTCTTGTTTTGTCTCCATCTTTCTTTGTAAAAAAAAAAAAAAAAAGTGAAATGGTGATGCCTTGTTTTTGTCTACTTTGTTCTCTTAGCCATTTGTTAATAATGTAAAGTGAGTTCTTTTTTGTTGGGCTTGTTCTGTTTACTTTTAGCAAGTCTATTGTGCCTTTGGGATAGTTTATCTGAGAATATTGTAGGCTTTAAAAATTTTATAATTCTACTACACTGTTGTTTTTATGTTGTTATGATACACCTCGGCATTGTAAATGGCTTTAATGGCCTTTAACATTGAAATAAAAGAAAAAAAATTGTCAAGACTATGATTTCCATCTCCCCCACAAACCAACTTATCAGTGTAATTTCTTTGTTTCTTTCAGGTGAAATGGAAAGATTGTCATCTTTGATCAGAAATATCTTTTCCTAAGTAGATGGCACAGAAATTTGTGAACAGAGAGGACCCATCTACATCTCCTTAAGTTATTCAGTTTTCTGCTTTATTTTCTCCATGCTGAAAAACCTAAAAATTGTTGAGTTGTGCATTTCTGTATTTTAACTTGTTGCTTAGGTTCTTACACATTTATTTTCAGTACATGGCTGAAAGTGTTACTTATTCCCTATTTTTTTTTAGCACAATGTGCTGCAAACAAACAGTTGCCATGGAGCAAATGAGGAGGTTACATGTGTACTAGAATTTCAGTTTAGATTGTTTAAATACTGCCTGGGTTTAGTCATTCTGTCAATTTTCAATGCATTCTTTTTATTGTTGGAAACAAAATAAACAGCTGTTTAATCATTTTGAAGTTACCTCATTGAAAACTCCGTTTTTATTTATTATTATCTGGCCTGTTTTTAATATCAATGACTAAAAAAACAAGGTGATAGCACTATTTCATGCAGTCCTTAGGAATTGTATTATGTTTATTATGTGTACAACATTAAGACTTGTTTTTAAAAAGAAAAAGTAGTTCAACTGTCACATGCCGCATAACCTTTTCCTTTGTCTATAATGTTTTTAGATAAATTGGAAAAAAAGAATTCCTCAAAAAAACAAAATTAATTAAGCTTCATTCAGTTCTACAGCTACAGGAGCTTTTTAATCACTGAACTGTAGTCTGACAAGTTTCATTATGTCATTAAGTTTTTGTTTTTAATCTGCGGAATTCTACCAGTGTAACCTTTTTTTCTAAATAAACAATAGTTTTCTCAATGAGTTGTAAATCATTGTGTGTATTGTTTTCTCAGTAAAAGGTGGGTCCTGGGACACACACACACATACACACACACACACACACACACAGACACACACACACACACTCTTTCTCTCTCTCTCTGTTCAACTACTCTTCCATCCTCCCCCTTCAGTGGAAGGTATCTTTTTAGCCTGATTGCTCCAAGGTCATTTTTTCATTTCACAGACTCTGGAAATCAGAGTAATTTGAAAGCGTGAAAGCGTTGGTTAATCTGTATCATAGGTGGTGCATTTGTTCATATATTTCTTGGGGCCTGAGCTGTATTTGTATCAAAAAGTGTTGAGAGAAGAACAACAATACAGCAAAGGCATGGAATACTAAGATTAGTTGTGTTATGAAGATGAAATTCTAAATCTTGAGGGGAGATGTTTAAAGGAATTATGACTTGGACAAAATTAGGTGAAGAAAAGCATATCTTCTGGGAGAGGTATTATGAAGCTTTTCTATATTCATAAAACATAAACAAAAAGTAGCTTTATATTGGCATTGAAACCAAATAATGGTGGCTGTTTCAAAATAACAGCTTTGGGTCTCTGACTTTGAATGTCTTTCAATCTTAATCTTGAGTTTGGCTTGTTCTCTACTGCTACTAGTTTCCCTGCCAAAATAATTGCTATACTGGACAAGTGATTAACATCTCTTCATTCTTAAGATTTAGCAGCTGTTATCAAATTCTTTTGCCCATCAACTTTTTGGTCAATTGGTATTGAGGACAGTGCATGCCTGAGTTAAGGGATGGAGGTGAAGGCACATCTATTGTGACAGTTTGCCTTCTCTGACAAGGGCTGTGCCTCTGAGGATTGCATCTTATCTCCCAGGGTTGGATATGTGGGTCCTTGCCAGCATTAAGGGTGGTGGTAATGGGGGTAGGGAAAGGGAGAGGCTTAGCTCTAGCTTCAGGATAACCTAGCCTTGGTAGTGGTGAACATGGTAAGGGAAGGTATTAGGACCAGTCAGTCAATAAACATTTACTAAGCATCGACTGTGTGCCAGGTACTGTGCTGAATGCTGAACTAGGCCTCATGACTGAAAGAGTGATTACTCTGCAGCACTCCTTCCTTAATTTATTGGTATTTTTAAGTGAAGTAGCAGAAGGCCCCCATCAGGAACAAAACCATAGATAAAATACGTGAAGAGAAGGGGATTTGGTGTGAGATCTACAAATGTGATCACGTAGAATTGGGATACAAGAGAAAGACTCGGATTTGGTATTCTAGAAGCTCTGCCTCTTGTAAGGGACGAGGTCTTGTGACTTCATGTTCGTTTCCTTATTGTAAGGGAATAAAGACATAATTAGATAATACTTTACGAATGAGACAAATTCAGAAGACAGTTAATTATCATCTATTAAACACCTACTATGTGCCAGACACTGCTAAGTTCTGGGGAAAGATGAGGGAGAGAGACAAGGAGAACAAAGTGAAGTAAAATTTCTTGCAATGGCTACTACAAGTGTATATGCTAAGAGGTAAGGATGAGAGGAGGAAAGATAACAGTTATTTGAGCAGGTAAAGAGTCAAGGATGTGGGGGGCATAATTATTGTCTTTGTTTTCAACTACCTACCTATGTAGCTGTCTACTTCAAGGAAGTGGTGATTTTTTTTTAAAAAAAAGGTGATAAAAGTCGATACAAAATAGACAAAAGCCAAACCTAGCAATAATCTTAAATGTAAATAGATTGAACAGTGTAGCAAAACCCAGCAACTTGATGGATGTATAAGAAACATCTCAAAGATACACACAGAATGAAAAACATTAAATGGGGAAGTCTACTTTTGAAGGTAGAAAAGCAATCTATGGAGAGAGAAATTGAGTTAGGGGGAGGTATGGAAGCAAATAGTAGTTAAGAAAGAATGAGATAAAAGCCTATGGTAGTCATCAGGGAGAGAGGGTCACTTCATAAACTAGAAAGAAAGATGAAAGAAGAGACAATAGAAAGGATTACAGCTGACGTCTGTAAAGAAGAGGGGAGACAGTGAAACCGTTCAGTCTGGATGGTCCTTTTAATTTTAATGAACTCGAGTTGGAAGAGGTTCAGTCACCCCTTAGTGTCCAACCTTAGCCCTATAATCTTACAGTAACGGAGAATGAGGAGAGAGGATTTGGATTCTACTTCCCTCTCTTGTCTCCCCTACACCCTCCCCAGCATGCACTAGATACCCTATCTCTATCTCTGTAAAAATCACTTGACATTAGGAAGAAACTTCCCTGCCACGGCCTCGTTTATTTTCACTCCTATTTCTCAACCAGACTCCATCCATGCCCCAATCCAACCTTGCCTACTCCTTCCACTGTGTCCTCTGGAATTCTCATTCCATAGTAAAGAAACTCCTCCTTCCTCTTTCTCTCATGTTTTTTTCCATCTATTAGCCTCCAAAGGAACCTGGCTCCCCTCTGACAACACTGCATCTCCAGTTATTTTTCCCAGCACTTTTCTCACACCTGCCACATTGGTCCTGGAGGAAGATTTGGAATACTTGTTTTCTATGGTCAGTTTATGCAATACCTTTGCCCTTTTGAAATTCATTCAATCAAAAATTTCCACCTTAATCTAGTGGATTACATTTAAAAGCAGAAAAAATTCACTTGGCTCTGACAGTAGCTGTATAATCCTAGGCAAGTAAATTAATCTTTCTGTGCCTCAGTTTCTTCATTTTAGGATTAGGACAAAAAATAATTAGGATAATAATATTTGTACAATCTATTGTGCAGGGTTATTATGAGGAAAATGTTTTGCAAACTTTAAAGCATAGCATTATTGTGAGCTATTCATAGAGGCAGTTGTGGTATAGTGACAAGAGCAGGGGTGAGGAACCTGCGTCCTTGAGGCCACATGTGCTCCTCTAGGTCCTCAAGCGTGGCCCTTTGACTGGAAACAAAATTCACAGATCAGATCCCCTTAATAAAAGGATTTTTTCTGTAAAACTTCAACTTGGTCAAAAGGCCACACCCACTGCAAGGTTCCCCATTCCTGGACTAGAATGTTGGCTTTGGAGCCAGAAAGATCTGGATTCAAGTCCTGCCTCTGACACATCCTGGATGTGTAATCCTGGGCAAGTCACTTAAATTTCCTAGTGCTCTAGGCAACTCCATTAGACTAATAAGTTGCAGAGAAAACATTGACCTGAATTGATAGAGGGAAGTTCCTCACTTGAAAATTTCCTATACCAATGACATCACAAGTCCTATTTTAGTATTGATGCTATGATGTTTGAAACATTGCAATAACTAGTGAGTTTAAGAGAAAATAAATACTCCATCTTCTGGAAAATGAGCAATTACCCAAACTATCAATTGCTTAGAGCCAAACAAAGTGTTAAGTAACGTAGCATGACACAAGGGAAATGCCATAAAAAAAATGTCATCAGAGATGTATGGCCAGAAAAGAAGGTGGGCTGGTCATATGACTAGGACAAGGAATAACCAATGGACAACCCATTGCTCCATTGGTGTCCGTACAGTGTCAAGAGAAATTAAGGCCCCTGCTGTGTTAGGTGGGCTCCCTGGTACCTCTTTATGGGAACATATGGACAAGATTCACCCAGTATGAAAAGGTATCAATGGGTTATTAATGGACTCCATCACATCAATGAGAGCATGGAGCCATCAAAGTAGCCAAGAAATGAGTGTAAATGTATGCCAGAGTATTGAATGATATTTGATCTCATTAGATGGAGAACAAACTTTACCTTCCTTTTAAGATTTGTTCCTGTAATGCTCTATCTAGTTTCCATATCCCTTTAAGCCGAGTAGCCTGAACTTGCATGGCTAGCTTCTCCTTGAACGATATATAATAAAGTAGGGAATATGTTGTGGTACAGTACAAAAGATAAGTCCAAGTTACCAAAGCTCTGTTAATTGCCAAATCCAATAGTCTTTTCTCAGTCCTCATCTCTCTTTAACTGCATTTTTGCTGCATTTGACTTGTTGACCACCTCCTCCTGGATATTCTCTCTTCTCTGGGTTTTTAATGATAATACTGTTTCCTGGTTTTCCTCCTACTTATGTGACCACTACTCTCTTGCTGAAAATTCCTAGGAAGTCTTTTCCTTTCACTCTCCTTTCACTCTCTTAACTCTGGAGTCTAGCTTCTGATCTCATCATTCAATTTAAACTGTTCTCGCCAGTGTTACTAGTGATCTTTTTTGGTGAAGCAATAAGTGACTTGCCCAAGGTCACACAGCTAGTAAGTGTCAAGTGTCTGAGGCCAGATTTTGAACTCAGGTCCTCCCGACCCCAAGGCCAGAGCTTTATCCACTGCGCCACCTAGCTGCCCCTTTAAGTGCCAAATCTAATGGTCTTTTCTCAGTCCTTATTCTTCTTGAGCTCTCTGCATCCTTTGACTGTTGATTATTATCTTCTTGACACTCTCTTCTCTCTGTGTTTTTGTGACACTCCTCTCCTCTGGTTCACCTCCTACCTGTTTGCTCCTCAGTTTCCTTTGCTGGATCTTCATCCAGTTGGCACTTACTAAATGTGTGTCCCTCAAAGATCTATTCTGGTCCCATTTCTGTTCACCTATACCATTTCACTTGGAGAACTCATCAGCTCCCATGGATTCAATTTTCATTTCCATGCATAGGATTCTTAGATCTATATATCCAGCCATAACCTCTCTCCTGACCTCCAGTCTTGCATCTCCAAATATTCTCATAGAAATCTTAAACCGGACATATCCAAAACTGAACTCATTAACTTTCCCCATAAACCCTCCCTTCCTCCTAACTTCCCTATTACTGTTGAGGGCACCACCATCTTCCCAGTTCCCTGGGCTCACTATCTCAGTATCATTCTCAACTCACTCACCCCTATATCCAATCTGTTGCCAAGGCCTATTGTTTCTGCCTTCAAAACATCTGTCATGTGTATATTCCTCCTTTTCTCTGACACTGCCACCACCTTGGTGGATGCCCTCATCACCTCATGTTTGAACTATTGCCATAGCCAACAGATTGCTGTCCTTGCCTCAAGTCTCTTCTTAATCCAGTTCAGCCTCCACTCAACTGTCAAATTGATCTTCCTCAAGTGCAGGTCTATGTCACCATCCTATTCAATAAATTCCTGTGGCTCCTTATAGCCTCCAGGATCAAATATAAAATCCTCTCTTTGACTTTTTGAAGCCCTTTATAACCTAGCCCTTACCTAATTTTCCAGTCTTCTTATTCCCCTCTATATACTCTTCAATCCAATGAAATGGTCTTCCTTGCTGTTCCTTGAACAAGGTACTCTACATTCTGACTCTGGGCATTTTCACTGGTTGTCCCCTATACCTGGAATTCTCTCCCCCTGCCCCCTCTTCAGTCTCTGTCCTCTAACCTCCCTGGCTTTCTTCAAGTCCCAGATAAAATTCTATCTTCTATAAGAATCTTTTCCCACTCCCTGTTAGTGTTATGGCTTTCTGTTGACTGTCTCCAGTTTATCCTGTAGGTACTTTGTTTGGGCAGCTAGGTGGCACAGTGCATAGAGTGCTAGGCCTGGAGTCAGGAAGACCAGCGTTCAAATGTGACCTCAGACACTTCCTAGCTGACCCTAGGTAAGTCACTTCACCCTATTTGCCTCAGTTTCCTCATCTGCAAAATGAGCTGGAGAAGGAAATGGCAAACCACTCCAGTATCTCTGCCAAGAAAACCCCAAATGGGGTCACCAAGAGTCAGACACTAAACAACAACAAAACTAGCTTGTTTGTATGTAGCTGTTTGCATGTTGTCTTCCCCCTTTGGACTGTGAGCTCTTTGAGATCAGGGACTGTTTTTTGCCTTTCTTTGTATCCCCATGGCTTAGCACAGTGCCTGGCACATAGCAGATATTTAATACTTATTGACTAACTTTGCTGGCTCATTATCCATATTATGCCACTTAAACTTTGTGTATTCTCCAAGATTTCTGTCCTATGTCCCTTTCTCCCTCTGGAACAGGAGATCTTAATCTTTTTTTTCCTGTCACGGACCCCATTGGCAGTCTGGTGAAGCCTATGGACTCAATGTTTAAGACTCATAATTAAAGGAAATGCTAGATTTTGGTTAGCCATTAGTGAGAATAAAAATGTAATTTTTTTTTTCCATTTAGGTTCACTAACCCCTTGAAATATATCCACAGACCCATTAGGGGTCCTTGTATCCTAGATTAAGAAACTCTGTTCTCTAGTATTTCCTTTGGTAATCTCATCAAGTTCCTGTGTGTTTAACTATCATCTCCATGTAGATGACTCCATAGATCTATATATGCAGCCTCACTCTCTCCCCCTCGAGCTCCAGTATGGCATCACCAGTTGCCTATGGCACATGTCAAATGGATGTCCTAGAGATATCTTAAGCTCAATACGTCCAAAAATGGATTTGTTTCATTTTCCCCTAAACCTTCCTTCATTCCAAAATTCCTCATTTCTGTCAGATCTCCCATTCTTCCTATTTTACAAACTTGGCATTAATCTTAACTCCTCTTTACCCCTTCATCTGAAATAACTAATCAATTGTCACATTTTGCCATTTCTACATTGGCAACATCCTTTACATCCAACCCCTTCTTTCTACTTATGCAGCTATCAGTTTACCTCTAGCTTGAATTATTGCAATGGCTCCTATTCTCCCTGCCTCAAGTCTCTCCCCCTCCAGTTTGTCCTACACACCACTTCTGGTGATTTTCCTTAAGCACAGATCTGATCTTGCGACTCCCCTATTTGACCAATTCCAGTGGCTTTCTATTGCTTCTAGGATAAAATATAAACTGCTTTGTTTTTTTAAAGTTCCAGTACAACTTTGCCCCAAATTATCTTTCCAGCCTCAATGGACATTACTTCCCCTCACACCATGGCAGCCAAACTGGCCTCCCACCCCACTGTTTCTTACACATGACACTTTACCTATTTCTATGTGTAGGGAAGACTCCAAGTATAGAGAGTACTTACGTGTGGTAAAAGCTGTTGTTATGTGGCTTGAAGGGAGGCAGAATAGACATCTCTAGACTTCTCTCACACTTCTCCAAGGGAGAAAGGGTACTGGAATAGAATTATATCTATCTGCTTCCTTAATCATTAGTCTAGGGGGTATATGATTGGGTTCACTCTAATTTCTGATTGCTTTGTCATTATTGGGGAGGAAAGCAGACCTCAAGTTCTATATCCAAGGCTTGACCCCTTTCCCACCAAATACCAGTTCCACAATGAATACACATAGTGAATAGCAAAGAAACTCATCTGTCCACATCATAGTCAAACAAATCAGGGAAGGTATACATAGGAAAATATATTAGACTATACAGAATGAAAAAGTTCTCCCATAGGGAACAAGATAATTGAGATTGACCAAGAGAGATTGTTCTTGGTATTGCCCAAGGGGAAACTCCATGCAGTCTTTAGAGTAGCAAGCTGTGAATAGGAGCGCCAGCTCCTCCCATGTCTTCCCACAGTCTTTTCCTTTGGCATCGTCCAACTTCCCTCTCAAAGCTGGAAGCCCGAAATGCCCGAAGGACTCGATACTCTAAGAAGAATGGGAGCTTGAGGTGTTCCTGAAGAGGACTGCCACTCAAAGAGTTCCCCAAGATGACTGAAGAATCCTGGAACTCTCCCCTCCTCACCAACTCCGCCCTGCCCCTCACATGAGGCAGGGCTTTCACCTCCACCAATAAAGGAGATTCCCATACCAATGGGCTTTCACACAGGGATTAGTTACATGTTCATTTGGGCTAGCTGTCCCATATGCCTGGAACATTCACCTTCTTCCTCTCTGTCCTTCAAGACACACCTCAGGTGCCACCTTCTGTATGAAACCTTTCTTCATTCTCCCCAGTTGCTTGTGTCCTCCCTCCCAAACTACCTTGCATTTAACTGTGAATATATTTGTATGCATTCTCTTTATATTTATTCTACATGTACTTAAATCTGTGCCCAGGAGTATAGGAGCATAGACTTGGAGCTAGAAGAGAAGTATCTTTCTAATTACAAGGTAAACTCCTTTTAAATAGGGATGATTTTATTCTTTGTATCTGGATCCTCAGCACCTAGCACAATGCCTGGCACATGTACAGTAGAAGCTTAGTAAATGGTTGGTTGATTGATTACCTTGGACTTAGTCCCAGGAGAGATAACAAGGGATTCCTTTGAATTTCTTTTTGAGGCAGGTGAGTCATAGGAAAAAAATATTGTTGGTCTGTTTAGATGCTCCAATCATATATTGGATTGGCTACAAGGGCCAGAACCTGTATTAGAGCCAAGTGGCGATGACCACAGAAGCAAAAAAAGTGGCAGCAGTCAGCATTGTTGTAAAAATCAGAAAATCCATTAGCTCATTCACATCCCTCAGAAATAGTGAAAGTAAGAGTCTATTCATCTAAAAGCTCTGCTTAGCCATCTATTAAATACATAGGATAACTAAATGTGTAGATAATATTGTGTCATTAAGTTATTATTACATGTCCATACCTATAATGTATTATTAAATATACCATGTATATATTCAATAATATATCATATGTTATAAAATTAAGTATATTAGTACATATACATAAATATATTCTATTGTGCATCACTAGATTGTTAAATATTGGATATGTATGCCTAAATACACCACCTTCTGTGTTATGAAATTATTAAATATATCATGTGCACATATAACTATAATATATCTTGTATGATCAAATTATTAACCAGATTAGCATATGTGTACATGGAAATATATTTTATGATTAAATTATTAAATATGTCAACATAAATGCATTTATGACTGCATTATGTATTATTAAGTGATCAAATCTATATCATATGTATATATAAATATAAATTACATTTTAATAGAAACCTCACCAAGGCCTCCTCTTTCAGTTAAAATGAAGCTTCCATTATTACAGTTCTTTAATATCCCATTTCCCATTACTTCCCAGAAGCATGGTTTAAATGTTTAATTCTTTAAAAAATTGGTGCAATATTTTTAGACACATGTCAAAGCCAAAGCTATTTGATTAGGTCTAGAGAGTAGATGCTAACTGGTGCTAATTGAGGTTGGGTTTCCATGTATTTACATGAACACAAGTAGACAGGGCAATTAGGGATACCAGGGCGAGGACTACAAAGAAAGGGACAAAAAAAAGGAGAGTTATTGCTCTAAGAGAAGATATGGGGGGATATGGGGGCAGCTAGGTGACGCTGCGGATAGAGCACCGGCCCTGGATTCAGGAGGACCTGAGTTCAAATCCGACCTCAGACACATAACACTTACTAGCTGTGTGACCCTGGGCAAGTCACTTAACCCCATTGCCTAGCCCCCCCCCCCCCCAAAATATGAATGTGAACTTAGCAGCCTTTTTCTTGTCTGATTTAGAGCATATACATAGCCAGGCGAGTCACCAAGCTAAGAAACTTTCATTCTCTGGAGAGACTTTAGACAGGGCAACCAATTAAAAGGCTATATCCATAGTCTATGCAAGAGGTGATGAGGGCCTGACCTCAGGGTGGTGCTTGTGCGAGTGGAGAGGACAAACTCTCTTGTTTTATAGAGGAGGAATAGGAAGGTGAAGGGACTTGCCCCAGGTCACTCAGAGGATGGCAGTTTGAAATGGGAGGTTGGGGAATGGGGAGGGAAAGTAAATAGAGTCATAGATGTAAAGGACCTCAGAGGCAAACTAGCCCATTTTACTAGTGGGGAAACGGAGTTCTGGAAAGTTTAAGTGACTTGCCTTCTCTCTTTAATCTCACCTGAGCTCCGGTCCCTCACCACGAATTGCCTATTGTATATTTTAGATTAGATGTCCCAAAGGCACCTCAAATGTAACATGTCCAAAAGAGAGCTCGTTATCTTTCCTTCTGAAGCCTACCCCACTTTTGAACTTTTCTACTTTTGTTGAAGGTACCAACTCAGTTTAGCAACCTCAGTATCATCCTCAACTCCTCATGCTCACCTCTCACCCCACATATCTAATCAATTGCCAACTCTTAGCATTTCTACCTTCATAACATTTCTCACATCTTCTTCCTCTTCCCCTCCACTCACATAGCCACTACCTTGATTTCAGGCTCTCATGGCTTCTTGCATGGACTATGGAAATAGCCTCCTCTTTGCTCTCCCTGACCCGTGTCTCTCCTCACTGCAACTCATCCTTCTCTGAACTGCCAAAGTGATTTTCCTAAAGTTCAGGTCTGACCATGTCACCTTCCTGTTCAATAAACTCCAGCGGCTCCCTGTTACTTCCAGGATCAAATATAAAATCTTATGTTTGGCATATTTAAAGCCCTTTCCAACTTAGCCCCATCCTACCTTTCCAGGATCATCTATTACTCTCCTCCATATACTTTTCTGTCCAACCAAATTGGCCTTCTTGCTGTGCCTTAACTCACACCACTCCATTCTCTCTCATCATTTTTTAAATCTTATCTTTCCCTAAAGAATTTTTTGTATGGCCTAATAATTTACATTGGCCATTTTCTCATCATTCCCTGTCTCTCAAACATCTTCACACCATGTTTTCTCCACTTGGGCCATCATCACCTCCTCTCCAGTAGAATGTTGGATTCTTCCCTTGTAACCACTCTGGGCTCTTCTTGGTGATTTTTGGCTTTATCTTGCCCTGATCCAGGCCTACACCTCACTTCCTCACCATCTCCATACCATCCGCCTCTCCTACCTTTTCCATGTTCCTTTTATGTGTTATTTCCCCCCATTAGACTGTAAGCTCACTAAGACCAAGAACTGTCGTGCTTGCTTGCTTTTTATTTGTATTCTACTGCTTAGCACAGTGCCTGGCAGATACCTTTTTTTTTTTTTTAAAGGCAATTGAGTTTAAGTGACTTGCCCAGGGTCACACAGCTGGTAAGTATCTGAAGCCTATTTTGAACTCAGGTCTTTTTGATTGCAGGACTGGTGCTCTATCCACTGCAGCACCGCCTAGCTTCGCTATAGATAGCTCTTAATAAATATTCTCTCTCTCTCCCAAGATATATATACATATCTATGTTTTTATGTATCTATCTTTGCATTTATCTCTTTCTATGTATATATCTATGTACCTATCCATCTTTTTATCTGCTATCTCTGTCTACCTACCTATCACTCTATCTCTCTTTGTGCCTCTGTACTGGCTCTCCTCCCTGTCTGTAATGCATTCCCTCTCTCCCTCTGCCTCTTGGAATCCTTTGTTTCCTTCAAGACTCAGTTGAGTCTGCACAAGGCCTCCTCCAAGAGGCCATTCCTGATATCCCCTGATGCCAATGCCTTTCCCCACAAGGTTAATTTGTTTCTGTCTTGTATATACATATACATATATGTATGTATATATATATAATATTTGTGTGTGTATATGTGTATATGTTTATACACACATATATGTTGTCTCCATTAGAATGTAAGCTGATGGAGGGCAGGGACCACTTCATTTTTGTCCTCCCCAGCACAGTGCTTGGAACATAATAGGTGCCAGATTTGGAATCAGAGGACCTGGGTTTACATCCCAGCTGTGACTCCTACTTACTCTGTGGCCTTGGGCAAGTCACAATCTTTCTGAGTCTTAGTTGTGCAAATGTAAAACAAAAGGGTTGGATTAGATCACAGGATGGTAGATTTGGAGTGGAAGGGACTTTAGAGATCATCAAGGTCAATACCTTCATTTTGCAGATGAGGAAACTGAGGCCTGGAGAGAGTGACTTTTCCAGGCTCACACAGCTAATAAGTGTCAGAGGTGGTATTCAAATCCAGGTCTTTCTGATGATGACCACTAAGGGCCTTCCAGCTCTAAAGTTATATTCCTATGAATCTCAAACATTTTCTTTTCATATCTATAATAGTAGCTACACATGCCCACTTGCCTGGAAAACTTCTCAGGCTGTCTTCATGCTTGTCTAGTTACCTTGTGCCTCATTGTCCCCTTCTCAAGAGAAAGGGCTTTGTTTTCAGGAGTCTGAACACTGTTCTCTCACTCTTTTTAGAGCTGGAGGTTTGCAGATGGAGAGTCATTAGAGATGTGACAGAAGCCAGCTCTCCAGCCCTCCTTCCTGAACATGAGTAATGAAATTCTGACTCTGCCTAGGGGCCCAATCATAGTTCCATTTTTTTCTTTTCAGACTGAGGAGTGTAGGTATTCCATGCACCCACTGCATCAGGAAAGCAGCAGAGTTTCCAAGGTGAAAGGGGGGCTTTTTCTTTTGTGCTTAAGTCATACTCTGCCTTTGGGCATTTCAAACAGAATCCAGCAGACCAAAATTCAGTTTGCATAGTGCTTCAGAGAACTTCTGTCCCAAATGTGCTCTGCTTGGATGGCCGTTTCAGTTGACATCTGATTTATATTTTCAGGATAAGTAAACCCTTCAAGTGATGAGTGGGTACTCAGAAGGAAGAATGCTATTTCTCCCATCCTGATTTCCATAGCTGGGTGTAATTTTCAGTCTTGCTCCTGAGATGATTGTATGGTGTTTCCTTTTTTTTTTTAATACATTTTTGGAGGGCTAGGCAATAGAGTTAAGTGACTTGCCCAGGGTCACACAGTAAGTGTCAAGTATCTGATGTTGGATTTGAACTCAGGTCCTCTTGACTCCAGGGCTGGTGCTCTATCCACTGCACCACCTAGCTGCCCCTGTATGGTGTTTCTTATTTTATCCATTGTGAATTAGAGATGGTGGTGGCATTTGGAACCAAGTAATATATGAAAGGTAAGCTATGGCAGGTTTTTCCTATTTCTTTGCAAAGTAGGTTTCCTAAAATCTCTTTCCCTTCCATTGACACATATAATAAGGGTCCCTTTGGAAACAATGGACCATAGGATTAGAGATTTAGAGGTAAGAGGGCTCTTGGAGGATCCCATAAAGTCCAATCCCCTCATTTTACAGAAGAGGCACAAAAGATCAAGTGGCTTGCCACACAGCTAGTAAGGGTATGAGGCAGGATTAGAATCCAGGTTCTTACAACTCCAAGTTCAGTATCCTGTTCAACAAAGCATTTATTACTACTACTCTGGAGTGCCTTGTTATTTTTTCCAGGTTCAATATGGGGTAAGCCATTCTGCAAATTGTAACTTGAGCCCCTAACAGAGCAAAACCCCTACTCACAGACCTGGTAAATGGTACAAATCAAATAGCAATATATTTCATTAAGACAGAACCACAAGGTAAATGCTAAGGGGGAAAATAATCAGGTCAATCCTCCTCCTACACAAATAGGATTAAAATAAAATCCCCAACATATCATTGGAGGAAAAACTGTTTCCTAGCCTCACATACAGGTGGAAAGTGACCAACCGCAGGGCACATATCAATGGGGAAAGAACTAGCCTCCCTGAGCACCATTCACGCAACTGGTGATCAAAACTGGGATTTTGTTACTGAAATGGAGATCTCTGAAGCTCAGAGTTATATTCATCTTGCCTCTAACTCTGGACTCTGACTCTTCAGTGCCTGTCCTTCACAATCTCTGGAGCTCAAACATGCTGGATTTAGCTTTAATTTTCCTACTCAGTAGACATCATGTGACACTAGACTGCTTCAGCTTGGCTGTCTGACCACGACAGTCCAGAAGCACCTCAATATTTCCCAGATGTTGTGCTCGGGCCCCCTTTCCATGTGGATCCCCATCAGATTACTTTGATCACCCCTTTCAAAGTCCACATTTCCTAACACAGTTCTTGAATCCTGGCATAAATCTTGTGGGATTTTGAAATCCTAGGACTTCCTTTAATGAACACTAACTCATTGCCTTCTTTTTTTTTTTTTTAATGGGCAAATGAGGTCAGATGGGAACCATCCATTATTGGCATTACAACTCCCCCATTACATTTTCTTCTTAGCAAACACTTTCTGTTCCTTCAAATCCCAGCAGGCTGGGAGTTACATCTGTTTGTATACATCAATTAAATTACAAATAGTGTCATTACAGGCAATTACCTGGATACATAGTAGGTAACTTTCCAATTAGAATTGCATGTGGTAGATCAGAAACATAGGCCAGAGGTAGAAACATAATTCATAAATCAGGTAAAGTTGCAAATGATAAAACCATATGCAAAGCATAATATCACATGTTGAGGTTGTGTGCAAAACATATATTATATACATGCTATCAACAAGTATTTGTGTAACTTCCTCTCCCGTTATCCCTGGAGCATTATACGTCAGCCTGGTCATTGTCTAGATGGTCCTGATACTCCTGTGGGGATGACTCATCAGTTCTGTACCCTTGGTAGTTTCAGATGTCTTGGCCTACAGTCTCAATCCTTAGCTATTGCTATCTTTAAACCCTAATGAGTTAGACACAATAGGTTGCCTTCTATTACTTTGGGGCTTCCCAAGAAGGATTAAGCAGGAAAAGAGGCAGCCTACTGTGGATTCATTCTCTCCCCCCATACCTGGGCTGGGGAGTGGTGATCTCTTTAAAAAAAATTTTTTTAAAAAAAGTTTCGGAGGCAATGAGGGTTAAGTGACTTGCCCAGGGTCACACAGCTAGCTAGTGAATGTCTGAGGCCAGATTTGAACTAAGGTCCTCTTGACTCCAGGGCTGGTGCTCTATCCACTGTAGCGCCACCTAGCTGCCCCAGTGGTGGTCTTTTTTTAGGTGGGGAAGCATTGGCAGGCTTCTTTCATCCTTAAGAGGTTACCAACATGTAGTTTCCTCTTCATCCAAATCATGATCTAGGTTCTCTCCATTTTATGGAAAGAGTTTATTTACAGACCACTCTCATTAGAATATATAAAACCAGATAGAGATTAAACAGTATCTTCTTTAGGATCAAAACTCACCTTAGCAGTTCCTAAGGGACTTCTTAGAATCTGGACCTTGGGTGGGCCTGGGACCCTTGTCTGATGACTCTAAATTATCTGCCAAACCCTACCTTGCTTAGCCAACTTTTCTGGGACTCAGATTCTTGCCTTCCTGATCTATGGCAGCCACCTCATCCTTCCAGATCTATCTGTCCAGGCTCCGGCATCACTAGGTGAATTCCAGAGGTGCTGGTGGGTAGGCCTACAGCAGATAAGACACTTGAGAACCCAAATTGGCCATCACTAGAATTATTGACCCTGCTTCCTGAACCTTGACGTCAGGCTTGTTGTTAAAGCTAGGGTCCGACATTCCTTGTCTCTGCTCCCCTACCCCCTCGTTCAGATTCTGTTGTCTGGCTCCCAGTTTCCCATGATTACCTTCTCTACTTCTTGATATTCCTTGGCACTGTTGGATCTAGGTCTACCTCATCTTCCCAACCCTGACTCCCCTTCAGGACATAATTGATGTAGCACATGGCCCAGGATCTTGGCTCTGAGCTCACACAGACCAGGTTGATTCTTGTGGTTGATTCCAGCTGGGACCCACAAGGTCTATAGTTGCTGCTCCTTTAGGAATTCCTTCCCAACCCCCTGAAGTGCTTTGGACCTTTACCTGTAAGGTAAGGGGGAGGTAGGATGCTCAAGGGAACTTCTTGGTGGACAGTTCTCTCTCCTCTTTTCACATGGTGAATGATGGCTCGGTAAAAAGCTCTATGCTTGCCCTCTGCAAGCGTGGGCTAAAGGGGAAGGATGATCTATTGAACTGGCTAGTTGAGGGGAAGTTCTGTTACTCTTCCCTGCATGCACCTGGGGCCTGCACCTATCCTATGCAAAAGGAGATGGGGCTAGAGAAGCTTCTCGAGTGAACTGCTCCTCAGGAAACCTCATTGCCCTCGGGCCCATAGGCTTTGGACTTGGCACCATCCTGCTCAAGGTGGGGTGGGGCTGGGGGGAGGGGAACTCTCATCGGAGCTGCCTGCTACAGAGGATTGTTCATTCTCTAACTGGTTTATTTTTATTTGTTTGTATCCTTTTTCTATTCTCTCCAAGGTGCTGAGAATGGCAGTTAGCTGGAGAGAGGCAGCTAGCTGCATTGTTCTTACCACCTGCCCAGTGTAATTAATAGTCTACAAGATCCAATAGTCTCATAGTCTCTCACCAGTTTCAAGGCTTCCTGATGACACCCAGTGCTAATTTATTGGTGAAAACAGGGGCCAGTAATGACTTGGATAATTGAAGTCAACAGATAATTTAGAAGCCTCATAAGAGTCTTGAGTTTCCAGCTCTTCATCTACCATACATCTAGAGCTGCAGATGAGAAAACAAACCATAAAAACCCTTCTTAAGAATTAGTGGAAAGGGAAGCCCTGGTGGGTGGTGGGTTCCCCTTGACTGGATCATAGGTTTAGTTCTGGAAGGGACCTTTGAAGTATCCTAGTTTAATTCCCTCATTTTACAGGTGAGGAAACTGAGGCCCAGGGAGGTCATGCAGGTAGTAATTGGCAGAGATAGAATCTGAATAAATCCCCTGACTCCAAAACTATTCCCCTTTCCACTTTAACACATTGACTCTTGAGGTGAAGGATGGAAGACCATTTTAATCAATCAATATTTATTAAGTACGTACTATGTGCCAAGTACTGGGGAATATGAAAAGTGACAAAAGACAGTCCCTGCCCTCAAGTAGCCTATAATTGAATGGAGAAGACGACATGCAAACAAAAATATACAAAGCAAGCTATAAACAAGATAAATAGGACATAATTAACAGAGAGCAGGCACTAGAATTGAGAGGTTGGGCAAGGCTTCCAGTAAAAGATGAACTTGTAGTTGGGACTTAAAGGTAGCCAGAAAGGTCAGTAGGCAGAATGGAGGAGCGGAGACATTCTAGCATAGTAGACAGCCTGGGTAATTACGTGGAGCCAAGGAATAATGAGGCCAGGGGCGGCTAGGTGGTGCAGTGCATAGAGCACTGGCCCTGAAGTCAGGAGAACCCGAGTTTGGATCCGGCCTCAGATTAAACACTTGATACTTACTAGCTATGTGATCCTGGGCAAGTCACTTAACCCCAATTGCCAAAAAAAAAAAAAAAAAAAAAAGAAAGAAAAAAAAATGAGGCCAGTGTCAAGGCAATGAAAACTGAAAAGATAGGAGGGGACAGGTTCTAAAGGGCTTTGCATGCCAAAGAGAGCATTTTATATTTGCTCTTGGAGGCAATAGGGAGCCACTGGAGTTTATTGAGTAGGGGAGTGACATGATCAGACCTACGCTTTAGGAAAATCACCTTAGTGGCTGAATGGAGGATGGTTTAGAGTGGTAGGCTGATCCCACAGCAGGATATTGTAATTGTCCAGGCATGAAGTAATGAGGGCCTGCACCAGAGTAGTGGCAGTGTAAGAGAAGAGAAGTTGGGGGGGCATATCTGGGATATGCTGCAAAGGTGAAATCAATAGACTTTAGTAGCAGATTGGATATGGGGGGGTGAGAGATAGTGAGGAGTCCATGATGTCTCGTAGGTCATGAGCCTGAAAGACTGGGAGGATAGTGTTGTCCTCTATAGCTGAGGGAAGATAGGAGCTGGGGAGGGTTTCGTTAGGGAGGTTATAGAGAGGATTCTCATTTAGTGATGGGTTGGACTACACGAACTTTGGGGTGTCTTTCAGTTTGAAATTCAGGGTGTTCTTTGATTCTAAAGTAGGTTGACTTTAACTCTATATCCTTTGTTGATATTCCTAAAGCATAGGTCTGATTATATATTCCCCTGCTCAATAAACTCCAATGGCTCCCTCTTACCTTTGGGTTCAAATACAAATTCCTGTGTTTGGCACTTAAAGCTCTTCAGGACCGGGCCCCAACATTCTTTTCCAGGGTCATTATATATTACTCCCCTTCATGTACACTATAGTAAAGCCAAACAACTGGTTTCCTTTCTTTTCCTCACCCATGACATTCCATCTCCCATCTCCAAACGTTTGCACAAGCTGTGTCCAATACTTACATTGTACTCCTTTCTCACTTCTGTCTCTTAGACTATCTTCCTTCAATGATCTGCTCAAATCCTACCTCCTATGTGATGCCTTTAGATCTCTTCTAGTGCCCCTACCCACAAATTAACTTGTATTTGCTCATATATTTTGCCTAGACTTATATGTGTACGTGTTATTTCCTTGATAGAATGTAAGCTCCTTGGGGTCGGGAACTTTTTTTTTTGTTTCTTTGTGTCCTCAGGGCCTAACACAATGACTGGCACTTAATAAGTGTTTAATAAATGCTTATTCCATTGAATGATTTTCTTTAGAGTTCTAATGGACAATGAAATCACCTAAGGAAGTATGGGGAGGATAAGGAGAAGTAAAGGAACAAAGACTCGTCCAATTGGGAATTGAATGAATTTAGAGGTGGGAGGGCAGAAAGTCCTGCAAATTCTCTTCCTGGGAGAGCCCTCTATCCCCAGTGCTCCTGGACCCAGTTGGTGTGGCTGAAGGAAAGCTGGATGATGACAAAAAGGGAATGTGATGGGATGTGGCAGTGCCTTCAGGGTACAGCAAGAATACCCAATAGTCCGTAGCTTTTGACAGCATAAGGAAATGAGAAAGAGCCAATTGCTATGGGGTTGGGTAGATAGAGACCTTGGGGAGCAAGTTCTCAAGGGGGTCATTATGAAACTCTCTTGCTCCAGTGATTTCAAGTGAAGCAGTGTAGAAAATGCCATGGGCATTTGGTTCCAAGAGGGAGATGATCCAGGTGACACCTTGGGGTTTTGCTGCAGCTTTGGACATCTTCAGCTCACACTCCAGGCATCCCATTCTCCTCCCCCCACCCCTTTGTGCCAAAAGGGAATTTTGATAAATGGGACCTTCCTTGAAATGCTTGCTGGTCTAATCCAATCCAACAAAGCATTAACTAGGCACTGGGGATGTGTTGGGAATGTGGACACAGAAAAGAAACAATTCCTGTTTTCATGGAGCTTATATTCTACTGCATGGGGGAGGGGAGGAAGGGAATGCCACATGGAAAAAAAAACATATATACATACATACACATATATATTTACATATATATACATATATACATAGATATCTATACATATATACACATACACACATATACTATATATATATATATATATATACACACACACACACACACACACATACCTAATAATTTGGGGAAGGAGAGACTACTAGCAACTAGAAAAATCAAGAAAGAAGGTTTCCTGGGGAAAGCGTAACATGAGCCGAGTATTGAAGGAAGCCAGGTGTTCTAAAAAAAAGGCAGAAGTGAGGAAAGGGACATGGGGTGCTTTGTTGTTGTTCAGTCATTTCAGTCATGTTCACCTCTTTGTGACTCCTTTTGGGGTTATTTCCTTGGCTGGAATGGTTTGCCATTTCCTTCTCCAGCTCATTTTATAGATGAGGAAACTGAGGCAAATAGGGTGAAGTGACTTGTCCAGGGTCACACAGCTACTAAGTGTCTGAGGCCAGATTTGAATTTAGGAAGATGAGTCTGATTTCAAGCCCAGTGTTCTATTCACTGCAGCACCACCTAGCGGTCCTGACATGGGGAACAGCCAGTACAAAAGCAACATGGAGGCAGGAGACTCGATGCAAGTTCACAGAATAGCAAGAGTGGGTAGAAGCGAGAAATGTCAAATAAACTCATCAAGGTCTCTGGGGCCAAATTGTGATGGGCTTTAAATGCCAAATGGAGAAATTTGTGTTTGTCCCTTACGCTAGAGGCGATACAATTGGAGGGACTACTTGAACCGAGCAGCGACATGGCTAGACCCTTGCTTTAGGAGTATCATTTTGACGGCCTTGTTGGGGCACGGATGGAGAGACCGAAAGTGAGGAGTTCACTTAAGCTGTTACAACAGTCTACATGAGAGGAAATAAGGGCCCGTAGTATGGTGGTGACCCTCTAGATGGAGAGAAGGAGACAGGTACTAGGGATGTGAAGGAGGTGGCTTCAGCATGGCTTGGCAACTTATTGGTTATGAGGGTGGTGGTGGAACGATTTGAGGATGAGTTTGCAAACCTGGATGACTAAAGAAATGGCGAGATCCTCCAGAGAAACTTAGAATTTAGGAAAAAGGAAAGGCTCAGGGGGAAAGATAATGAGCTCTCTTTTGGCCATGTTGAGTTTGATACAGGACATCCAATTTTAAATGTCTAGTAGGCAGTTTAACATGTGGTCTAGAGCTCAGGAGATATACACTAGGACTGAATATCTATTTAATGTAATCTCTTTTTGTAAAGTGAGCAATCACCTTTAATAGCAATTTTAATGTAGACAAGAATTTTCAGATAACTCATTCCCTTAAATTAGGGGCATCTCTGTGCTCCTATTTAATATAAATAGCCAACACTTCTTTTGTGCTTTCAGATTTGCAAAGCATTTCACATATATTACTTCATCTGATCCTCCCTGTGAGGTAGATATTATCATGATGTCCATTTCACAGATGGAGGAAATGAGGCAGAGGGACGTTAAGTGACTTGACCAGGGTCACACAGCTAGTAAATGTCTAAGGTGGGATCTGAACTCAGGTCTTTATGATTCCAAGTCCACAGCTCTATCCAGTATGTCAAGGTAGTCTGGAATGAGAAAAGGCAGTTTTTAATCTAAATATAAAACAAAGAAGAACTTCTTATATTCAAAGTTGTCCTAAAGTAGAATGACCTTCCTAGTAAGGTAGTGAGTTCTTTCTACCTTCAGGTCTTCAAACAGAGGTAGGATGAAGGTTGTTATAGGGGGCTATCATAGGGGAGATTCCTGTCCAGGTTTGGGTTGGATTATGTTCCCTCTGAAATCTTTCATCTCCAAGTTTTTCTGCTTCTCTGAAGGACATGGAGAAAGTTTCTCAACTGTCAGGATTGATATAAGCCAGCTTTCTAGATAATTTTTTTTTTAATGGGGGAGGTTCAAAATATTTTTTAGTTTCCCACTTCTATGAATATTGACTTTCTAGAAATGGTCAGAATCATAGACCTGGAGTTGGAAAGAGCCTCAGAGGCCATTGAATTCTACCCTCTCATTTTACAGAGGAGGAAACTGAGGTCCACTGAAGAGAAGTGACTTGTTCAATGTCACCTGTGCAATCATAGATCTAGAACTGAAGGGACCTTGGGTCCACCCCCTTCATTTTACTGAGGGGTAGTCCAAGGGAGGGATATGAAGAGACTTACTCAAGGTAAATGATTGGTATTGTTTTAAAGTTCTGAAAAATGCAATGAATTAGGCTTAATTTTGACAACCATAATAATATACTATTGAAAATTAAGGAAATGAATTTTTGTTCCTTCAGTCTGTGACATCAATGAATTTAAATAAAGATATCATAGTGGGGCAGAAATACACTGATTGGATGAACAGCATTAAGCACACAATTGCATTATGCTGGGTGCATGGGAATTTGACTGAGAAAACAGGCTCCAAGCCTCCCCTTGTTGTGTTAGTCTCCATTCTGAGCAATGGTTAAAGTGATTTAATCATTGAATGAGTTGATAATTGAATGGATGAGCTAGCCAATCACAGACTCTGCTTTGGAGATTCAAGCCAACAGTGAGATTCCTCTTCTGTGGCTTTATTTAATAGTCTATATAGCTTCTATTTTTTTCTCTGTTCTCCTTAATCACTTTCGCTCTATTTGATAAGGCCCTTGCAGGCTTTCTGCAAATATTTCCATTTTGACAGCACTGTAATAATGCTGGGGCACATAGAAAATTATAGCAACCCCAATCAAGGAGAAAAATGGCTTAATAAGATGAAAATGCAGAGTACCTATTTAGAAAATCAAATTACTAGATAAATGAAATGTGTTTCCATTTTGTTTCTAGCTTGTCTGCACAATGAAACCCATGTCAGGCATAGTCCATGTTTAGGAATCTTGAAATGTCGTTCCTGTTTACTCTTTTCACTGGGGCTGGTCTACTGCAGAGTGGGGGGCAGTTTGACATAAGGGAAGCCCTGGCCTGGGAGTGAGAAGAGTGACATTTTGGTCTTGGGCTCTTTCTGAGGAGGAGACTCTCTGAGGAAGAAGAAGCTGCTTGCCCTCTCAGGAATGATGCTGAATTTCAATGGGCTCTGTCAGGCGAGAAACTATTGGTCAACTTGATAATAATAACTAAGAAATCTGCTCTCTTTGGGGCATTTGTACCAAGGAAGAACCTACTGAGACTTGTAAAAGGAGATGACTATGACCCACTTTGAGTGATTCAAGTACTGTTCAAAGGAATCTAGAAAGCATCCGAGCAAGAAACTGACAGCTTCAGGGGCACAGGCAATGTTTTTATTCCTGCCACTGACCAAAAGAAAGAGTTGCAATAGACTAGGGTAGTACAATCAGGAAGTCAACAGTGGGTTAAAAAGATGGTGTCAAGGGGCAGCTAGGTGGTGCAGTGGATACAGCACTGGCCCTAGAGTCAGGAGGACCTGAGTTCAAATCCGGCCTCAGACCAGACACTGTGTGGCCCTGGGCAAGTCACTTAACCCCAATTGCCTCACACACAAAAAAAATGGTATCAAGAATGGAATTTGAATTTCTGTACCATGGATTAAAATAATGGAATGACAGACACTTGGTCAGAGAAGGAGGCTAATACGAGGTGCTAATATATTTACCGGGCAGCTAGGAAGCTCAGTAGATAGTGTGGTGGGGCTGGAAACAGGAAGATTCATCTTCCCGAGTTCAAATCAGTCCTCAGACATTTACTAACTGTGTGACCTTGGGCAAGTCACTTAATCCTGTTTGCCTCAGCTTCGTCATCTGTAAAACGAGTTGGAGAAGGAAATGGCAAACTGCTCCAAGAAAACCTTGAAATGATGTCATGGAGAGTTGGACATGACTGAAACAGTTAAAAAGCAACGATATATTTATGAGGAGTCTTACAAATCTAATCTAAAAAGCTTTAAACTGAAAAAGAAGTGGAAATACATATACTCACACATATATATATACACACATACATATATATCTGCATATCTCTCTATATCTGTATAATAACTACCAAATTGGAAGTAGCAGAGACCCAGAACTTGCAGGAGAGCAGAACCAAGCAAGAAGCCAGAAACGCAATCTATGTCCTGGGCAACTTTTTTGTCTCCTTGTGGGTTCATTTTCCATGAACCATCCCTAAGTTACACTCTAGGGCTCTGTCCTCTTCCTCCCTACGCACTCTTGGTGATCTCATCAGCTCTCATAGGTTCAATGATCACCTCCATGTAAATGATTCCCGTATCTAGATAGGCAGTCTGCATCACCAAACACCCTGCCTATTGGAGGTTTTTGAACTAGATCTCCCGTTCAATGTATCCAAAACGGAAGTCATTAACACCGTGCCCCCCCTCAAAAACCTTCTCTCTTCTGAATTTTTTTAATACTGTTGAGAGCACTACCATCTTCTTGGTCCCCCACACTCACAACCTTTGCATCATCCTCGAGTCCCTGTTTGCCCCACCCCCATGTCTAATCTGTTGCCAGATCTTGTCACTTTTATCTTTACAACATCTCTCCTATATGTCCCCTACTCTCCAGTCCCACGGCCAACTCCCTGGTTTAGGCCTTTGTCATCCTTTCCTTTTCTCTCCACTCCATTCTATTTCACCTTTGGCGGCTGCAGCAAAGTGATTTTCCTAAAGTGCAGATCTGTCTGTGTCACCTCTCTATTCAATAAATTTCAGTGACTCCTTATGACCTTTAGATATGGGGAAACTTCAGAGATCATCTAGCCTAAATCTCTCATTTTACAGAGGGGTAAACTCCAGCTCATGTAGATGAAGTAGCTTGTCAGCCCTTAGAGGCTGTCTACTCCCATTGTTTCATTTTACAGATGAGGGAAACTGAGGCACAGAGAGAGGAAGTGTCTTGCCTGGGCTTATACAGCTAATAAATACCTGAGGCAGAATTTGAACCCAGGTCTTCCAGACTCCAAATCCAATGCCCTATCCACTTATTTGTGGGTATTGCATCTCCTCAGACCAAGTTTCTTGAGGACAGGGCCTCATGCCAAGACTATATGACTGTGTTGAAAAAGCCAAAGACATAAATAAAACCTATTTTTAAAGAACTAGTTGAATTCAAATAAACTTTATTGTTCACCTTGTAGTTAAACAAGATGGCTTGTTGTTGACAAAGAAATTACTTTTTAAGCCCATCTTTCTGTTCCATACTGCTTTTTTGGAGCTGAGAATTTGCCCTGGTGGGAATATGTTAAGTTTCCAGAGCTGGGGACAGGAGCTGCTACATTCCTGCCTAGGAGAGGGGTGCCTAGGAAATGGAACTTAGAGAGCCATCTGAGTTGAGTGTCTGTGTGTCTGTGTCTCTGTGTGTGTCTCTGTGTGTGTCTCTGTGTCTCTGTCTGTGTCTCTGTCTGTGTGTCCCTGTGTCTGTGTGTCCCTGTGTCTGTGTGTCCCTGTGTCTGTGTGTCCCTGTGTCTGTCTGTCCCTGTGTCTGTCTGTCCCTGTGTCTGTCTGTCCCTGTGTCTGTCCGTCCCTGTGTCTGTCCGTCCCTGTGTGTGTCTGTCCCTGTGTCCCTGCGTCTGTCCCTGTGTCCGTGTGTCCATGTCTGTCCGTCTGCCTGTGTGTCCGTGTCTGCTCGTGTGTCCGTGTCCGTCGGTGTGTCCCTGTCCATCTGTGTGTCCCTGTCTGTGTGTCCCTGTCTGTCCGTCTGTCCATCTGTCCGTCTGTCCATCTGTCCGTCTGTGTGTCCGTGTCCGTCGGTGTGTCCCTGTGTCTGTGTGTCCGTGTCTCTGTCTGTGTCCCTGTCCGTCTGTGTGTCCCTGTGTATGTCTGTGTGTCCCTGTTTATGTGTCCCTGTCTGTGTGTTCCTGTCTCTGTCCGTGTGTCCGTGTCCGTCCGTCCGTCCCTGTGTCTGTCCGTGTGTCCGTCCGTCCGTGTGTCTGTGTCTGTCCGTGTGTCTCCGTGTCTGTCCGTGTGTCCCTGTCCGTCTGTCCGTGTGTCTCCGTGTCTGTCCGTGTGTCCCTGTCCGTCTGTCCGTGTGTGTCCGTGTGTCCCTGTCCGTCTGTCCGTGTGTCTCCGTGTCTGTCCGTGTGTCCCTGTCCATCTGTCCGTGTGTCCCTGTCCGTCTGTGTGTCTGTCCGTGTGTCTCTGTGTCTGCCTGTGTGTCCCTGTCTGTGTGTCCGTCTGTCTGTGTCCCTGTCTCTGTTTGTCCGTGTCTGTCTGTCCGTGTCTGTCCGTGTGTCCGTGTCTGTCCGTGTGTCCGTGTCTGTCCGTGTGTCCCTGTCTCTGTCTGTGTGTCCCTGTCTCTGTCTGTGTGTCCCTGTCTCTGTCTGTGTGTCCCTGTCTCTGTCTGTGTGTCCCTGTCTCTGTCTGTGTGTCCCTGTCTCTGTCTGTGTGTCCCTGTCTCTGTCTGTGTGTCTCTGTCCCTGTCTGTCTGTCTGTCTCTGTCTGTCTGTCTGTCTCTGTCTGTCCGTGTGTCCCTGTCTGTTGTCCGTGTGTTCCTGTCCGTGTGTCCCTGTCTGTCTTTGTGTCCCTGTCTCTGTCTGTGTGTTCCTGTCTGTCTGTCCCTGTCTGTCTGTCTGTCCCTGTCTGTCCGTGTGTCCCTGTCTGTTGTCCATGTGTCCCTGTGTGTTCCTGTCTGTGTGTCCCTGTCTGTCTGTCCGTGTGTCCCTGTCTGTCCGTGTGTCCCTGTCTGTCCGTGTGTGTGTGTGCCTCTGTGTATGTCTGTGTGTTCCTTTCTGTCTGTGTGTCCCCGTCTGTCTGTGTGCCTCTGTGTATGTCTGTGTGTCCCTGTGTATGTCCGTGTGTCCCTGTCTCTGTCCGTGTGTCCCTGTCTCTGTCCGT